>NC_141195.1:20468006-21015506 GCF_054491065.1 Syngnathus leptorhynchus
GGAAACAGTCACACGTTTTGTCTACGTTTCAGCAAATGATCATGAGAGCCACTGATTTTAACTGTATCTAATAGACTGCACAGGTATGCTTTAGGTGAAATCAAAAATTTCATAAATTTCCATCCACGTTCTTTTGCCTGCTTAACATGGATTGGATCACAGGGGGCGTACCCAGCGCACCTGACTATTTGGTGACTGAAAGTGGACCAAGCTTCAGAGCAGGTCTGTTGTAGCGCACGTGCTGCATTGCTAGGGTAGCACGGCTGTGTGCAACAATGCACATTACAATATACACAACAATGTACACTCCTAGAGTACTATTTTCTTACAGTACTACCTAGGACTAAACCGTGTATTGCTTTTGGATTGCGATCAAGATCTCAAATGACACAATTTTGTGTTTGTTAAAGCCACAATTTTTATCCCGCTGTTATTCCCCAAGCAAACAAATCAGCTTTGATTTGATTAAAAATAGTGTCGTGTCCACAACACACAATCATCTGTTCTAAGTCCCTGATTTCCCAGCTGCTGCTTGCAAATACTAGGTTCTAAGATAGGAGTACAAAGTATGCAATAACGGCGAGATAGCTGAAGAAGTGAATGTTAATCTCTATACTATTGTGAGATTCATAGTTGCAAAAGACAGGAATAAGTACTGTATACATTCCACAGAAATCTGTCTTGAACCACATAAAACAACTAGCTCTGAATAGCAAATTGGTATTACATATATTCATTGATACATCTTCCAAACCACTCATCTTCACAAGGGTTCCAGGCCTACCGGAGCCTATGCCAGCAGTCTTTGGGCGGTAGACGAGTTACACTTTGACCTTAATCACCAACCAATCGCGGGGGACATAGCGACACTCACAATTCCACATCCGGGCAATTTGCAGTTGTCAATCGGCCTACCATGTATATGGTTTTGCAATGTGGGAAGAAACCGGAGTACCAGGTATAAGATTAACAAATATAAATTTACCATGTGTAATTAGCTTTGATCATGAAAGAAAAAAAAAAAATTCAAAGATCAATAAATGTAATGAAAGACAGTTTAGCCGTTACTCACCTGAAAGAGCAGTGTGTCCTTATTAAGCATGAGATGTGTGGGTGTGTACGAGTGTTGTTGGCTTTCAAGTAGCATATGCAAGTAGAAGCAAGAAGGTTTACAAAGCCATCTGTTATTCTCTTTCCTTTTTGGATTTCACTGTTTGGTTCATTGACATGAACATTTTCCCTCAGCTTTAGCATGTGAATATGTGTACTTCTTTATGTCCCAAAAATGGCAACATCCGAGTCCATTCTATTCTGACTGTCTTGTCTTCTCCCCTGCGTCTTGGTGCATTTTGTTCTTCCACTTTCAATCACAGCCTCACTTTGTTTGCCTCACGTCTCATAAATGGCAATCCCATCATGGATTTTTCTTCATTTCCAGTAATTCCCCTCTTTCACATTTGTACCCTTCTACTCAATTCTGTCTATAAAATGTTTTTCTTAAAACTTGTACTTCATGCATGTGGCCACACACTTTGCACATCAAAGATGGTTTGCAAGAGTTGAAATAACCTGGTTTCACCTCTCCCTCTCACCTACTTGTGCCTTGACCAAAGTCCCCTTACAAATGTGAATGCGACATGTACTCTACGAACGACGTGCATGGTAAGCCGACGTCAGCCATGGCTCCTACATTGATCACATGGCTTATTCGTGTTGTAATGTTGCTAAACACAAGTTAATGGTTTGCTGTTGTATTTTTTTAGAATGTGCAATCAATTAAAATTTGATCAACTTATCCTGATGACCCGTTGAGAATAATGATAATGACTTTGGCGGTCATTTGCCAGGCCCAGCGATGGAGCCGTCTGCATAGGAAATCACAAGTACTTTGATTTGTCTTGAGATCTGTCCAGTTTTCCAATTACTTCCAGGTTCAAAGTTCAAGGTGTGTCATTAGTAGTCTCCCTTAGGAGAAATTTGCCTTGGAGCAAGGGACAGCTGCATGCATGAATACAAACAATTCATACTGCCAGTTCAGCATTTGCAGAGGGTCTGTCTAGATTTCTAGGGGCTTCTTTCACTTTCTGTTTGTCAAATATGACTGAGGAGTGTTTGGAAATGTGGACATTCCCATAACGTCCCCAGGTATGTTTAATCTAAAGCTCATATTTTTCATTTTATTGTGAGGTTCCCAAGCCAGCTGGTGACCTCGTACTGTATTACAGATTTAGGGGGTCCTCGGTTTACCACGGTTCTGCCATAAAATTCCTAAATAAATTTATTTTAGTTTCTACATTTCTGAAATCTGCTTAACTTTTACAGCCAAAAAGAATGAGAAAAAAAAATCTGCCAAAATAACTTTATGCACTGTTAACTTGGCCACAATATGACAAGCGCTGCTGAGATGCATAATAAACACATAAAAACTAGATTTACTACATGCAATTAAACTGAGATGCATTGTGTAATTTGTTAGACTAAGTGATAGACTAAGACAAGAAAACTCTGAATGCTTTGAGTATTGATTACAAATAATTGCAACTGCATTTTAACCATGCTAATAAATCTTGGTAGTAATTATAAGAAATCAGTTGGAAACTAAAAATCCACATGATTAGAAGAGACCATAGTTGAGGAAGCAGAGTTATCCGTCCACTTCATCTCCACCTCCACTCAGGAGTCTTGATCAATATGAGAAAACGCTGTATCAGGCAAAACGAAGTGTGTGGGTGGCGGTCAGCCATGTTGTTCATTCTTTAGAGTACTTGAAAATGTGAATTTTACCTGTAAAACAACAAAAAACAGTTTTGGTGATAATTGACTTTTTCCAACCCATGTTGGCCCAGTAGTGTGCAACATTTTCTCACAGCAGCCCGGGGTCAACGGAAACTCATTGACCATAATTTGATTACTCCCCTTTAAATCCCTCTTCTCAATTTCAAAGTCACATTGATTGGAAACAGGGAAGACAAATGCAAGACACCTAGATGGCTCCGTTCCTAGCTGTGCACTCTCAACAAATGAGAAACTGGGAGCGACATGGTCACTGGTGCCTGATTGCTCAGATGGGAAAGCTGGTCAACTAACTTGGAGAATTGCTTCAACCAACACACAATCAAATTTATTTTGCAGGTTCAGGGAGGCATTTGTGTGAATATTTCTTTTTAGCACAGTCATTAAGATTTAATGAGACAAATTGCAGTGGCTGATTTTGCATATTTATGCAGCAATTTTAAATGGCAGGTGTAAAGACAAAGCGATGCTAGCGTATGGAAAGCAAAATGGGAGGTAGTAAGGTTGACTTTTTCATAAAGTCAATATCTTTGAAACGCCACAAAGAAAAATTAATCGTATGACACGTCTATTCAGCAATGCAATTATGGAACGTCTCAGTAATAAGGGCCTTTTAAAGCCAGTTATAGCCAGGAGTCGAGCCATTTCACTGATGACAAGACAACATTTTCACATTTTCCTTCGCAGTGTCATCTGGCACTGGGTTCTCCCAAGCTTTACACAGGATTTAAATTTCTACATTTTCCGGTGATTGAATGAAAGAAACATGCAAAGAAGCATAGCTTTTGTGTGGTTGCTGGTTTATCTGTTTATTTAGGCTAAAAAGTCATTTTCAATCACTCAGCAATGTTTACACTTCCAATTCCATCACTTCAAACTTCATTTTGACTAGTGGTCCTCTTCCAAAGTTTCCAGGGTAAAGCAATCAGAGCTAACTTTTAAATCTTGGGATCCCCACCAATTTTACTTCTGTTGCTAATAGCTGTCATTAGTATGTGCAAGTAAATAGCCTGTAGCATTATGGGGAAAAAATGATGAACAAAAATGATAAATACAAAAATAATAGTGCAGTATGTGAGGGTATGCTTACCAGGCTACGCAAGTGGTGTGTGAATGCATTGTGAGGAGTCCTATCTATTACAGAACTTCCCAGAACAGGATCAAAAAGCAGGATCAACAGAGTTGATCTCTGACTGTTTTCATATGCTGTTTCATCTCCTACCATCTTCCCCGTTCCAGAGACCCACTCTTAGTCTGTGATCTGACAACTGCGGTCATGGGAGCTTGCGGGACTGACTACTTTGATCAGACTTTTGTTCGTTTTCAGGAGCATGATCAGTGAGGGAATTAACGTCAGGCGCATGTTGCAGCGAACTGACTCCGATTATTGACCACTAACTTTGTAACATGTTTAAATGAAATAAATTAAACTTTAGTTTCCAATTCAATTACTTTAGCGGCCACAAAACCAAATCTTATCAATCCAATTCCAAAGTTGTGTTGTCTCAAACAAATAAAAACTGAACAACATTTTCAAAATCCCTCCACTTATCGAGGATCGAGTGTGTCGCGAGCTTATCCGAGCTTTCTTAGGCCGGCAGGCGGCATACACCCTCAACTGGTCAATTGTAGGGCACACATAGACAAACGAAAATTCACAATAATCAATCATGAATTATCAATAATAATATTAACATAAAACATTGTGAGTGTTATTGTTAAAATCAATGTAAATCATGTAATGTAATTCTTGTTCCTTTCTTTAATTCTTCCAACATGCGTTCAATTTTTGGCTAGTGCCCCAATAACCCAATAATGAAGATTTCTAGTCCTTGACAAATGGGAAGGGCGTGTCAGGAAAGGCATCCTGCACAAATTCTTTGACCCCTGTTGAGACAATCTTAAACTCAATTGCATTCGAGTTACTGTACATGATAACACAATCAAGTTGCAAACTTTGTTTTAATCAATAATGATTTTTTTTTTTCATTACGCAGTATAAAATTTGTCTTATAATACCACTTTACAGAGTTGTCACAATAAGAGAAGAGATAACAAGCATATTTGACATTATTTCAGAGTTATTTTGTTTGTACATAAGTTGATTCATGGTGAAGGAAAAGTCAAAACTGTGTAGAGGTGTACCGCTCTGAAACAAGTTATGCTCTTGAACATTTTTCACATTTTATGTCTAGCAGCTAGAATCTTGAATATGAAAAAGCTGTGAAGATGAACACCCTGATTCTTCACACACTATGCTGCTTTTCATTTAAATACCAATCAAGTAAAGATATGGTAAAGCAAGTATTTTACAGGCACTAATTAGGA
Organism: Syngnathus leptorhynchus; assembly: GCF_054491065.1. Taxonomy (NCBI): domain Eukaryota; kingdom Metazoa; phylum Chordata; class Actinopteri; order Syngnathiformes; family Syngnathidae; genus Syngnathus; species Syngnathus leptorhynchus. Next base: position 20,473,128 of record NC_141195.1, read on the forward strand.
GATGTATAATATCAAGGAGCTTCAAATTGTTGTTTTAAGTCACATTTCTGCGTCTCTTGAAGTTGGGCCATGAGGGTCTCTAATGGGGTTGGTCTCTAATTGGGTGTCAAGAGAACTCTAAGTAGTTTCCACCCACGCTGCCCACGCGCAAAAGTATTCTAGCCTAATTGGTAATACTATTGGCTTCTCTGTCCTGGTGAACGGATTAAACACACACACTCACACACACCCATACACACACAAACACGCACACACTCACACACAGACACCAAGCTGTAGCGATGTATAACAGAAATCTCTAATAGGGTTTTGCAGTATGGTGCATTTTAGAAGAACTCAAATCTTGCTGCTCAATCTTGGCCCACTGACACTGTGTTCCCATAAAAAAAAAACAATTATAATAAAAATATATATATATGCATGGACGCACACACACACACACACACACACACACACACACACACACACACACACACACACACACACACACACACACACACACACACACACACTACAGATATGAGAGAGAAATAAACACATTTACGCTCATGCATTCATACCTCTTTGCTTGGAATCAAGACAAACGGTGGCATCATTATCAGAACTCATCGACTCTCCAAAATTGCCTACTGTCTGTGAAATTAATGACAGGCATTTGTTCGGTGACAGGCAGCACTCGATACAACTGTAATCTCTCTCAGACGGCGCTGCAACACTTTGGAGGACATAAGTAAAACAAATGGATGTCTTCTTGTTGAATGCTCAAGGACACTGGGAGCTTTTTATGGGATTTTCTTTTGTATGCATTCATTTATTTTAAGACCAGAGTATTCACTTAAAGATGGAAATCTGAAGGTAAACCCAGGGTTGGTGTCCTCATAGTCCATTTTCATATAATTTGATGAATAAAGTTCATGGGGAAATAGGCAATAGGCCTATGTATTATATCAGTCAGAGGAATAATGAACCTCAACCATAATTTAATATATAAAAAAATAAATCCCTTATTGCCACCATTGTAAACCTTCAGCATATGTTGTGAATCCAGTAACTTCGAGGGCTTGTCTGGCGTACTAGGCATACAAACCATTTAAAATATTGTCCATTTTGTTCTTTTTAATGCATTTTTAAATGTGACTATGAAGTACATGCAAATTGACACCTGCTGGACAAGAAATAAAGCGAAAAATCTAATCACATTTCATTTTCTATATTAATAATTTGTTCATTTTGTAAAAGAAACCAAACCAAATAGGGTACAACTTAGTCAGTCCCACAACGGTTGCAGATGGGTTGAAGGGTATCCCAGCTAACTTTGGGCACAGGCCACATTAGATAAACATCTCACACATTTGTCACATTAACATGTAAAACTAAGGAAAGTACACAACTACAGTATTCAGTTTTTGGAATATTTGAGGAAGCCGCAGTACCCTGAATAAACCCAAACAGGTGCAGTGAGATCATGAAAACTTTAACAAGCTGGAAAAAGGCTGGAGCATTGATTCATCCTCAGAACAGTGAGGTGGATGTCCCAATTACTCGTACACTAGGCGGCCCCATTTTCTTGCAATAGGGAAGAATTGAATGATAATCAGTTTCAGAATGATATGTCAGATACGGAAGAGGACACTGTTTACTTCAGTAAATTTTGGAAAACACAGTCATCTGGACTTTCATCAAGTGCTCTCCGGTTTTGATGTGATATTCTTGTAACTGTCAGGCCCTTATGTATGACTATGGTTTGAATGCTAACGTATATATGAAAGCATATTCTTCATAAGCATTTTGTTTAAATTCCAAATTGTACAAGCTTAAGGTTGATTGGGATAGTTTGGGCCCTATATTTACTGTAAAATTAGAACACTACACTTACCGGAGTGATTCTATTACAAATGTTCGTCAACAACCAGAATGAACAGCCACGGTTATCACTGTGGCCCAAATTAATGTGACAATTGTGAGACGACGCTCGGTGGTCTTTTACATTATTACATGAATTATGCTGGCAAGATATTAATTGCGAAAACAAGCTTTGAAGACCTTGATGTCTGTCTGTGAGGTAATTAACACGAGTGTGAGCGCAATGTGAAATTGAGCCAATCATACTTGCATTGTGATACGACCTAGGAGATTGATTTCGTTCAGTTTGCACCCTCATTTGCCATTTCCCAAAACAATTTAGCATATTTTCCGGACTTTAACCCGCTACATTTTGCACCAGTTTTGAACCCCGCGCCTTATATCGTAATTTCTGGACTGTAAGCCACACCAGCTAGAATTAGGGGAAATCTTGTTTTGTTCATATATAAGCCACACCGGACTATGGAGGCACGGGGGCACACTGGTTAGCACCATCGCCTCACATCAGGAATAACCCAGTGCTCTCTAGTGGCCGAAGGAAACCTCTACAGTACATGCAGCAGCTCTATTTCCTTTAAGAGCCAAATCAACTAAAAAGTGGCATCATATGCATTTCCTTTGTCCCCCATAATGAGGGTTTGTGTATAAAAGCTTCCTTTCTCCAGTATGGTCTTTCTTGATCTCGTTCTGTCTTTTGTTCGTGTCAATTGTGCGGCAGTATTTGCCTGGCGGACGGACATGCGATCAACACACCACACATCTCCCCAGTGACCGTGCGTCTGGTCACATATCCTTACGCCAAGTAAAGCGATGCCGCACAACATCGGTCCACAACCTTTTTACTAACGAGGCTATAAGCGTATTAGACATCACAAAAATCATGACAAATCCATAGTTAACCTACACTGGACTACAAAACGCAGGATTCAAAGCATGTGCAAAAAGTAGCGGCTTATAGTCCGGAAAATACGGTAGTTCAGTGTTTAATTAAGAGAAAGAACTTTAAATGCACTTTCATACAAACAAACAACCTACCGTAAGTAACGTGTCACAAATAGTGGACATATAGTGCCAGGCCAAAAATAGCAGTAGCCCATTGCTGTGTGAAGTTTTCTGTGGTTGCTCATTTTGTGCCTCTGTATGGCACATTGTGTAAGTAAAGTCACTGACAACATTAAAATAAGAATGGTGCAGCCTATCGCTCATGCAGCAAAATATGAACTTGTAGGGAGCATCCACCACACTGTCTGAGCATTCACCTCAATATTAAACATCAGAGAGGCATTATTTTGACGTGATCCCTCTGTCTGCTTTCTCTTCACCTTAGATAGCAGTTTCAAAGAAGAAATATATTAAAGAAATGAGGTGCAGGGTGGAAGAGTGGGGGCTTTTCCCTGTTGCCTGGCAACTGCTTCCCCCACAATGTGAGCATAATAATGTACGTCTGAGCAGGATATTTCTGTTATTTTTTTTATGACTATACATCCAGACATTGTCGATACCACTGATCATCATTAGGGATGCGGGACGTGGGGGGGAAAGGCAGGGTAAACTATGGATTGGTCGCCACCCAAATGCATACCATTTTCTATGATATTGTAGATTCCCTTACCAATTGCTGCCAACAGACAGCTGGCTCATCCCGGTGCATGGCTTTGCTGCACCCTCTCTCCCCCCATTCAAGGTTAGGTGACACATATTTTACTATAGTTTATCATGTTCTTGCGCCCTGTACAAGTTTTATAAAACTTGTCTTCATGTTCCCAAATACCTGAAAATTATGTAGAATGGTCGATATAAATGTTGCTCACTTTCAACACATTTTGGGCGATTAAAGTTGAGTTATCCCGCTGTGGGTGGGATAAACATCAAAATACTGCATGAAAATCATCAAATTGAGAATGAGGTGATGGAAGAGATTCCATGGTACGCAATATCTAAGGAAAACATATTTTGAAAAAGCCAGGGCTAATTTTTATGAGAGGAGTACAACACAGACCTGTTCTGAAAGACCACATCAAAATCACCTCACAATAAATGATGGAAACAAGTCCGATGTCACGTTCCTAAATCTAGACGCAACAGCCAACAAATGAACTGAAATGAAATGACACCCACTGCTCATCCAACAGTGAAAATATATCCTTCAGCACTCCTTGACCATGCAAAAAGTCACTAAGTAACAACATAGCCACACCGCATTTTGTACCCATTTCCAAGCTGCCTCTTATTTTAAAAAAAAAAAAGTGATGCACGTCCAGTTAAAATCTCTCGTGGATGAACATAACGTCATAGAAGTCTTCCAGTCAGCTTTTAAGATGATGCATAGCACAGCCCTGTTACGGGTTTTTAATGACATCCTCCAGGCAAATGACCCTGGAGACTAAGTGTGTCTGGTTTTGTTGGATTTAACTCCAGCATTGGATACAGTGGACCACAGTATTCTGTTGGCACATTTGCAGCACCAGGTGGGCATTAGTGGTAACGCTCTTGACATCCTATTTGGCTAACAGAACAATACAGTAGTTAATGAACTGAGTTATGTATTATTTTTCCATGGGTTAGAGGGGTTATGTCAAACATGTCATGTTTTTTTTACTTTGAGTATTTAGATTTGTTCATCAACAGACTACTGCTCACAATCATGGCAATCAGTTGGGGTGGTAGGGGGGAGCATTTCACAACACCCATACAGTGTGCGCTTTGTTGCAAATAAACATGAGTTTACTGACAAGATGTTTCCCGTGAATCCAGATGGACATTACAATGTATTGTTTTCAAAATCGTGTTTCGTATAGCCAGGCACAACGCACTGATGTAAACGAGATAACACTGACGTGAAAAGCCTTCAATTTTCTAGAAATAATACTGTTGATTACTAGTAGGTAGGTAGGTAGGTAGGTAGGTTGGTTGGTTGATTGATTGATTGATTGATTGATTGATTGATAAATAATTAAATAGATTAAATAAATAAACAATAAACAGCATCATGACCATGAGAGTGTCCCTAACCCCCGCAAGTCTCATGGCATGGGGAAAAAATGAAGCCCTCTGACAAGATGGTGTCAACACCCTGTCACTGAAGCTACTCCTCTGCTCACTGAGGGTGCTGTATAGTGGTTGGACGGGGTTGTCTTTGATGAACAGCAGCCTGCCAACACCCGCTGTTCTGCCACATATGCCAGATCAGGCAGCTTTGTGCCCACAGCAGAACCCGCCTACCTCACTAGTTTGTCCAGGCGGGAGGCATCCCTCTTCTTGACGCTGCCCCCCTAGCACGCCACCGCAAAGAAGTGCGCGGTCACCACAAAAGATTGATTAAACATCCGCAGCATCACATTGCAGACGTTGAAGGATGCTAACCACCTGAGGAAGTACATTGTTCTTTTTTGCACTTAGCATCCACGTGAGCAGAGACTACTCAGCCTCAAGCGACCACTTCCTGAACAGGCGAGTGGTCTTTGGAAGTCTCCTCAATTTCTTCTTCTATCGCAACCAAAGTACGACCACGTTGTAACCCCCCCTCCCAAGTGCAGGCAGAGGGGTGGCACTGTATGCATCCTCAACTTTCGCATACAGCAGGTCAACAGTCTTGTTTTCCCAGGTGTATCAATCCACATACTGAGTGAAGGCAGGGAGAGTCTTTTCCAAAGTCAGTGATTAAGATAAACTTTAGCTGTTGGCACTATCGAGTCATGCAGCCACCAAAGCATCAGTCTTTCCGTTATGCACCGCTATCTTGTACTAAATAGCAATGATATTAATGCCGTATGTAGGCTGATGTCAACACCATATATACGGAAAATATAAGACTGAGTGGTCGAAGAGCCACAACTGAACAAAAGTGGGGAAAATTAACACTAGGGAGAGTGGTTACAGACACAGAGGATTTATGAACTTTTTTTTTGGACAACTGTTTAAAATTGAAAACGAAATGAGGCAATGATTCATATATTCTGTTTGCCAACTTTAAGAGAGTCTGGCTATCTTGAATGCATGTTAAACAAATAAAAGCTACACGATAGTTCTTGACATCCAACCTGTTAGCTTGCGCACACATCTAATACAAATACCACCATGAAGCCCCAGCTCATTTCCAGGTGAGCAAGTCTCGCTCAACATTGTGTTAAGACAGAAGAAGACTGTTGCTTTGCCGTCGTCATAGAAACTGCTAGTTTAATGAATAAGCGTCTTGAAAAGATGGCTTGATGTATCCTTTGTTTGTGGGTAGGAAAAACTTTAGTTCAAGCCTTTTATTACTGTAGATGGCTGTCTCACCATCTGAAGGTCACCATTATGCTCTTTTCATGTTACATATGGCCATTGAGCAGGTCATGAAAAGTTGTGAATCTGAACATATTTTACCCTCAAAATCAGGGCATGCTAAAGAATGGCCCCATCTGTGTTGAGTTTTCGTAACATCTTTGCTGGGTGAGATGGGATGCCATGCACAGCTTTGTTTGTGTTTCTGTTTTGGTCAGCGTGCATGACAAGCGAGCAATCTTCCTGCAGGGAAGGAGGCGACTTTTCAGAGCTCTTGTTTTTTTGTTGTTGTTTTTTTTCATGAGAGTTTAAAAGCCTGAACACTCTCATAAAAATACGTGTGAGCAGCCTTGCAAAAACCCTAGAGGTAAATACGCGCTGTGCCAAGCTTATTTATGCTCAACATCAAGTTTACTGCCAGGTGGTGCAGTTTTGTCTTCTACATCCATGTAAGTGCTTCTCTGATAATTACACCAGCTCACATTTTATTCTTTTTGTTTACAGGCACCATTTAGTCAAAATATTTTAATTAAAATGATTAATTGGAGGAGCTTCACAGGGATTAGCACATCTGCCTCACAGCTATGTAGGTCTGTGTTTTCAATTTCAGCAGTTGCCTTCATGTGGGGAGTTTTGCATCTTGTCCTTATGCTTGCATGGGTTTGCTTCCATAGTCCAAAAACATACACAGTGATTGGCCCTATCTTTGTGCCCAGCACAAATCTAGCGTAAAGTGCAGCCTAACTGTGCACATAGATGGAGTTTTCTTTCTTTTGGTACTTTCCTAGATTTTGCATAGGTATAATCGGTTGTAAGGAAGTGTTTGCACTGTTGTGGGATGGAATGTAGCCAATTTGCAGCTATTCGTAGTGATTCCACTCATTGTCATTCAAATCAGGACAGTCAAAGCATCCCGCCCGCGTGCCTAGAGACACGAGGAATTTAGTCTGAAGGTCACAAAAGTGCAGATGTCAAAAGTCCAGAACAGTTTCATCCATCCGATGAACGCTGAGTTCCATCTAAATAAATTAGAGTTCCCACGACGGTGTGTGCCTTCAGGTGAGCTGAACAAGATTCAGAATTCGTGCAAATCCAGATGAATTGAGAGCATCACTCAGTATGGCTGACATTATTGCCCGAGTGCAATGTGATGTTGGCTTGAGAATTACTTGAGAGCTGTAATAACATTGTATTTCATCGCACTGGGCTCTATGCTTCTTTGCAGATAAAACAAATAGGAATTCCAGATAACCTCAGAATAACGTGTCTAATCAGTTCAATATTTATCTGTCATGGTTCCATTTATCATATCCCATTCTTTGTTTTTTTTCAGTTGACAACAAACACAACTGCACCGGAATAGTAATACAAAGTGGAAACATTTGTTATGAGTGGACATAAGTGTTGTTGAATTCAGAATAAGGGCAGTTTCAAATTAAACACATGAGAACTGCAATCAGTCCACTACATTTGTTATCTCCAATCATGGGTTTAGCCCTCTTTGACGTGTGTGGCATCATTTTACAATTATTAATTTTCATCACAACTCCGTTCTCATCTTGGCCTGCTGCCTTCTGCAGACAGTCAACTCCACGGGGGCTGTAGTAACCTGCCTGGTGAATCAAAAGTGACATACGTGACATGATGTTTAATTATGACAATATTTATGTTAGCGAAAGGACTAGTGTCGTACAATCAAAGCAGGTTAAGATGCTTTTGCTCTGGGTTTCTTCACATTGTGCTCTTCTCTCTTTGAGCTATGTGAAGGTACAGCACATAGATTAAATGGCTGAATGAACAGAGCAAGCTTTTTCCTTGTCATGGAAAATCTTTTATTTTTGTCACAAGATTCCTCAGAACGCAACTGAGCTAATTAGACTAGCAAACTGCTTCACTTGATTCTTCATATAGCAGTCATCCATGGCTGTGGAAAATTGAATAATTAGCAGAACGGTATCTGGTTGAGTTGCAATTTTCAATCCTTCAAAAAAGAGGATTAGCTCCATCAAACGAAGGCCCACCCCTGCTAAATCACACGATCATAAAACAGAAATTCAATCTATTCCGCAGATTACAATCTCAAAAATGTGTTAATGGAGGCACTTCACTGTGAGAGGCAAATCTTAACCGAATTTATTGTAATTACAATGTAGATATTATTGTCATCCATCCATCTATCTTAATAGGGTTAGGAAGAACTACATTAGTATCGCAATACCAGTCCCAGGTCTCCACCATATGAGGTCACTTCCGATTTTGATGTTTCATATCAAAATAAAAAAATTATAAAATTAAGCCTAATTTTAAAAACGCCATGAAGAAAACAAATCCTTTAGGTATCGGAATACTAAACCAGTGTTGGAGAACCACCGGAGGCCTCAACAAGAGGTTTCCATCTTAATCTGATGTTTGGTTTGAAAATAAATACATTTTATTTATGGTTATTGACTTATTTAAAAGTGATTCACGACTAAGTGACAATAAGAAACTGTAAGGCCGGCGTGACAGTTGTTGAGAACTACATACCCACAATCCTATGCCACAGGAATAAAAAAAAAATCATTAAGGTGCCAACAATCTCAAAAAGTTTGAAAATCGGTTGAATGCAGATGAGAAGCTTTGTTTGACGAGGTGGAACAAGACCCAATCCAATGTAATCTTGTTGCTTCACGGGGACCCCAACCCAGTGTACACTCATCCAAATTCACACACAGTTTGACACATGCTAGTATGTGCCTGTCTGTATCCCAGTAGGGGTGCGTCACAGCACTTCATTTGGCCATCATCACAACAGAGACGGGCTCACAGCCAGGCTGCTCAAACAGCACGCTATGGAAGGTTGAGGTGAAAGGATGCAGCAGTGTGATTTGTTCTTCATTGCTTTGATGACATCATTTGAAACTGTCTATAGAAATAGTCACAAATGTCATTCATTTCATCAATCGGTTAAAGCAGGGATTCTCAAACAGTGTGTCATGGCGCATTAGTGTACCATGAGAGACCATCAGGTATGTCGTGGGAAACTATCCACTGCTACTTATTTTAACAGTAACATCATTATTTTTTAAAGAATTAAAGATGCTCCAATACAATAAATAAAGGTTTCCCTTTGGGATATGGGGCCTTCACCTTTCAAGGCCTGTTTTGCTGTTTGATCCTTTCATACCCGCAATGTGTTCTGCAGTAGCTCGTGCTTGAACTGTTTCCATCTGGACTGCCTGACGCACCGTGTCCCCGTTTGGAGCACTGACAGCACACGATGCTCTGTTTTTGGCACACTCTTAAGTAACCGAATGGCACTTTTGAATGTTATGTTGGAAAATTATTCAAATGTGCTGTTGACTCAATCAGTTGAACCATATCAACCAGACAGTTTTGAATGGAGCGCTTGGCCCCAGACCACAGGACAAGGACGATGAAACTTGCCGGTGTTTCATTTGATAAAGTCTGCCTCACGTGGGGACAAGCGGGATAGAAAATGCATGGAAGTTAAATTTATTTGGTGTAACGAGTATTTTAAATGAAAGGAAGAACGGTGCTTACGTATTATCGGGAGGACCTTTGATTTTTACTTTTTCTTTTTTTTCACATGGAAAAATCAGGCTTTCATCACCTCAACGTCAACCACAAGTACAACTTTGTGGATCCGAACACCGGGGCTCATACGCAGACAGTGGAACGCCTATGGGGATCGGCAAAGTGGCGAAACAAGAAGCACTGTGGCACTGCACGTCACCATTTGGAGTCGTATTTGGCCGAATTCATGTGGCGGAAGCATGTTGCCTGTACTGATGTCTTTGAGTCACTTTTGGAAGCAATTGCGACGTTCTGGCCTCCGGAATTACAAATGTAATGTTATCGTTTCAATAAATAATTTACTTTAATTTTTGAGTCGTTTTTTTAAAGGTCCTCCCGATAATACGTAAGCACCGGAAGAACCATGTGTGCTGGGAAGGGTGATCATAATGGTGTAGGATAGCTGTAACTCCAGCAAAATTAAAATAAAAAATAAAAAAAGAGTACCATGGTGCTCAAGCCAATTTATGTCATCCCTCTTAATTGAAACAACACAGCATTTTATTGCAATGACTATTGAAGGTGGAAAATATCCATTCTTCTTTATTGATCAATTGACTAATAAAGTCTTATCCCTTTGTGGAGGTCTGTGGTGCTCGTTGGGTGGATGCAGAAATCAACAGACGCTCTCGTCTATCGCGACAACAACACACCAACTATTTATTCCTTCCAAAATTGTCTAATAACTGCAAGGAAGCCAAATCCCTAACCGGAACTCCCTAACCGCAAAGGTAGTGATGCAGAATGAAAAAAAAAAACACATTTCCCTGACTCACACTTTATACAAGACATTTCATCAAAAGGGGGGGGGGGGGGGGGTTGCAGTTTGCGTACGTATGTGTGTTCTTTGTTGTTGGTCCCCACGTTGATAATTGTGTTTGAGGTTGGTGTCCGATCCTGCTGCGGCAATAATTCAGGAGTGGTTGAGCCTCCATGAGGCTGAAGTTTCACAGATGAGGATAATTGGTGTATGGTTTGATATCCTTCAGCTGGACTGCCAAGAAGAATTTGTCTTAATTGGTGCATAGTTTGATGTCCTTTAGCTAGACTGCCGACAAAGAAGCTGACTTGTCTTCCCCGTGAGATTGACTTCTCATTTGCCAAAGGGGTTTTCCCGCCACAGCTCCACCTGAGGTCACGCTAGGTCTCCAGATCTTCTCAGTGAATGGAAAATGAGAAACAATTATTGCAAACATCACTTAGTTAACTTGTGTCATCTCAATGGCAACTACGTGGTGAGCATATGTATATGTAAATTCTTGAAATGTAAATTCTCACACTATATAATTTTTGATATTTATTTTTTTCTGCACATTTCAAAATATTTGGGATACTAAGCTTCGACATGAACCAAAACCAGAAAATCTCATTTAAATAAGTTAATGCCACAAATTGAAAATGTTATTTTCCCAGGGAAGAAGAACCACTCTTTATTTTAAAAGCAACAATGAACGACAAAGTGACGGTCACTGCTTTATTCTTGTTGTCCCAAATGTCTCACCAATTACGACCATGGAAAGTCGAACAGCTGCTGGGGAATTTCGCCACCTTTTTAGTGTAGCGCGCCATGAGGCTGTCAGTTTGAGACCTGCTAGCTGGGATAGTTGCCAGGATTGTCAGAATGGACAACAACTGGAGGCATTTCATCCCAGCTGCGGAGCGCCTGTCCATCTGTCTCAGTAAACTGACAGATTTGTATTGTTATTTGGTGTTACAATTAATAAATATTGACCACATATGCAGTCACACCCAGTTTAATCCAGTTTAATGTGCTACATCAGCAATAAATGTTTCAAAATATTGTTAAAGTTTTTGCTCCTAGGGTGTGAGAGGAAATGTGTCCAACAGAAAATTGCAGGGTGATTAAATATATAATGAATCTTGCAAATTATTATCGTATTTATGGCAAGTTTATCTTCTCATAGTAATTCTGTCAAATGCCCTACAATGACGCAGTGTTCTTTCTCCTACTACTGTTTCAACCCACTCTTGAATTTTTGAGTATGAGTGGCTTCTCATTTGACCTTAATGGTTAAACACTGCCATCTATTGTGTGATCTTAGGAACGACCGATTTATGTCCCCATTGTTCAGGAAGCCTCATCTTGAATATCTGCTTGTATCACCCAAACAGGCATTCGAGTTGTGAACTTTTAAAGTGGATTAATGGCTGGTATTCCTCTTGAGAAATATACCACGATCAACACTCACTTCCTCTACAAGCCACTTGCATACTTGCTTTTATCTGTGACAGGCAGTCAAATTGAATGGATAGTTGGATGGGTGGATGGACAAATGAACAGAAATGGATGGAATTAACATACAGTAGGAGATCTTTACAGTAATAAAGAGTGATAATCGACTTTGAAAGGGTTATAGTGTAGTTTCGACACAACATAAGAGACATATACAAAGGAATGTCATACATAGAACTTTTATTGGAAAATTGATTTTGCAAGTGGTCGTAAAGTTAGAGCTGGTCAGTTTGCCAAAACTCTTAAGAATTATTTGATTTCCTGATTAACAAATACAATCACACTGAAAGAAAGAATGGTAAAGACTAATGTTTTTTGGAGTGAGGGACATCTGATTATTTTTAAAAACACGTGCTCCAGACATAGAATAGTTGATGATGTGTTGTTTCTGATGCATAAAAATAAAAAATGGAATTTATAAAACAGTGTAATGACACAAAAAGCACGCTAGAGGGAAGCAGAGGAGTTTCATTAAAGAAAGGCTGCTGCTGAAGGGTTGAAAACACATTTTCATGTATGAATTGACAGTTTGATGTTTTACATATTACATATTGAATTATGTCGTCCTTGCAGAAAGCACTACACAATCTTAAAAACAGGGCACGTCCGGAACCCAAATCCTCATATGAGTGGAGAATTCAGCTGGATTCTGTCAGAATGTCAGAGAAAAAGAGACAACTTTGAATCAAAAGTTGACTTAGTATTCATTGTGTCATTTTAAAATTGTCAATTTTTTTTTTTTTCATAATTTGATTGCGTTGTAAGCTTATTATATTATTACATAAATATAACCTCCTTCGGTATGGATACTTCATAGCGTGGTACCTTGAGAAATGAATTTTAAAATACAACATTAAAATTGTGACAGAATAACTAAAGAAAACATGTTTGTGTTTTACCACCAAAAGCAGCACATGGTTCTCTTAGCAAGTCAGATGTAAACTTTTGTAAAACTGCGGTAATTAATTGAACTTATTAACTATTAATAAACTGGCACATACATGTTAAGTGTTCAGGAAGGTGATGAGGGAGCTTGTCGCAACTACCACAACAAGAGCCCAACGACAAGAGCCGACCTATACGTCGTGTTGCGTGTGTACTCCAATAGGACTACCACAGCAACCTTAGGATGCGATACTTCTAAATTCATAAATAAAACAATGCTGGATTATTATTATTATTATTATTATGACTATAATTATCATTATTAGAATTCTTTAAAAAAAATAATGCATTTTAAATATGGACGAAATATGGAAATGTCTTTTTAATTGAACCAATGGACATCACAATAATTTAATATTTTTCACACACAAATACTTGTATAAAAGATCCAAACTTGAACAACAAAGATTTTGAAGCAAACAACACAATATCCACGTACTGTATTTTTTTTCCAGACCAAAGGCCTTTCGTGCATAAAAATGCAATTGAATGATGGCACAAAATTGCTGATTAGCATTATTATGTACAAGAAGTCAGTTTGTGCACCCCACCCACAAAAAAAAAAAACCCTCTTTGTCCTGCATGTCATTCCAAATGCCCACATGAAAAGACAGCTTTGCTGAAGGAGCCGACCAAATGCTGATGCATGTCATGTCAAGTCAATCTGGTGCATCTTATGGTGAGTCCACCATCCATCACAAAAATTGCTTGTCAAACTCATATACGCAGTTGCAATGCTATTAGGGCCATTAAGTACTTTTTCCATGTCAACAGTTCTTGTGGGGGGAAAAATCGCTGTGTTACGTGTACTTTTGTTGAGATTAGCTGCTCTTCAGTTCCCAGAATGCCTTGCGGGACCAAATTTTTTTTTCTCTATTAAGAATGTCAATCATTATGATTTAAATATATCTGTTACCCATATCCCTTTGAATGTCTCAATTAAATCTCAAGTTAAATTTGTGTTGCACGTTTTTATCTTAAAACTGTGACATTGACTTAAGTCTTACAACTTAAAACTGTCAAGCATGATAAAGACATCATTTTATAATGTTTAAAGATTAATCGAGGAAGCCACGATGAGTCTCTGAGTGTGGGTCAAATGCGACCCCTGGGCCAGTAGTTAATGGTTTGCTTTGGAAACTCTGAACATCCTCACTGGAATAAAGCCACAATGAGAAAAAAAACCCCTCAATTTTTGTGAAACCCACTAAAGAGGGAATATACTGTTTTTATCCTTGTTATTTTTCCACTTTCAAATCTAAATGAAAGCTAGTCTTTTACTAGGAATTTTATTGTTAGTGACAGACACTGCTGTGCATAAACTTAGTAAGAGAGATTAGGAGAAAAATACTGTTAAAGGTTTGCTTGTAAATATGACAATCACCAACGCAATTAGATGGGTTTTATTACTGCGATGTAATGGAGCTTGTACTTTAATAGCAAAGTGTGCAGGGCCCATGTTCCTTTTGGTCCCTGGATCTGAAACTTTTTTTCCTCCTCCTCCAGGAACCCATAAAACCTGTGAGTAAACCTCAGATGCCAGATGGTCACATTGGTCACATAGCTTTGAATGAAGGCAAGGGCAATTTTAGGATGCCAGAAGAAAAAAAAAAAACACAATCCAGCACTGAACTGCTTCTTGCCTTTTTTCCTGACATGCTCATACTATACATGTTACAACTTACAACACACTCAAGGCTCTTCTTGTAGTAAAAAAAAAAGAAAACATATCTCTTCTGAGTTAAAGTCCCCTTAAGTGTTACGTACATGAGGCAGCAGGATAAAAATAGAAAGCAACCTGTCTCGATGTGTGTAATGAAAAAAAGAAATTGAAACAGCTCGTTGCCTCTGCATTATCTTGAAAAATACACTCTGTGGTTACTCACTGCACCAGTTTTAAAACTGCTTCAAATCAACGCTGTGCCTCGTCTTCCACCTTAACAACACAATGTTTACAATAATTTGCGAACAAAAAAATACAATTTAGCATTTAGGACTATGTGATATGTATCAGGCCCTGCTGTAATGCTTCCCCCTACATTCTAAAATGTGTGTAAGATTGTGATTCCGAGTATGAATGGTAGTTTGTGTCCTTTTTATTTTTTTTTCTTCAGATCACCAATGACCTTGAACTAGGCAAGTGGTATCGTAAATGGTCAGATGGTTGGGTTACCATAGTGTCCGATTACTAAGTAACTGCGCTCCTAAATTACAATTCATATTTTTGTCATGGAGCTAAGGAAATTACCCTTTAAAGTCGTAGACTTATGAAATGTGTTTGTGAAAGTCTCGTGACTGGATTAGATACATATCTTTTTATGTTGATACTTTGTTGACTGTTGCAAAGACACTTGGGATGTTTGTGAACTGTGGATGCTTTCCGTGATATAATGATCTAATCATTATCTATGGGATTTCAGAGTTACACAAACAGCCAAGTAAGAAAAACATCCCAATTACTTATTAATCCCAAAAGAAATGCATTGCTTTACAACATCGGAAAGCATCTTTATTTAGGCCTTGTGTTGTGCTGTGCTGCGGGGAGCTTGCAGATCTAAACTAACCTGCCCTACTTTCCAGTTTACACTGACCGTGGGCTTACTGGGGCCCAAGCCAATGGTGCAGTTGTTTGCCAAATTGAAAACTCCTAATGTCATGCACAGTTGCCAGCTGAGCCACCAGGAAGCCTTCTGGTGTTGTTTTATGAATCAAACATAATGTGGTTGATTTCATTTATTTGGTAAAATGCATGCCATTGAAGGCAAGATTAGCCGATGGCATCGCAGCATGAAGTGTTGTATAATGCATTATATAAGTCATGGCTACTGGACACCCGAGATTTTGCAACATTCTGGGGTAAATGGACACGGAAAACTTTACTCACTTTGTATGTATTTTCTGACCATCCTCATGATGATTTATCCACGTCATACTCTTCAAGCATTTCTTGAACCCTGGAGCACAGCAGAAGGTATATGCTGACGTGTGAGGGTGCTTACTTGTACACTTGAAAGTGAGATGCTTGAGGCAATAATTTGTTTGAAATAGAAATCCAAATTCACCTTTTTGTTCTATTTAGCTTTAAAGGTCAGATGACATTCGGAAACCAAGTTGTCCCACCCTTAAGTACAAATGTTATGTCATAGTAAAATGTCTGTTAGTTTTGGGTCACATTTGTTAATATTTATTTAAATTCAAGACTGATGACTGCCTTTAGCGCTCAGGCATCTTGGGTGAGTAAACAAACATCAATTCACTGCTACGATGTCAGCATGAAACAAGCTAAATGCAGCAATTTAGATTTGAAATAACAACAAGCTTTGAATCCAACATGCCACTTCAATAACATTCTTTGCTCCCGTGCTGATGAACCACTGGGAAATTAATGTGATTAATTCCCCTTGCGTGCAATTACATGTGGTGACTTCAATTTTTGAATTACGATCCTGGGTAATGCACAGCAGAAGACTGTGTTCTTGTGTGTACATGTATTTTCAAAATGACATTATTTTGTTTCACATGACCTGTTTTGGATTTAAATTTGTTTACATTGACAGTAATATGAATTTTAACTTGAAATGTTCCGCTCATTTCTTTTAGCTTTAATAAACACATGATTATCACTGTTTATTGATTGCATCACACTGATATAATGATAAACCATTACACTTTTATTTCACGTCCAAATAATGTCTGCATCTGCACTGCCTGTGAACTGTATAAATGAATAATAAAAAAAAAAAAAACACAGTTGGGCGGGCCTTGCTTAAATCTCCAGGGAGTGGCCTAGCACATCTATGTGCAACGTTCAGCAAAAATGGTTTCAGAATAGCCAAGCGTCATGTAAAGATAATCCTTCTGTGTGCTCAGGGAAAATATATGTAATTGCAAAAGCTGTTTTATAAACACGTGATAAGATATTGTGAGTGTTTTCAAGAAGGGAATAACCACATTTGTGTTGCAATAATAAAATTCAGTGAATAGCATTGGTCTCAAAAGAGGTACTAAATAAAAAAAGGTGAGCTTCCCTGGATTGTCAATCCTTCCATCCTGAAGGATAAAAGCCTACCGGTAAGTGTGATGTCTAAGTTGACATGACTCATATTCCATTGTCAACCAAAGGCTATAGCGAACAAAGGTTTAAAATTGCAGCAGCACCTTGGCTAATGCTGCGTGAAATGAGTAAACAAGGGAGGGATGAAGGGATGTACAGTTGTGTGGTCGTCAAGGGTGCGTGAGGATTTTAGCTTGAAGTAGTTGTTTTCAAAAAGGCCTTCAATTTATCTGCCCAATTTCGCCTTCCTCGGCAGCAACGGCTGTTTTGCTCCGTTGCTCCGTATTTGTGCCTGGAAGCCGTGTTAGCTGCTCAAGTGAAAGCTCTTCGGAGGAACTCGGGTTTGTGCTGCAGGCTAGCCATAATTGCTTTCTTGTTTTAGTACACAACAGTCCAGTGATTTCTCCAGTCTAGCAAACAGTGGTTGTTTTTCTCAGTGTGGTTTTTAAGATGAAAACAAATGGCATACTGATAGTTTTCTTTGTTTTAATCTACATGTGAAAACAGGAATCTTAATGGTTTTAAACGGAAACCTTGTGTTTCACTGCCTGTGGCAAGTCAAGTATTTGTATCCTCGAGCTTGTGAACTTGGAGGGTTCCTCTTCTTTCTGATCTATTAGAGCAGCGGTCACCAACAATATTCGTCAGAGGTCCAGAATTTTACCGGATAGTCACATTAGATTTAATGTAAAATTAAATTAAAATAACATTTTGGCAGAACATTATTATTTGATGGAAATTATTTGTATATTTGATATTTTTTTTCCAATTCATTACAAAACTGAAAGACTTTTTCGCCTTTAAGAGTCGGGTTTTTCCTTAAACAGATATTTTCTCTTTGATCCTCATAATTATGGAATCCAGTCACGGGCCGGATAATACAAGGCTGTCAATTGATGATCACTACATTGGAGCCACTGTATTTCTCACTCATTTTCAGTTTGATGGCAGCATATCTATGTTTGAATACAAGCAACATGTAACAGATCATTTCACTTTCTCATTTTGTGATTTGGTTTTGTTCTGTTTTCCTGCGTCTCCTGTCGGCTCATAATGCCCTGTCTCCACCTATGTGGTATTCCAAAAGAAGGCTCACCACAAGCTTAGACCTGAACGTCTTGACTTCCTTTGAAATCTGAAACTCCATGAGCTTGATTCACCAAGATTTCATATTGCGTGTTAAATTGTGCACACTGTTTGCTGGCATGTTGCGCAAAAATGGAATAGGATTGTGTTCTTTTACCTCAAATAGTGGATGTTTCACATACCCTAGCAGGTTTAAAAGTGGTGGAGACCATCAAATTTAAACGATGATTTTACAATTTAGGTAGCGCTGAAGCGCATAATGAACTCAACTTTATTTAGCTACTTATTTATATTTATAGATTGCTTTAAAATAAACATTCACTGCTGAAACAAAGTGCTATACTTAGAACACAGAGTAAAATGGAACATAAAACAAATAAAATGGCGGCAGTGTGCTAAGGAGCCAGAAGTTCACCCCACACTGAGAAAGCCAAGGACAGGGGCGATGGGGCTTAAACCCCTCAGAATAGCTGGTGATGGGCTTCAAAGGGATCCAGGAAATTCCAGGGTATAATAAAGTGAAGAATGAATTATGGTTGTCTGGCAGAAAACAATGTCTCTGTTACACTCACTATTTGCCCACTGGCTGTTTACTACAGCTTGTTCGTTCATCCATTTTGTTGGCGAGTGACCTCACTCAGGTTTCACATAATGATTGCATGAGGAAAGGTTTAAATCTCTTGTCCTTCTTGATCATCCTCACTTTGGTGCCGGTTCTCTTCATTCTATGAATCTGTCTTACGACTGAATCTCCTATGGCAGTCCAAGTGGTGCAGCAGTGACCAACCAACAGGAGGGGAGCGAGCAATATGACCTTACAGATTTTTCATCAACTACTTCGTTAGATTGACATGTTTAGTTATGTTGGTGTTGAGGCATAGTGCAGACACGCAGAAAGAAGGTGACAGCACTAAGGGAAGACAGAAAAAAGGCAGAAGGACCATGAGGAAAATTAGGGGCAAGTACATACCCAACACACATAGTATTATCAACTGGAAAAAAGGCAGAGAAACTAAATGTGTAGACTTATCACAGTCAGATCGACACCAGGACACGAGGGAAGCAGCTGCCTGGGTGGAAAGACTGGAAGCAAGTGTTGGCTCTTTGAGCTATTCTCGTTATCTAATTCCATAGCACGCAATCTGAAACACACCATTTAGTAATCAGATTTTTATGATCGTCATTATGAGTGTTTAATGGAATTAACTTTTCACCAGCTACTGTAATTGTCATTGATCTCCACTCATTCTTATATTGAGCCATGTTGCTTGAGGTAACTGAGGCCAAAATTCATGTTCAGGACAATTTCAGACAATTTGCTCAATGCTAAGTCACATCATCACCACCCCTCAGGGCTTCCATTGATAGGTATGCAGAAAATAACAATTCTCCACTGCAGCGGCTACGTCACTTTTGATGAACATGATAGAAGCACGCACTTAAGAACCTCACCTATTCATTACAGCAGCTCCCACGGGGCACAAATAAATCAAAACAACCCAACAACAGAAACAAGGTTTGACAGATGTGTGCTTTCACGCCAAAATATTACGTGTGTTTGTGCGCACAATTTCATTATGCCTGCAGTGCTGTGGCGTGCAAAACATAAATGGACAACAGGATGCAAATAGACACGAATATCTGAACTGAAATGGCGTTCTCCTCATACAAAATAATAAGAGTGATAATGAGATTTCCCCATCATCATAATTATCCAAGTGTCAGGAGGAATGGTGATGACGCATAGCATAGCTTGCTGATTGAGTAAAGAACAAATACAAAAACAGGCCTCGTGCTTGAAAAGACACTGTTGACAAGTAAGGATGATTCTAGTTCTTTCTGAGCTCAAGGGCTTCTAACATCCCATCGTGGATGTGACAAGCAGGTCTATTTTTAGTACACGTGGCGAATAAAAGCTTATTAGGTAATTCTCGGTGAGCTTAAGGGAACCATGCTTCCTTCTTACTCTATGTTGCAGTTAGAGGAAAAGCATGTTCAGCGATATGTTTAGTTGAAGTTATGTCCTGTTCTGACTCATCCCAGCCTGTCTACACCTCTCACAACATTGTGTACATTAGCGGGGCTAAAGGAAGAATAAATTAAGGATTCAGTAGGGCTGAAGAACTCCAGTCGCGTAATGGAATGGCGAGGTGTCTTGAGAACATGCTCGTGTGCAAAGCCGTTCACAATAACATGACCCCAAGGTCCAAGTTGTTATTTAAAGTTGCTATGTAATGTCGCCTGTAATCCATGTGAAAACATTTCAGTTTATTCCATTCCCATTTTTGTAATGCTATGTGTTGTATTACCAAATCGACCTGAATCAGCAAATCCAATTCTTTAACAGTGCGGCCAAGGGAACGATGGCAAACCTTCAGTATAACAACTCCCATGTGACTCATACCCTACATAATTTAGTCAGATTCAGACAATTTAAGGTGGCATTTGGCTTTAGAAGTTACACTGTGGAGAGGTTTTTTTGTAAAACTTTGTATTTTGTCATGTGAACTATAAAGCAGACGATCCCTACTTGAGCCCAAAGAATGTTTTCAGAAACCAATTGAGACCTACATTTATTCAATATTTTGAGCACCAATTTGGGGGGAGGGGCAACATCCTGTTTCAAGCTGTCACCCAGTCCTCTCTTAGCTTTATCTCCCAGCTACCCAGGAATAAATGAAGAAATGACAGGCCTATTATGCCGGGACACAGCTGCCAACTGTTCAGGAGACACCAGGCAGAACAACGGGAGCCGTTATGCATAATTAATATCCCCTTGGTTGTTTTAAGCGCTTTCCCTATGCATATTTTAAAGAAATATCCAGTGAATATGTTATGTATAGGACATCGAAGTCGATGGGACAAAAAGAATCAGCGTCTCGGGTAGTGATGTGAACTTCCTGGCATCTACTTACAACTACTTCCCAGAGTGCTCAGCTGCTAGGGGACCGATTTGCCCATCAAAATTATTCATTTCAATTATTTTCCACAGATTGTCTTTTGTAATATCCAGTCCATTTGTGTATGCAAGAGACACTCAAGAGGGACTTGTCAGACTCATATAGACAGTTTGTATGCTACTTGTCATGCTAATACAACATGTAGTTAATGAAAAATGCATACCGCAGTGGAATTAATTAGCCTGTAATCAGCTTGTGCATTTAAGTGGTAACATTAAGAATCAAAACAGAGTAATTCAGTAGCCTTCGTTTGTGTTTCATAGCCCGCAACTAAAGGACTAATGCGAGCGCTCGACGTATGGTGAGTGTGGTGAACATTTCGGGGTGTGAATCCCCTCAGATGACAGCCGACCTTGAGGCTGTCATCTGAAGCGTTTCAACTTTTTTCCCTTGTCAGCTTGACAATGCTCTTGCTGCAGTTGTACAACTTACTTATTATTTTATGTCTTTATGGATCTTGTTGGAAGAGCAAGAGAGGATCATATATATATATATATATATATATATATATATATATATATATATATATATATATATATATATATATATATATATATACACACACACACACACACACACACACACACACACACACACACACACACACACACACACACACACACACACACACACAACACTATTGTGCAACATGATGTACTTAGGAGAGCAAGGTCTGGCCAGCGTCACTGGCCTCCTTTTTCATTTTTTCAGGTGCAGAGCATTTACCAGAAATGAAATAATTTATCAAAGTCAGCTGTGGCACTGCAGCAAACCTTTTCGGCAAAAATGTCACCTTCAAAAGGCGCACCTTACATTATTGTTGGGTGGCGACAAAGCAGAGAAATTGCCAGGGGGGGCAATAGAATGAGGCTCCCATTATGAATGCCATGATTGAGTGTCCCCGGGTGCAGCAACAAATCCAACGCTCACCCGACTCCTACCTTCAATCTGTATCATCTTCCTGAGAAAAGGGCAAAGTCACTCTTCTCACATATCAAACTCATTCTTAATTGGTCCCAATTCTACTTTGTTCATGTTTCCTTTCAAGCCCTCAGAACAAAGCATTGCCAACCTTGAGTCACCTTCACCTATCCACTTGTTTTAATCAAAATCCAATGTAGAAGTTAGAGCAGAATGTCGACACAAAGCCCTTATGAGGAACATAAGAAGGGACACATCAGGAGGAAATAGTGGAGGGGGAAAAAAGACCGCTGCGAGCCAGGGATGGCGAGCTCAAGTGAGGCGTTGCACTGCTGTCAGAACTCAGCAAGGAAGCACATCTGTTGCCAATATGGCGGCGCAGTAGATGCCGGGCACAATTCAGCATTTATTCTTATACAAGTAAGAGAGAAACTTTCTTACTAAACTTGAAAAAAAAAAAACAGTACCAATTGCTTGAAGCCAAAGGCTACAATTTATCAATTCACGTGTCTGCAACAGTAGTTTCCAATGCCTGAGGAGGCACATTTTTTTTGACTTCAGTCTCATAAATGAGGCACATGTGGCATGCAGTGTGAAAATATAATTGGGGGAGGTGCAGTGGTACCCTGTAAAGATGAAGTATTTTGAAAACATGTATTCAATTAAATTTGTAAGTGCATGAAATTCCAGGAATGGTCTGGTTTAATGAATATCTTCAGAATTATTTACCTTTAAATGTTACTGTTTATCTATCATGATACCACACACTATATTTTAGAGGTCACCCTCACCCCAGCACTATTAATAAACATAGACTATAGCAATGTCTCGAAACATTGGTTTAAATTTATTGACATTGTATATTTTAATTTAAACATAACCAAATCAAATGGGTCTAAGAAAAATCAATATAATTTGTACAAGGTTCCTCGTTGCATTACAGTGCAGTATTTAGTATTCCAAAACTGTTGAGGTGGTTCTCTACCACAGCTGTTCTCGTGTGTATTAGAACCAGATTAGGTGGAGATAAACCTTTTTTTGACAGGAGACACCACTAAAAGGAGTAATTAGGGCAATTTTGGTGATTCTAAGTAGTTTATGAAAAAAACATCACAGCTAGTTTTCACAAAAACATAAAGTCACATGAATATTAAAAAACCTCAACGGCTTTTTACCATCTGGCCGCCGTATTGCAGCTTTGCTTCCTCATTTCTGTTATAACATCAACTCTTTTGTTAGTAAAATAATGTTGATGTTTTTTTTTTTTTTTTTAATTGCAGCCACTCTCATCCCAATCGCTGCCACTATACAGTTCCTTTGGTCTGCTTTCATAGAACTGTGCAGAAAAAAAGATAGCTCTTCTCTGAAAGAAAACAAATTTGCCATTGACAAGATTATTACTCCAAGGTTGGCCGAACCCGACTGTGGCGGAGATTCTTGAGTGGCACACAGTCATGCCTGAGCTAAATTGAACTGAGAAAAAGGAGTGAATCAGGTCAGGTGATTGCATTCAGTATTTTCAAAAGATGTATTTGTTGGAATGAGTCTTCGTGAACGATGGCCATACAAATCCTGCTCGGTACCTGGGTTCTATAGTTTTTATTTCGTTTTAACAAGTCTTTTTTTTAATTTGGTTAGTTTTCATTAGTTTTAGAGAAAGTTTGATTGTTTTTATTAGGTTTAATTTTTTCAAAAATGTTTTGTTTTAGCTTAGTTTTTGTTAGTTTTGGTATTAGATGTGAAGTAGCTTTTTGATGAGTGCAAAAAAAATCACTAAATGCGAACTAAATCGAGGTAAAAAAAGCAAATTAAAATCAATCTTGAAAGCTCAAGCATTAATTGACAAAAATGATAACTGACATTTTCCATATCATTATGGTTAGTTCTCTTTGGCTTCATAAGATGCAATTTCAGTTGGATTTCATTGTTTAAAAAGCATTTTTGGATTTGATTTGATTTTGTTTATAAAAATGCTTTGTCAATTTTAGTTTTCATCTTTTCATTGCTTTCGTTAACTACAATCACCTTGCTTGGTATGCTAATGTGCAGTGACATTTGTGCACTCTTGGAATATTAAAAAAATAATACACAAATTGTTGTATGTCTGTTACAGCAACAACTCCAACATACATCGTATTGCGGAATGTACACAAAGGTCCTTTGCTAATAGTTACACCTTGGTGGTCGTCTGTGCTCCACAAAGTCTTTCACTGATCATTTCTTTTAAATAAGGGATTCTAAACCCTGTTCCTCGGAGTCCGGTGTCCTGCATGTTTTATTTTGTTTTCCTGCTCCAACACACCTGATTCAAATGATCAGAACTGTTTTCTAGCTTTGGCAGACCTTGCTGATCGACTGTAAAAGAAACTTCAATTGTGTTACATGATCATGCGTGTTCTGCTCATCTAGATAATGAGTCAATCAGCAGGTTGGTTTTCCTCCCTTAGAAGTTGTTGGTTCCTTGCTGAAGTTTCTGTCAGGAGCCCAGGCAAGTCCATGCCTCCGGCAACACTATGAGGACACTCAATTTAGCTCGAAATATTACACATGACGACCTCATTGGCAATGTAACTAATAAAAATCCACCAAGATATGACCTCACGTAAGCAACTATTTCGTTTTTAAAAAAAATCACAAGAAGAGGATTTTTTTGTACGTTGAGAATAAATGTTTCAAACAACCCCCGCACGGTGGCGACAGGAGCCTTGCAGCTTAGTAGCAAAGTCATGACTCTTCTTTGACTCCCTGAACCACAAAAACATAGTACTTCCCTCACTAAAAACACAGATTTGATGCTGTCAGGTTATTTTTGTTGTTTATTTGTTTTTTTTGTAAAATGGCCTGCCTTGAGGTCTTAACATTTAAGAAGGGCACAGAATACAGATGTGAGTATTTCGCTAGTGCTTTTATGATATTCATTTGAATTTGGTCAGAGTTGTAATTTAAGGTTGATTATTTTCATTGCAGATTTGATTGACAAAGTGACAGTGGTACATTACATCTGTTGTACATTACATCTATGTCAGGCACTCTTCAACCTCTTGTTTTGTTTTGAGTGTTCAGGGGGGGAAAAACACTGTTCTGTGGAATGTTCTTTCAATGATACCATCTCATGACCTTCAAAAGGAGGTAGCTCATACAAAGGTAGGTTTGTGTATAAACTCTATACCTAATGCATTTCCTCAAATAGTACTGCCTTCACATTAACTGCAGCATCTTGGGCTGACCAAGCTTGACCCCAATCTCATCTGAGACTGTTCTGCTTGACTGAACCTGCCCCTTTGCCATTGTTTTCTCTATGGTTGTAATGGGACATACAGTATCTGTCATTTTCCAAACTTTTCATGAGGCATATGAAAAACAACACAGAACTAAAAGTACTTTCAAAATAGTAAATTGCTTCATTCCATAACAAGTTATTAAGTCTTTATTTTATTTCCCGCACAGATTGAAAGTAGTTGGTCTTTTGCATGCTGTAAGCAGTTTTCTTAAGCGTCACCACCGTCCTTCCCAGCTGCCTTTGATTAGTACACTGAACATTTTAAGAGCTGCATACGAGTTCCATATGATTGTGTGTTGGCAAATGTTCTGCACCCATTTAATATCCCTAAAATGGCTTGCTGACAGTTCTTTGCAATAAAGATGGAGAGCCCAAATGTGGTCTTGCCATAAGTATGTATACACTGTTAAATTGCACATCTTATAATAAATGAATTTTTTGAGCTTTTGACCATGCTAAAATGTCAATTCCTTAACCAACACACCCACAAAGTGGTGCAGTATTTTCCTCCATTCACTCATCTTGGCGCATTCCTGCTCATTGCTCTACTCAAAGCACCAACCCTGCCTGACTAAACACATGCCCATTTGACCGTGGGTGTTCAAGTTTGATGCATCAAGTAAATTATAAAATGTTTCTACATACCCTCTGAAATATGCTCAAGTACTAGAAAAAGTAAGTCCATTGCCCCTGAAGGATTATAGTTAAATTACTTGTTAGCAAAACACAAATATATACATATCCATTGGTTTAAAGTCCATGTGTTCATATATATATATATATATATATATTTGGTTATATACGTATAACCATAATATATGCATATTGTATGTACATATACTCTGACAACATTAGCAGCCTATACCCTAGACTACAATTACTTCATTGTGAGTGATGTCATTAGTTCTTCTCTGCATACGGGTTACTCTGGGGACGCATACGTTCACACATCAGAGAGAGTAAGGTTATCTGTAACAAAATGAACGCTTACGCAAAAAAAATCGGATTTCACCCAAAAATCCAAACTGAGCATCTAGACCTGTCATGTGAATGTAGCCATAGTCTTGTACAGCCCAACAGGTTTGTTTTAAAATCAACAATTTTATCTTCCAAGTTTCCAATTAAAGATGCCCCAAGAAGCTTTTGCACAAATGAGCCATTGTGCTGTGTGCAAGTGTTCTAATTGAAACAGGCGCTGCACCAGCTCCCCTGCTGCGCATGCAAGCCTCATTTTGATCAGAGCTGTAAGCGCTGCAGCTAATCACTCTGTAGATGACTTACCTCAGTGGCCCTCACACATTGAAATGGGTTTGAGATGATGCTTGTGGGGGTCATAATAATGACGCTAAGCGATGAGGCAATTTCCCACTAAATGGCCTAGTTGATCTCTTGTTACATGTGCGACACAGGTGCTATTGGCTTTGTGAGTTAAGATTTAATGAATGCATTAATCATGTAAATGGGAACTCAAATTAGCAAGTTGCACTTTTAGATTTGACTTTCTGGATAAATGTTTTGCATCACTTGTGAGTGGTGCATGTGGTATGAACTATTTTAAATTACAGTATATTTTGGCTGACAAGCAGCAGTAAGGCCAATTCTCTAAATGTATTGTACGATAACATGGGTGGAGTCTCAAAATCTCAGAGAAACTCAAAATGGGACTGATTTCATAACTAGGTGTACCACCAGTTTACAGATTGTAGAAAAGTGTTGGAAGCATACAATCTTGAAGCCATTTTATTATTTTGTTTTTATTTGTGGCTTATTTTAGAATATACCATTGTTTGTAGATGACACAATTTAATGGAATTATTTATAACTAAAGCGGAAGTCAATCACAAAATTTTCTTTGAAATATGTTCCATGCAGCCCAAGTCGTCAAAACGTTGTTTAGATTGTTTGTTTGTGGAATTTGAATTAAACAAGCAAAATAAACAAATGCTAAAAAAATGTTTGTCTTTTATGAAAATTAATATTTTATATTTAGGAGTTTAAATGAAACATCAACAGCATCAATCTTTTCTTTTCGGGAAAATGACTTAATTTATTCATTTTAGGAAATGAATAAGCAGGCTATAAAAGTGGTGTCCACTCTATGATTCAAGAGCCATTTGTGGTCTTCCATCTGTTTTTAATGGCCTAAGGCATATAAATAATAACATAACAATTGCCCCAGCTTGTCATTTACCTGTATTATACCACAGTTTTTGGCAAGGCAGGAGAAGTGAAGAGAAGAAGACATTTGACCTCTTATTTCCATGGTTATTTTTGCTTGTTTGTCACTTCTTTCAGTGTGCAGGCGGATGTCTTCACTATACTGCGCTATCAGGGTTATAATTATGTTGTGCAGTATTTAGATTGATGGTTAAAATGTGAATAAAAAACTACTTTGGAGCAGGCGACATATGTACTATTTAGCCTTCACATATAGTTGGTTGCTTCTATTGTACTCTATACGCTATCTTGTTACTGATGTGTCCATCCATGCCTGATGTGAGAACAAACTCAAAATAGCCTTGGGCTACATCTCTGTTATCTTAGTCTGAAATAAAGGAGAATATGAAGAGTTGGCCTCCTTTTGATGCATGTACTGATTGTTTCTATTGGAAGGTTGATACACTTAAGATTAGACTTTAGATGAATGCAGTACAGTGATAGTAATAGTCATGTGGAAGCCAACTTTGTATACTTGACACACTTTTCTGGCTATTCAATTTAAATATACTGTAGTCAATCATTTATGTGTCATGAATGAGTTCTAATCTACAACAGACACACACATACCTCTTAGAGATATTTTGGATAATTGTGTTTTCAGTTCTGTGAGAAATATTTGGGGAAGGCTCTTTTGTATTCCAGTTCATAAAGCAACATTTTAGAGGTGCAACAACTAATCAATTCATGAAGGACTAATTTATTATCAAATTGAGCTATAATTTTATTTAGCAATTATATAATTATTATTTTACATATAATATTAACAATAATATTAATATCCAATGATTTTAATAAAATAAGATTACAATTTTCGATACGTTGTTTTTCAGCCACTCGACAGTAAATAGTCTCCGACTTGAATGGGTCTGCTTGTATGGTTGTTTTCATTTCCAAGCTGTCTAACTCGCAGCATTGAGTTCCAATACGTTTGTCAATGTGCCAGTCCTCCTCGAGTGTCTTGCAGCGCTATTGAGGTCAACATGTCTAAGGAATAAGAGGCCTGACATTCGTTAATATGCCCACTTTATGCATGTAAAAAGACGGGTTAATGTCTTCCGTGCTTGATGTGAAAACTGTTACAGCTCCCTGCATTTAAATCTCACCAGCTTGTGTAACCTTTTTTTTTTTTATATATATATATATATATATATATATATATATATATATATATATATATATATATATATATATATATATATATATATATATATATATATATATATATATATATATATACACACACACACACACACACACACACACACACACACACCTACACTGGCATTTTGTTGTGGATGTTTACATTTTTACCAACAGATGTTCACCACCACAGCAACAAGCACACTCTGTCTCACAGTGGGCAGTAAATGCCGCATCAGGAAGTTTCTCTTCCTCCCTTCCTCTTGGAAATTGAGACATGCTTTCACCAATTACAGGATCTACACAACAACATCGTGTGTGCTCCAGATGGAGGTGAACACCAATAATTGCTTTAACTTTTTTAGAATTTAATGATTTATTTTTTCTTTTTTTTTTAAAGACAGAGCAAAGCAAATCACCATTTTTGATAGTCTTTCTGTCTTCCTCTCTCTCATCATGTATTGATGCCCAGTTAAGATCAAGGCTTCTATGATGTTATCTGTCAGCACTCTAAGGTGTGTCTGTCACTACTTTTCTGTTTCTTTCCTCACCCATCTTGTCAGCAGTTCCAACCCTCAACACTTCCCACTGTTGCAATTTAGCGCCCGTCAAGAGAACACTTATCGGCCTCTTGGCTCAGCATCACACGTCAGGAGGGATGCTCATTGCCTGACAGTCACGAATCGGTCTGATGCATACCAAAATTAAGTTTGGAACTGCGGAAATGAGATAGGATCATCCCAATCAGGACAAAAATTGTTAGCTCAGTAATCAGATCTCTGGAATAATCAAGTCTTGAAAATCCTGCATGGTTTCTTTGTATCTGTATTTTTTTCTCCTAAAAAAAGTGTAATAGCTACAATACAGTAAAACCTAAAAAAAGTTATATGTAATAAAATGATACATTTCTCAAATGTAACACATAAATAACTTTTTTTTTTTCAAAATTTGAATAAGGTTCCCATTATAGGTGTGACACATTTGAGACAACATTGTCAAAACAATCAGACAGGTTAAATCACTGTGACCAGAAGGGATGGGCGACAAAGTCAATTCTTTCGGTACAGGCTGGTTTGGGTTAGTTCTATTGAGTACCAATTCACATGAACCAAACAGTACCATGTTTCCATTCTGAAGTGTATCTTTCTAAATTGTGACTGTGCGGCAGTGGAAAGGTTATCGATTTTTCATGGCACACTTGAATTCAGCAGTCCACACACATTGGCATAATGACCTCAGGCACACGAAAAATACAACCAGTGGGATTTGACTGTTTATAATGTTCAAATGCCCACCACCAGGACAGACAAATACAGTACTGTGCAGGTAGTATAATCGTAGTGTAGTAGTCTAATTTTATTTTAGGGAAATAGCGAAAGCTTGGGGCCCAAATGGTGCAAGATTCGGGTACATTCAGATGCTTAAAATACAATATAATACATCTTTATTTATATAACACTTTTCATCCCAATGACTTATTCACACCATCTCACTTTTTTGTGATGTTTTGTTCCAAGCTGGGTTTGAAGTCATTATGTGGCATGCAAGACGGGCCCCCGTGTTTTTGAAAAAGAACTCCACAAGGAACAAATACTATACATAAACACGAACACTTCATTCTTTGTGTTACTGTTAAACTTTGTTCCTGGTGGATTTCATTGCAAACAATTGTACTTTGCACTTTGTAGTTTGTAATTCATTGTAAGAAGTAAAATCAATAAATGAATCAAAGTGTTGGTAGCCATAATCAGTTCAAGGAAAAGAGTACAACAGACTTCAAACCCTGGTTTTAGCATGATCTGTTAGCATACATGCAAATGCAACAAGCCGTCCTTTGAAGCATGACACAACTTTGGTCCCCTTTGGTCTGATTTACATCAACTCCAATGTGCCAAACCGACCAGACAAGGGGGGTTTGTTCTTCCTCTTTCATGATAACAGTGACCTCCCTTGATGGAACTTTACACCCTTGTCTGCATCCATCACCACTGATGTTGCTGCAACTCAGTGTGTGGTGTTAATCCCTGCCCCAGGTGACGCCTCCTCCACCACGCCTTGCCCTTTTATCTGTGTAAAGACGAGTCAGCGTACTAAGATCCGACAACCGTTCGAGTGAGTGCCCTCACAGAAATGCAAGTGCTCGTACACTGAATATGGATGGAAGGTGTTGTGTGTGGGTGTGCGTGCGTGCGTGTATGTGTATGTGAGTCAGAACTGCATCGTTCTGGTGCAAACACTGCTGGCAGCTTTCCATACTGATCAAATCACTCATCACGAAGCTCAGCGTGTGTGAGCTCAGGAGTTCAGTTAAGTTCAAAATCGTGCGCAAAACATTCTGAATCCATGTATGGGTTTTTGGCGTCTGAGTGACTCAGAAAAGGGAGCCCTTTGCTGACCCTGTGGAAGCTGTGGCACACAGTTTGTGACGGATGTCTGACAAGCCCCAAAGGAAATGGAGTGATGTGCTGGTACAGACAAGAATGCTCTCTCAGGAGGAGAACAAAAACAAGTGTGTGGCGAACCAAAAACTGGTTGTGGAATATTATGGACCGTTTTTTCCACAGAGATGCCTGCGACACATACTAGAAGCCAGCTGCCGCCTGCCTTCATACTTCATCACAACAGAATGTCTCAAATGGTGGATCTTTGTCACGTACCTCAGCCATGTTTCTACCGAGTTGTACGGTTCAGTTCACGTCACCCCTGTACAGTTTGTAAACATAAAACCTCATCTGACTTGTGTTTAGGTAGGATTTTCGCCCAAAGCTCAGGTTTGTAGTTCATTGACCCCTATGGTCACTCAAACGGGGGGATAGGTAGATTAGGTCTCTTTGGCAAACATAGGTGACTTGAGCTAAGGAGACCTCCACTCTTTCTTTGGCCTTCCTTATCTATTGCACTCTATGGAAAACAATTCAGACTCATCTTGACACTCATATTAGTACATGTCCATTGAGCATAACGGGGTTATCAGGATATTACACAAGATGGAGCGCAAAACATTACATTTAGTGATTAAATCGCTTTCCAATTGAGTCCTTTTGATGCCTTTGTACCCCCGTAAATGGAAAATACACTCTGTGGCTTATCACTCACATTATCCCTCTGCATTATGTCCATTTAGTCATTCGATAACATTATTATTATTATTCTACTTTGACCCTAATACCATGGAGAAACCTTCCACTAAATATGAAGTGAGGCTCACTCTTTGAAGCTGACTGAATTGTTTATTTGGCCTAGTATTGAATCTCCTGTTTTGAGTGTGTGTGTGCTGTGTCCATGTATGAATGATCCACAACTTGTGATCAACTTATTATTCAAATGTTCATAGACATTTAGATATTTCAAAACATTTCTACAGTCATTATTTTGTATACCAATCAGTTGAGAGAACAGACTGCACTGGGTCAAACATTCTACGGCTATAAGAGCACAAAAGTGCTTTTAATTGAGAAAATGATACCTTTCAAAACGAGCATGTTTAAGATTAGAAGTAAGCACCAAACAGTTCAACCTTGAATGCAACAACAAGCCATCTTCATGCCATTGTTTCATTACAATGCAATATATTTGTTACATTTGTTAGCAATCTAAGTTGAATTTTACTGCTTGATTGTCATTGGAAAATCAGGCTTTTATTTATTGTCTGCTCTTATTCATCAATTTTTACCACTCAATTTATGAAGCGTAATTAGGTTTCAGTGGTTGATTGGCTTTGGCTTCAAACTGTCACTTGGTACACTCTTTCCAGATTAATGTTTCTTTTCTCCAAGGTTTGCAACTTGATTTTCAACCAAAGGAATTGAGTGAATTAATGCCATTTGACAAGCTTTCAAGAAAAACACTTTTGGTGCTACAACACTGAAACCACGGGCACTGAATAACTGCCTGCACACCGCTGCTTGTCACCTCACATTATAGTGTTAAAAAATGATGAGCCCCCCTCTGCTACATTCAAAAGTGAAAGAGATAAAGATGTTTCAGAGTGCTACATTTACTTGGCAGTGGGATGTTTTCAAAATATGCCGTCAGTAATGCTTGGCTGTGATACAAAATGTGGGGAAAAAACCCCCCCAAGATTTTTGGAAATAGATTGTCTTTAAAGGGGGGGGCGACTTTTTCGGAAGGCATGGAGTGCACCCTGAACATTTTGATGCGTGTGTATCATATATACACATACAGGAGTTAAAGTTACTGCACAAGTACAATCCATAATATGCACCACTTTGCACTGACTCTTTGTTGAATTTCAGTTTACCAGCTTGTGCTCTCATACAGTTGCCTTAACAGAAAATCAACATTATCCCTATTACTGTGTGCAGTGTGATGATAGGCAAAACTCTCTTGAGGAAATAACTACAAATGCCAAAACATAAACGGCCACCTGGCGCATAAAAGTAACTGCATTTGTTTGATTGCAAAATTTTAAGCAGCTCATTTTCACTTTCAGCCGCTTTGTACAACATATGTGAGGCACATTTGATTTTGAAGTGATTGTGGAGGGTTTCACATTTCTGTCTAGTCTGGTTGGCAGGCGTGTTGAGTCTGCGCCAATCTGGAGCAACTAGACTTCTTTTTGGTTTATAAAAATGGATTAGCTTAGAAATCTGAAAATCCCTGACGTGTGCCTTCTTAATATTAGCATAAAAGCTGCAGTGATTCAATGTGGAAAAATAATTCACTACAAATCAAAACTAGTTTTAATGATTGTGCTACAAAGAGGAGTGAGCCAAGACCATAGTGCAGTATAGTATTTTGCATTATGTGCATTGAGGACGATTGTGCTGGATAGTCAGAGGAATCAAAGGAGGTTATTATTTAGTCAAAATATTCCCAACCACCCAACGCTAAGCTAGTTAAATAGAAAACTGTACAAAGTGACAACTGAAAATAACAACAAAGTAGATCTCATTATTCCATTTCTGTATTTCAAAATCCTTTTTTTCCCCAGCCCTTTGACTTCAAGGATAAGCTTTTACTTTTATTTTCAAATACCCGCTTGTCTAAACGTTTACATAGTTACTGCTCTGTATTGGGCTCATTATTACTGTTTTGGCAGTCCTCCATCTTGGCTGCTTGATACTCGATCCCTCTGTGATCCCTCTAACACTCGTATTCCAAAGGTATTTTATATTATATATTATTTATATCCAGGAGTAGCACTTGAAGTCAGCCGCCATACCCATTATAGACGGTAACCTTGTCTCCGTGGCTCCTCGTCCCAATTACACTGACTTGCAGCGCTGATGAAATGGCTGTGCAAGATGGTGACTTGTCATTTGGCCAATTATTCTTAATGGGAACGCCAACAAAAAGAGGTCGAACTTCGTAATGAATGCAAGAGGAACACAAAATAGCATCTTTTAGCATTCAATTAATGTCTACATTTTCTGTTTAGACCAATTGGTTCATGCATCTCGCTTTTTAAAGAGACACTTTTGCATTCTTACAATTTCCTGAGTGCAGTAATTGTATCACTTTAGAGGATAAATAAATAAAAGGTTTACAGACGTGTAAGATTGAGATTTCAAACCAGTGAGAAAGCTCTGAGGACACATGACAATCTAGGATGCTGATTGATCTCGGGATTATTACCATCATAATACGTTCCACATAATGAGAGCTAATTGTTGTTGAGAAATAATGCATGGGAATAACATTTACTGAACCTTTTAAAGGAGGCTTTTGGTGCCTATAAGAAAATTACAATGTTAGTTATGCTTTTAGTTGCACTGCAACAATCCAGTTGATTAATGTATTCCTTCAAAACGAGGTCATCAGACTCTCAAGAACTTCCCACTATGAAAAAGGCCCCCTTCCCCACCCTTGCTCCACAATTTCTCATATTTGGCAGATTTATTCTTTCCAGTTCTGTTAGAAGTGCAGTCTGCAAGAAAGATCATCCCGCCCACACGTGCGCTCACACACAGGAGGGGTGCGCGTACGTTATCACATGCAAAGCAAGGCACCACCCACTGAAAAGCCGCACGCAAACAGACGTGAGATGCACACACTTGCCCACACACAAACACACTAGCACAACAAAGGGAATAGTGGGCACTGCTCAATGTGTCTCAGCTGCATCATTTTAAAGAATAGAGAGGACACACGTGGGCTTTTATATAACCAAATCAAATGTGCAACCACCAACTCGGCCATCTTCGTCGTCACAGTGGAAAGAGAGCGTGAGTCCATTTGGTGTTGACAGAACTGAATGAGGGGATTTGTGGGGACTTTAATCCCAGGTGAGAGATGAAGGGATCGAGACTATGTCAGAATGGCCTGCAGCCTCCTTTTTCCACTAAATTGATTTCCTTTGTACCTTGGTCTGCTCTGTTTACGCATGCATTTACTTATACAAAAATGTGTCCCAAACACAACCTGTGAGTGACTGTTGTCACATTGTTGTATCCCATAATTCATTTCCTATGTCTTTGTTAACTGGCTTCATCAAGGTGCATGATTTGTCCATCCAATCTTTTAAGGACATTAGAAACTCCATTTGTGCTCATCATGTTTGCAGATGAGCTGGTGTCAATCCCAACTCACTTTGGGTGAAAGTGAAAGTTGGGTACACTGGACTGGTCTTCAGCCAGTCACATTCTTTTTCAGTATTTCTGATTGCAATGACATGCTTTGTGGATACAATTGCATCAACCCCATTACCCTTTTTGACAAGTCATGCGAAAAATTAACATGAAATAAAGTTGTAATGAATGTTGATTATGTACTTATCAAAATCAAATAAAAAAATGTGTTATAAATAAAACACTCGTGGGAATAGTTAAACACATTGGGTTAGATGATGTGCAGAGATTTACAACCCATTAGCTCGAATTTGTTTGCTTTTCCATGAGGGTTCTCTTTCCATATATCTCCCGTGTCTTGGCTACATTTCATCTGAGCCAAGAGAGCGTCTAATCTTCCAAGCAAATCTGAAACCAGGGAGTCTCACTGCTTTCTTCACTTCAATCGTGTTTATTTTCTGAGTGTTACGTCTGTTAGTCTTTATCATTTGGAGCCACATAAAGACAACTATGCTGTTCATTCCCAGTATTAGAACTCCAAGTTAGCCTTGGTTTAAGCCATGTATTGAAGCATGCAGTAGTCTGTGTAGGACTTTAGAGTCCGTCCGTCCGTCCGTCCGTCCGTCCGTCCGTCCGTCCGTCCATCCATCCATCCATCCATCCATCCATCCATCCATCCATCCGTGATTAGGCTCCAGCACCCTCTGCAACCTTGTATAGGATAAGCAGTGATAAAAATTGATGTATGGATAATTACAGTATTTGGAATTAATTAATCTAATTAATCACATTTTAATCTCATATCTGATATAGGTCCCCAAATAAAGATTTGAATTAGATATTACATATTTGTTGTATATGACTAATCAGTTGAATACACCAAGAAGAGAAGATTGTGCTTCATAAATGTAATTCTAATGAATAAAGATCAAGCACAACAGGAAACCAATTCGGCCAGGTGTATGTGATATAACGAGAACACAGAACTAAATTGAAAAAAAACGAGTTTTGGGGATTATTTAACAAATTGATATTCCTGCTTCAGTAAACTTCTTTTCCAGAATTGACTAGCATACATAATTATTATTTTTTTTTATTCCAGTTTCTTTTGTCATTGGGGATGTGTACTCCTCCCCATTATTCCACTGGGCGCACAAGAGTGCTGTGCGCTTAAAGATAAGTAATGCGTGATGGACTTAGACCGTGATTAGACAGGAGGACCTCCCTCAGTTAATGCTATTGTTTGTTTGTTTGTTTGGACTGTCCAGATGGAGTTGCTTTCTTATCTGCATCTTGTTCAGTGACTATTAACCATGTAGCTACACTGCTTTAAAGGACAGCCTTTTGCTGAAGTCATATTGTTTCATTTTGTTTACTTAAATACCCTTTGGCAGTCTCTGTGATGGCTATATACATTTCATATCACTGACCTCACCTTGCCTTTCCTTTTTTATGTCTTCTAATAAGCTGAAGAAGAACCAAAATACAAAAGAAAAACCCTGCGTAGAAAAAAAAAAACACACACACAAATGTAGAATCGAGTCTGGATTTGAACCACTTACCTCTGGGACGAATATGCTATCCAGTCAACTGCCTTGTCACCCTCAAGGCTGTAGGTATATGTAATAAAATGTTACCTTTGCACACTTACCGCTCAGCAATCATGAATTTACCTTTTTTTTTTTTTACACAATGCACTACACCCCACCATCTGCAGAGAAAATAAAGTTTTCAGAACCTTGTACATAGTTAAATAGTAGAATAAAGTACAACCAAACTCACTGTCTTGCACTCTTTTCGTTTTTTTGTTTTTGTTTACCGTAAATTAGGGCATGCATGCATGCACCCTATAATGCGGTACACCCTATGTGATTATTAAGTCCAGAAAGGTTCCTGCAAATTAGTCTATTATTAATTATAATGCATTAATTTCCCCCCAAAACAATTACGTTATTCCACAAATGCAAACACTCGTATCTTAGTACTCATTTCCCTACTTTAATTTCCTGATACACTCATCTCTGATTTTTTTACACTTTCAAGACTTCCTAAATAATGTGCTTTTCCGGTTAATGCAATTACCAAATTCTGGACCACAAAGTCCACATAAAATTGAAGTTCAGATATATGAATGTACACTATGTACTTTGGGGAACAGTTGTAATGTTAACAGTTTATAAAATATCAATGATTATCAGGTTGCAAGCAAATCCAAGTTTCTCTGTTTTCTTGGCTCACACACACGCCAGAAGCAGCGATGCGTCCAAACTCACTCAGAAGAATCAGCACTCAGCACAACAGAACACAAAGTACATGGCTTACAAACCCCCTCCTTCATAAAATAAGACCTAATAATAACACACAAAGTAGCCCATTTTTTCTCCTGTATATCTATCTCCAAATAACCCATAATCCTCCTCTCACCACATGCCGTGTACTGGTGGCCCGGTGATTGCAGAGGCAGAGGAGCAAGTTGGAGTGTGGGAGGTGGAGACCCGACTACACAACCAAGAATTTTAATGTGATTGGCCATGAGCTTGTTCCTGTTCTGTAGTAGTACTACAGTGCAAATCTAAGCTACAGCAGTGTTTAAAGACGTTTCTCTGTGAATGGAACAATATGTAAGAATTTGATGTTGTTTTTGTCATTTTTAGTCTATTTGTGGTCTAAACTACTGATATATCCAATTAAATGGTTAAATTATATCACCTTTAAGTACTAGTTTAACTCTTAACTACACATTTGTCACAGGATGTGAATATGGTTTTATGAAACGATAAAGTGTGGACAAAAGAGAGGGAAATATATTCTGGTTTTAAAAAGCTGGCTACGTGTAGACGAGGCTTGTCAAAATTATTATGCGTGTGATGACGGTTTTCACAACCCGAAACATTTCTAATAAACAAAATAATAAACTGTAAATGGAAAATCTGTTTCATAAATAAACAAAAAATACAAAACACCAAAGTTAATTGTAAAAGCATTTACAAAAACAAAAAATATTGTAAACAAACAAAATAAAAGAACACATTGAATAAATAAATAAAAACATCTCTATATATATATATATATATATATATATATATATATATATATATATATATATATATATATATATATATATATATATATATATATATATATACAAACTCAAAATTCAATCGCCTTGCCACAAAATCCCAAAGTGGTATCTTGTGTATTCGATACCTCACTATGACACAAGTGGACCACAGCAAGCAGACACCAATATGTAGAAAGTCGAGGATATGTTACAGTACAACAGGGAGGGGGTAATATAGGACCTTTTATTGGCCCCACTAAAGTTCCCAGGGAGATAATTTTGGGCTGTATTGAGCGTGTGAGGGAGGAATTTGAAAAAAGGTCATGGCCGGTCATTTGGGGAGAGCACTTATCAGTTATCTTCGAGACGCTTTCTGCCATGCAACTGAACAGACAGGAGGCCTCTTTGACTGGGACAGCATATGTGTCACTCAACAGGCATGCCTTCATGTGCCGCACTCGCCTTCCCTCACTGTCACTCATAAAAATCTCACTCTGTATCTTGGTGTCTTTGCTTTTGGCTGCCTCAGTCCTCCCCCCAACTGACTTTGCTGCTCTGCTCCATTGTCACAACCCCTCCCCACCACCGCCACCGCACACTCACATACACGCAAATCTTGTAACACAACCTTGCCCTCATTCTCTCTTTCTGTACACCATGTCGCTTGAACTTCACTGCATCTCCTTCACTTTGATCAGATGTGGCTATTGTCTGTGCTCAGCATTGCCCCTTGGTAATGTGCTCACTCTGGGAAATGGAGATGTGAGCCCCTTCTGTGTTCCCTCAAATACAAGGAGAGCTTTTGTGTCTTTGTGTGTGTGTGTGTGTGTGTGTGTGTGTGTGTGTGTGTGTGTGTGTGTGTGTGTGTGTGTGTGTGTGTGTGTGTGTAAGTGTGTGTGTGTGTGTGTGTGTGTGTAAGTGGGTGTGTGTGGTGGGTAAAATAGGATACGACCACATCAGCGTGACTTGCTTGGCCAATAACCACAGTAAAGTTTGCATCGTTTCCAAAGAAAATTGAAACTCCTTTGGTTTCAGGTACGACTCAGCATAGTGTGGCGATGGGAGTACACTTGTAAAATTCAGGGTTAATAG
The DNA here is from genome assembly GCF_054491065.1 of Syngnathus leptorhynchus. Lineage (NCBI taxonomy): Eukaryota > Metazoa > Chordata > Actinopteri > Syngnathiformes > Syngnathidae > Syngnathus > Syngnathus leptorhynchus. The sequence goes on from NC_141195.1 coordinate 20,512,373, forward strand.
ACATCATTTCACAGCATCCAATTTAAGTAGAGATTGTTGTGTTTTTTAAATAAAGACTGAAACATTATTAAATGTTTCTCCACCCTGAATTCGCCAAAACATTGAAAACACATTTCTCATTAAATTGAAAAGTGAAGCTGAAGTGATTTGAAATAAACACATGCCATTCCTGTTGCTAGAATAATATGGGATAAAATGAATCCTAATAAAGATTGTGTAACTTTCCAGGCAGACATATTAAATATACTTTGTAGTTAACACATTCAAGGGAAGTTATTATTAACTCATATATAATGTCCATCCATTTTCTGAACCGCTTTTTTCTCATAAGAATCACAGCATGCTGGTGCATTTACCAGCTAACTTCAGGCACTTGGCGGTGACACTCTGAGGTGGTGACCAGAGAGTTTGCAGGACACACATAGAAGAACACCGGCACTTGCTTTTATGAGCAATTTGGAGTGATTAATTTTCTTGTATGATTTTGGAATGTGGGAGGAAACCAGGGGTTCCTGGACAAAACACACCCAGGCACGAGGAGAACATGCAAACTCCACACAGGAAGGCTGGAGCTGAAATTAAATTCGACAGCTAGCCTCTCTATATATCATGTAGCAAAAATATACAGAATAGTGTGAATTATACCTTGATGGGAATGAATACAAAATAAACTAAAGTAATTAAAGGATGAAATCATTTTGTAAATTAAATTCTTGGGATTATGGTCAGGAAGATTCTCATTCTCGCAAAAAGAGATCAGGATTCCCATATGGTGCTTATAAGGACACTTTCTGGCTTGGGCCAGGTTAATGAAAACATGTGAAACTGTAACTCCAGCAAATGTGTTTCCTAGCTGTTTTAAAGCCAAGAGGAATAGTCTGCCGGTATTTTGGCTCATTGTGATTAAAGTTTAAAACCTGGAAATATGGCAGTTAGATGATAATAAAACTGAAGCCAACACAATCAAGCTGCCACATACTGGGACAGCTGGCTGCCAACAACGGAAAAGAAAACAGCTTGGAAGCAAAAATTTGGCAGGTGATTGTGCTATGTTATGATAACCAGTCAGTCTCGCAAGTAACAGAAATTATATCCGTCCACTCATCCATTTGTTTTCTACCACTTGTTTGGAGTCACAGGTGAGCTGGAGCCTGCTGCAGCTGAAATTGCATGGGAGGCTGTACTGGTTACCAGTCAATCGCGGCGCATATACATTTGAAAGAAAATCAGCCACGACCACACTCACACTGTACATCAATTATAGTGTTCAACTCAACTAACATATTTGTTATAGTATTGTGTGGAAGGCCAAAGTTCTTGAAGGTTGAAGATACCTATCAATATAATACATTTTTTGCTGCAATCCCCTTTTGAAATGAATGCCTGTCTTGATGTCTACTTGGTGGTCCACAGCGAGCACCAGCAGTCATATATACATCCAGAAAATAGAAGGACAAGACATAGAAGCCATCCACAGTGGATACAAACCTGGCCTTGTGTGTCATTTTCCATGTTGATTCGGTGCACCAGAAAAACTCATCTCTGTGGTATCATGTGAGTTCTTTCATGTCCCGTATTTGCCAGATTTTTTGTTTTTGCATGACTTTTTTACTCTTCTGTCTGTCTGTCTTTGTCTGTTCGTTCGTCTATCTGTCTGACGTGTGTGAGATGTGTGTGTGTGTGTGTGTGTGTGTGTGTGTGTGTGTGTGTGTGCGTGCGTGCGTGCGTGCGTGCGTGCGTGCGTGCGTGCGTGCGTGCGTGCGTGCGTGCGTCTATGCATCTGTGTGTGTATGTGTATGTGTTTCGATTGTGCAGCCAACCATGCTGTGACACCCGTGGCTATGTTGATAGTTTCACCATACTGCTGCATCACTTTGTCTATGGGTAGAGGCGATGCAAGACAGGGAGAAGGGAGATTTCTGGACAAAAGTTCCTCATGTGGTAAATTGTGTCGACGAGGCTATACTGACAAAAATTCAGTTTCATTTTTAATGAAACCCAAAAGCCTCATCTTAAAATGGCATATTGTTTGTAAAATCTCTCAGTGAAGTACAGTGGTACCCCTATTTACAAACTTAATTGGTTCCGCGATTGGGTTTGTAAGTAGAAATGTTTGTAAGTAGAAGCAACGTTTCCCATAGGAATCAATGTAAAATCAAATTTTATGTGCCGGACCATCTCAAAAGTCACACGTTTTGCCCTATTACTCAGTGTAAAACTCACAGAAAATCAAAACAACTGTTTTCATTTTGCTTTTTCAAAACTTTATAACAAAAAAATCCCCCGCCTACTGCTCGATGACTGTTGGGATAGACTACAGCATGCTTGCGACCCCTGTGGGGACAAGCGTTATAGAAAATGGACAGACGGACGGATGGATGGAAGACTTAACCACCAAGGTTTAACGTCTCCACAACGGTGGTGCAAATGCCAGAAAAGTGTCTATTCCAAATAGCTGAAACTCAAACAACTTTTTGACAATCAGGAATTCAATATTTTTTTATTCTTTTTATCAGGTATCATAAACTGGAAGCGTTAAATTATGTTTCATTCTTTGTATTTCCTTTTTTCAATCTCAGTAACTATAATTTTCTGGGAGGCGTGAATGTAAAATTGGAAAATGATGAAGGCAATCCAAAAGGCCCGAAAGGCATTCCTCGATTTCTTTATTGCGGTTTTAATGTGGGTAATGGTGTACTTTGATGTCATATACAGTGGAAGAATTCATGTCAAATACAAGCTGATTCATTCAGTTATGGAATACCTTTTTACACAGGTAATGGATGTGCGATTCCTTATATAGGTTAGCACATTTGCCTCATAGTTCAGAGGATGTGGATTTGATTCCACCTCTCTGTGTGGAGTTTGCATGTTCTCCCTATGCCTGCGTGGGTTTTCTCCAGGCACTCTGGTTTCCTCACACTTTCCAAAAACTTCCATGGTAGGCTGATTGAAATTGCCCGTTGGTGTGAGTGTAATTGCGGATGGTTGTTTGCCTCCGTGTGCCCTTTGATTGGGTGCCAATCGGTTCAGGGTGTTCCCCGCCTTCTGCCCGATGACGGCTGGGATAGGCTCCAGCGTGCCCGCGACCCCCATCGGTACAGAAATTGGATGGATAGATGGATGGATAATAATGTCTGAATGAAATAGTACATTCAAAATTGCGTATCGTGCAGCAATTTCCTCCCATGACATCACTCTCTTCTTCGCTGCTGCAGCCGTATTAGATTTGTGGCAAACAAATAAGTTCATAGTCACTGTAGGCCTGCACAAGGACCTACAATAAAGTAAAATAAAATTATCTGTTTTTCCTCAGTTGCCATGGTGACTCGTGGTGTTGGGGCTCGATTGATAATGGCTTTTTATAGGAGTTGTGGACGCGTGTAACTCCAGGTTAACATACTCAGAGTTGATTGAACTAACTCAGATCAGGTTTTCTGGAACCGAATAGTCGGTCTCCCATCTCAGAGTAAGTAAACTCAGAGTTCAGGGATAGATTCAGAGTATGTTGAACCTGCTTTCTGGAAGTACAGTCAGGAAACAACTCTACTACCGCACGTGGTAGGCGTGCGTGCGTGCGTCAAAGCAGATGAACCAGCCAGGAGTGACAAGACTGCAGGGTATAAAATAGGAGTGTTAATGAGCCGGGAACAGGTATCGTGATAGGTATGTGGACAATCAGTGCTGATCACTAATGATGGGCAAATGAAGCTTCAAGATGATTCATGAACCCATTGTTGTGTTGACTTAGACGTCTAGATGGCACTCTCTGTTTACCGAAGAGCTGAAAGCCCACCGACTTGCCATTCCTTAAAACCATCAGTTTAAACCAACATTGCCATCTCGAGGAGCCAAAGAACACAACAATTGGTTAACGAAGCTTCATTTTCCCATCACTACTAGGCGTGGCTAAGATCAATGTGCGTCACAGAAGGAGCTGACCAGGGTGCTGAAATAACAGTGAGATGAGCGTGTGGATGAAAAGCACTGACCGTGGTGCTGATTACGCGGAGACGTGACAGTCCAATGCAGCTACAATTATTTATGCAGAGGTGATTAAAAGTATGAGGCTTCCTTCATCACCAACTGTGCCTGATTGAATGACGAATGTTGCTTGTCTGAATAGTGTATGCTCCTCAATCTCATTTATATGTACAACAAATGTGATGCAACAGTGAACTTACCTTCACGTCAATTAATAAATGTAAAACATAAGCACAATTTGTGAAATACAATCAAAACCTTAACCTGAACTTTTTCTGTTTAAACTTGATAACATATTTCTGATGTTCATTTCTTTTCCGACATTCCCTGAAGGCACTGTCTCTGGGCATGGTTCCAAGTGTTCTTGTTCAGCTGTCACTTGTGATTCCACACCCCGCTCAGTTGATACCACGCCCCCCACACCACATTCAGGTCAAAAGTGTGACACTCGAAAAAAAAGATTTGAAACTACAAAATGTTCTATCACACAATTACATTGTTTCCCCTAACCTGTAGTCACTTTCATCTCCTATTGGAAATATAAAACACCTCAGGACAGTGGTGCCATGAATCACCACAGATGAGAGATCCACAGTGGAATTCAATTGCAAATCAACTTTATCTCTGGTTCAGCTCTGGAGCTCAAAACCAACTTTAAAATGAAAAATAAAGCTCATTTTGTAACAAACACAAATGTGTCTGATGTTAATATCCACAGTGGGTGCAACCTCTGCCTTACATGGTTGTAATCAGCTATGTATTTCCAATCACTGCAACCGAATCCTTACTGTGTTGGGTGAAATGAGATGTATTACAACTGATCATTGGCAATTGTAGCCGGTGCAGCCGTGCAGTCCTGCCCTGATTTTCCTCTTCTGCATAGACAACTAATTTCAGATAGCATTGTGGCTGGAAGAGCTCATCATACATTATTTTTAAAATGAAACATTTGACACTAACACAGCACATTGTGGTGCTTCACATTTCCATGGAAAATGGTTTGCAGACATGGAAAAACCCTACAATACTTCTCGCGCTGTGATGTGACCTCACTGACATGTAGTGTCGGTCACCTTCCTCAAAGCCACAGCCGCAAGGACAAAAGTTGAGATAAACACTGTCATATTTACTAGTTGAGCTAATTTGGGTTTTATAGCTGTTTTCCTGTTGGCAGAAAATTACGCATCCCAATTATGCTGTACAATAAAGGCATTCTATTCTATTCATTTTGCTAGCAAGAGATGGGACAGGGAAATGTCCACACCCTCTAACTGCAGTAATTTAACGTATACTCCTCAATTATTTAAAAATCAATTGAGACATTAATCGATACTGAATAAACTTCATCTTATTTATTTTTTCCTCACATTACTATTTTCTAAACTGGAGGTTTTGTGTGTCCAAAGGCGGTGCTTAAGCCTCATTTTCTTCAAACAGCACAGTATTTTTTTGGGAGGGGGTAAGCATTCGTTTTTAGCACCCATTCCCATTTTCTTTGTGTATAGTAGCTACTGTACTGTATAGTTTCATGTTGCAGAAAAGAGGAAGAAAACAAAATGCATCATTACATAATTACAGGAAATTCAAAAAAGAGACGAGCAGCTGACATCAGCCTGCCTGCCAGCACATCTGGCGGCGCAATATAAGCCTGATCACAACTCACCAGTCTAAACTTTACAATGGGCATATCAAACTAAATTGAACATGTCCATTTTGAAGATACCACCTTTTTGTGGTTGCACAACATCAGACTTTTGCAAGTTGACTCTAATGTGATGAAAGTCGAAGGGACTTGTTGTTTATGATGTCATTAAAACGTTTTGTCTTGGAAAAATCTATATTAATCAAAAATGGAGAATTCATTATCACACTGAATCTACACAGAACAAGAGCATCGTTGTGGGCTGGGTGATGACTCACTTGCTGTTGCGTGCTGGTATTTCTAGCCAGAGCAAAGAAAATCTTCTTGCTGAGTGTGCTTCCCAATGGGATAGCCTGCTGATGTTAACACAACTTGGCCAAACCAAGGAACCTATACTTTTTCTGCACCCATTACACCAGCAGATCTGCATAGTGGTATTTTAAGGTTTTGTAGCAGTTAGATATTACTCTAACAAAGTATAGAGAAACAATGGAAGCATGCAAATAATTCTGGATGTATTTGTGTGCAGAAAAACAAGTCCTCACGCTCCTTCCACTTTGAGAGTTTGAGCCAAAAGGTTATTCAATTCCTTCTCAAGCATAGCCTCCCTCACTTACCAAAACTGCACACTTGGAAATATATACACATGAATGACGCCAAGTTCCTTTTCATTTATTTCATTGTTTTTGTTCTCACTCACGTTCTTTGCAAGGTGCTTTCACTGACCACTCACACAGTCGTAAAACTCATAATAGTTATTATTAACAATTAACTAAAGTGGCTTTTCAACATCATTGTGGAGTGAGGTTTGATCAATTGACTTGTTTGTATGACCCTTCCAACTGATGAAGAATTTTAATCAACTTATTTGACTCCTTGAGGGAAAAAAAAACCCTTAATATTCTAGCTGAAGATAGAGCCTTTTTTGATTGCTGCAAGTACATCATCAAAATGTAGGAATGTTTCCATTGCAGTCTTTTTGAAGTTCTGTCAGCAGTGGGACTAAAATTGGAATCAAATGCACTTTCTTGTTCTTAAGAGGAACCACACTCATAAGATACTCACATGAAAGAAAACCAAGTCATGGGAGAAGAGAACACACTCAGCACACCGAGTTGTTTGCAACCACACATTTTGATAAAATATTATGTCCTCAAAGACTGGCGGAATGCCACGAGGCCAGCACTGATCGACTAAACCATCTAGTTTGCATAATGTCACTTTCGCTTTGCAATTTCATTTTAATCGTCCTGGGATTACTCATGCGACTATACCTTGTTTCAGCATGCAGTTTGCAGCACATAAGGCCCACCAAGCAAAGGTGCATCTAGTCGAGCGGTGTATGTTCTCTGTATTTTAGTCGAAGTACAGAAACAGTAGTTGTGTTTCTAAAGAGAGGTAGGTGCACTGATTCATATTCATATATTTCCTGAAGTCTAAGTAAAACAAGTATGAATTTTTAAACAAGCTTTCATAAAAATGTGTCGACTTTTGTGTGGTATTTTCAAGGCTAGCAAAAGTCATTTCACATTCACCATTAATTGTTCTTAGAGAAGTCAACAATTCTTAGGAATAATGGGGTCATGATGGGTTATGCCCTGCTTCTCTGAATCTGTTGCATAATCATTGTCATTGCTCCATTGTTCATGTCCCTGGACACTGTACACTCCTACTATATTTTTTTCCAATATTTTTTTTCCATCAATAAGTGACCAAGATCGTCATTCAATATCACATGCAGGCAAAGTGAATATTATTCATTATGTGTGCACATTATGTTGTTCGTCATGCTTTTTTGTGTCATGTGTCACTATTAGGTTGTGGTCCTCAACTTTTTTTTAGGGGTATTCGGGACCGTCACATGAGCAATGCATAATAGCATGTGTCTCATTCAAGCTAATGGTGATTGATTAAATCACCAAAATGTCTGCAACCAGCGAATATCAATGTTGATGATGTGGCACCAATTCGAACAATACATTTGTATCATCCTTTCTGCTTGCCCAGGGTTAGAAACTTGCCAAATGAGACAGATAATGGCTAAATAATGCATATTCACAGCCTGGATGCTGCAGCCCAATATGTTTTAATGAGCTCGCGATTCCCCCGGCGAGTGACTACAGTTCTAATTTGAGCCTCAGACAGGAAAGGTGAGAGAAGCTCTTCTATTGCCAGAGCGGGAATACTATAAAGTGGAGAGTGGTGGCTCTGAGACACCAACTAAAACACCCTGGCAGGAAATGAGCCTTGTTTATTTTGCACACACTTAAAGGGTCATTTGAAAGCTTTTTTTTTTTGTGTATATAATATGAATATGATCCAACATTGTTGCAGACAAAGAGTATTGGGCTGTGTTTGTATTTCATCCAGGTTATTTGCTGAGTTGGCGAATTTGTTGGAGGACAATGAGGTCTGTCTAATGTAGTTTTATTGTATTTAACCTGGCTGCCTGCTTTAATTAATAGCAGCTAAGGCTGTGATCCAATTGTGCATTTGCCAATTTAACTTATTTCTCAAAAAATGTTCTTGGTCCAGTCTGTGATTAAAACCTAAAGCACAGAAAACATTTTCGATTCTTTAATTTGCTGTTGAGGACTAAGCTTTATTCCAGTTACATGCGTCACAATCTATTATTGCAATTTGTGTTATACTTCTATTTACCGTGCCTTTTGTTCGCATTACCTCGTGATTATTTGGTGGCTTTCTTTTGGTTGTCCTGTGTTCTGCACAAGTGTCAAGTCGACTAAATACATGAGTCAGGTAAAATGCATGTGAATTGGCCACAAGAGAAAAAAATCTGGCTCCCAGTATAGCACAATATTGCATAAATACATCTTGTAAACTAATGTCTTTCACAACAACTGAACCCTTTACCGTTTGCGTTGTTTACCATATACATTGTGGGCCTATTTTTTGTGCCCAGCGCAAGTCTAGCACAAAGCGCATTCTGTGAATGGGTTGAGTCCTATTTCTTCTTTTTAAAAATGGGCGCAGATAGAAAGGGTTATTTCCCGGTCATTTTCCCGGCCAATTGAAACGGCTCCCCTCATTCAGTTTAAATTGAGTGCAGGAGAGACGCACAAAGTCTTTGACATTGCAGAAGCAGAAATTGACTCAAGGTATGTGGAAGATAGAAGTAAACAAAATATGTTTGGAAAGAACTGCAAAGGAGACCAAAAAAAACACGCAAAAAAACCCGAAGATGATGATAATAATAGTCGTTCAATTGATTTTTCCAATATTCAGAGCATTCAATATATGAAGTTGTTTTGCAAATGATAAAAGTGGCATCCCCCACACATCAGCAGAGCACAAAATATGCCTGCGTTTCAATCAAATTAATCAAAATTGCATTACACCACGTGTGCCACAACTTAGATCTGCTCCACGCTGGTCTAAAGTATTGTTCTGTTTTTGAATTTCTTTCACCAAATTGTCAGGTGTGCGGTTTGCCACATTCCCAACATTTAAACCTTCCCCAGCACAAAAATGCACCAATTTTTACCGATGTTTAGCCCCATCATCTGCTTTTAGAAGAAAAATAACAACTTTTTTAGTGAATGTAGTCAATTTGAAGACCTCTTCAAAATCTGTTTTTGATAACTCTGTGTTGTGTTGATTAAGCATATGCTCGAGCTACATCATTAAGGCTTAGATTTGCAGCTACAGTTGTAGTTCATCCAGGTTTATTTTACACTGCATCTCTGCGGCATAAGTTTACTTGCCCTCGGCTTCGCATCAGGAAGCATCAGCCTCATCAGCTCTTAGCAATAAAAAGAGAACAATTTGTACCAAAGAGCGAGGCTTCTAACTCAAATACACCAAATGTGATGTCCTGAAAAGTGACATATGAGCAAGCTTGGAAAAAAACAAAAAGGCACAGGTCCAAATTTACTTAGGGCACTTTGTCCATGCCATTATTTTTAAAACAGCAGTGCACACGCAACTGACTCTGATGGCCTGCTCACAGTGGTAACATTGAACAAGCACTATAACTGATGTATGAATATTTTTCTATCTCTTATATAACAGTCAACAAAAGATGCTAGAAGTAGATGATATCATTCCTGATCGTGAAATTACCATTTACTGGACAGTTGACATTACTGTCTTTTGTATATTTCAACCATCAAACCATTTTAAATATTTGCTAAGATAGTGGTGTTGGTACAGTATTACATTACACCCCCCCAGGTTAACATTCTCTCTATTTTTCATTTTACATTATTTGTCATAAGGATGAATATAACCATGAGTCACATTTTTAGTCATAATGATATGTGTGGTGGAGTTTTTTTCAGTTTGGAGTTGTCAGTGGCAGTAGCAGCTGAGTATTTTTTTGTTTCTGTTGTCAGACATATATTGCTCATTTTACTTCTGGGCCTTTTTTATTCTTTGCTACTTTATCATCCCTTATCTGTCCATTTGTGACAAACACATCTTTGTTTGCTTTGTATTTTGTGCAAAGCTTATGATAGTGTGGACCAAAAGCTACTGTAGATGCTGTACATAATAATATTTTGAGACAATATACATGGGTATGAAAACCAACACTAACTGCAGTGTAAATGTTACAGATGGAATTTAATGTGTAATTTTATATGCCCAAAGAAAATGTTTATTCTCAAAGTGTTGAAACAGTTTATAAGATTATACAATACATTTGTTTAAAATAAAAAGACGTTTTGGGGGAGGAGAAGAGAAAAATCAAGGAGTTTTGGCCATTATTGAAACTAAAAGCCAAAAATGCAAAGTAAATATTTTCTAAAAAGGAGGATGAAAATAAGGTGTGATGTGTAATGAGCAAGGCTGTAGACAAGTTGTCCTTTATCAACTCCAAGTTAGATCAAAGTCCAAGTCCATCTCAAGAGTGAACTTTAAGACAGTAAAATATTATTATTACATTTTCACGACCACAAAATTACAGAGGTTTCACAATGTTCAACACTCTTCTTCAATGGCATGGAAACTTTTGCTTTGTTTTAATCGTGTGTGCAGATAAACAGCATGATTAACAATTTAAAAAACAAGGTTGCTTTATTAATGGTCGTCAAGACAAGGAGGTGATTGGGCACAGGGGAGCAGCAAATTGCACCGTGCATTGAGAGGTGGCTACAAACCAACACAAAGCTCCAAGCACATTGCACATTCACACATCTCTGCGGCAAACATAATTGTCTCTGTGAAACATGGAATAGGACAATGTTATTAGCAAATGGATGCAAAACGTGTGATTTTCTTTTCCTGATACAAAAATATAAATGTGAAGAAACATACCTCTTTTTATGATGCCTCTGCAAAGTGTTGAGTAAAGTTCGACATGGTGTCCGAAATTGTCTTCTTATAGCATTTGCAGGTTGATTCATGTTTCCTTGTTTTTTATGATACTATAGCTCTAGGCTTGATAAAAACAAATTTTATAACCCCATTCTTGGCTTAGATGACTGAAAAAAAGACTGTGTGCATCTAACTGCCTGTCAAAAGAATGAATGAGTTTAAGAAAATGTAGACATCCACTCATCACCCATTATGAACTTTGTCACTTGATTGACAAGCCAGCTAAAACAAACTGCAAGGCTGTTGCATGAATCATTACACTTGCACATACAACAACAAACCTAGCAGACCAGTGAATTTATTAGCCCACCTTTCGTCTACTCTAAATTAATAATAACGCATAAAAATATTTAGGGTGCGAAGTGAGCCATGTATTTCCATACAGAGTGAGAAGGATTTTTTTTTCACGTCGTTTGGCTTATTGCTACATCGGAGGGAAATCCATCCATCCATCTTCTTCTGCTTATCCGGGGTCGGGTCACGGGGGCAGCAGCTTTAGGAGAGACACCCAGACTTCCCTCTCCCTAGACTCTTCGTCCAGTTCATCTCAGGGGATCCCAAGGGGGTCAAAGTCTGCTTTATTGTCAACTTCTTCACATGTCAAGACACATAAAGAGATCAAAATTAGGTTCCCAGGCCAGTCGAGAGACAAAGTGTGACAATTGTGTGCAGTGCTTGCACAAACCGCACACAAGAAACTGTGAAAAAGTGCCAATATTGGGTCCTGTCTGTATCAAGACAAGTGAATTTGAAAGTCGTCAGTTAATAAATGTACTTGTCTCTGAAACCTCAAGACCAATTGATGCACCCCAATTCCCCAAGCATTGATATTCATGGCGATGATGAGCCTGAAAAAGGGGATTTATGCAGGAAACACAGAGAGAGACAAATTTGTCAGACAAGGACGCCTCTGAAACTAGAGGACGCCCTTGGCCTGTCTCCTTTAGTGGACTTCTACACGTTGCCAAGCGTGTGCGCCGGCTCAGTTCCAGTGGCAATTTGTCATAGTCTCAATCCGACTCTATGCTGATGAAGCTCCTAAAGACTAAAATATCAGTTGCTTCGAGAGAGAGAGAGAGAGAGAGAGGCAGAGAGAGAGACAGAGAGAGAAAGAGAGACAGGGAGACAGGGAGAGAGAGACAGAGACAGAGAGAGAGAGAGACAGAGAGAGAAACAGAGACAGAGAGAGAAAATATATATCAATACATACATTTATATGGCCGCATCACATTGTTTGATGTGAAGTGATTTGAAAGATCGCTGAAGAGAGGTCATTGGGTAGACTACAGAGTATGCCTGTATCCAAGAGATTGCCGTATGAATGGCAGCTCAGTTTGCACAGGAAATACCACATTAGCGTAGATAGCAAGCTTTGACTGATCACTCATGTATTGCTTGGCACGTCTCAGACCCCTGCAACTGTATTTACGCTAGAAATCTGATGTAAAGAGGAAGCTCTGCATTGCTGAATGAAAATGGCAAAAACAACAGATACCAGGACTACCCATCATATTAGTTGAGCACAGCAAGCAAACTGGAGCAGATTGAGTACCCAGCAAATACAATGCAAGCACAGCAAGAACATGCAAACTGCACACAGAAAGACAGCATTCCGGGCTTGAGCCCCCATCCCTTGAACTTTCAAACTGAGATGGATGTGCTAACCACGTGGACATCATTTTTTTGCAGATGAAACTTTCCAAATCCCAAACCCACCCACAAAAATGACTATTTGGACTAAAAGCAGAATCCCACAGGCCGTCATGGTTTAGGTCATCCGTAGAAATGGCAGTTGTTTACAGCACAGACCTCTCTCCATGAGGCAGCCTGATCTGTTTTCAGTCAGACCTATCACACGTGCGACTCTTTGAATGTATGATGGATAGGTGGTGTTTTATGATCCGACAGCTTGAGTGAAGAAGTTCACCTCACACCTGCCACACGGTGTCCTTTTACCTGCGTCGTAGGAAGAATTAAACCCAGGTGCACCTTTGATGCAAGTTGTTTTGTCACATTCACACATGCCAAGTCAGTTGTTTAATCACTTCCCCTTTGCTAGTAAATATTTTAACTGCTGACGGAAATGTTTTACTAAACGCCTGAAACGAGACAGATGGCTTTAACCTGTAAAGGTTGTTGGAAATGCATCTTTTACATGGCGCGTCACATGCCCTGTGGATGAAACTTTGTGTGTGATTTTGAAATTGTTCTCAGTCATTTAATTTACAATGCGAATGAAGCATGTAAAATCGTTGCATTGTCATCCAAATTAAAACATCAGCAATAGATCCCATCATATTTTGACCCGGTATGTAAATAAACAATGATATAAATAATGTTCTCTATCTAACAGATCTTGATCCAAGGCATGGCATATTTATTCACTGTTCTAAATGTGAAAAAAAAAAAACTCACCCTTGTGGAAAAAGTCATTAAGATTTCTACCAGTGAGGTCTTTCCAGGAATAACAAAAGTGGGTCATGGGATTATTTGCAAGTGTTTCTCTAACAACCACATTCTTAATCTTGAGAGCCCTACAAAATCAAATGGGGAATAGAACCACTCCTTAAAGCCCATGCAAAGAAGTTTTAAAAAGCCACAATGGATGATGAGAAGCACATTTTGTAAGATGTTTGAGTTTCACCTCTCTGCACCCTCCTCTACCTTGTTGCAGAGGCCAAAAGGTCATTAGCTCGTATGTCACGCTTCTACAGCCCCACTCTCTTGTTTCAGAAACAAGATCCACAGGCTGTGGTCGCCGGTGGTCATAGTCCAGGATGCACAGTTATCAGCCTCCAGTCAAAACCAATCAGTTTGTCATATGAATAATATCTCTAACAAATAGGGAATGCCAACCTTATTTGGTGGCAACAGTTTATTTGGGCTCCCATGGCAATTGGAGAGTGGTTTAAGGACTCTAAACAGTTTCTAGGATTGCATTGCCTACATTCTTCATGCTCTCAGGCACCTTTGGTGTCAACAAGGCCAAGGTGGAAAGGAAAAAGTAGGCCTTAATAACTGTGCCCAAGACAAATACTCATTTACTACTTTTCATACCTTACGTCCTGGGTAGGAACGCCGGTCCTGCATGTTTTCTGTGTCTCCCTATTGCAACACACCTGATTTAAATGATCAATATTGTTATACAGCTTCTGCATACCTGGGTAACTATATGACCATCTGTGTGATACTGCACAGAATGATGATAAGCGTTCAGGACCTGTTTCCTGAGGCTCTGTATGCGTTTAATTGAAACACAGTCTATGTTATTAATTTCCATTTTAGACAAAATTGATGGAACTGGGGAACAATTAGTGAGCAATTATTTGATGTTTTTTTTAAAAAAAGTTTGGTTTTTAACAATTTTGTTTTAATGAATGTATGAAGAGGTATTGAACAGGAACACCAAGTGCCCTACATTCTTGCTGGGCACAGCAAGTCTAGTGCCATCTAGCCGTGTTAGTGTTCTTTCTTTTGGTATTTTGAACATTTTGTAAGCGCGAATCTAAGTTCGTTTTACCTAACATTGCGTAAATAAAGGAATCACCCTCCCTGGGGATCGTGCCCACAGCCCTGGCTAGGAAGCGCAAGGTATTAACTGCCCGCCTTATTGTTTTATAACCCGAGTGGCACAAAAATAAAATTACACAAATTTCTATGCCAGGCGCACAGGCGCCAGTCTAACAAAATAGGGCCCCAAATGTTAAACGTTTGTTATTTTCTTATACTTTACACAGCAGAATCTTATTGTTAAATGTAAAACAAATGGACCTTATGCTTTAATCCATTTACATTTTCCAAGAAATAGTTGCCACCAACAGTTTGATCAACAAACATCCATTCATTTCCTGAACCGCTTTATCCTTACGAGAGTCGCAAGCTAGTTGGAGCCTATCCCAGCAGTCTTTGGGCGATAGGCGGGGAACATCTGTTCATTTTGTATGTCTGCACCCAAAACTTTAAGTACTGATGTTGGCTTCATAGTACATACAGACAGTGTCATTAGGTGTCACACAGTGGTAATGTGCTTCCTTCGCTTTGATGTTAGTGTATTTAAAAGTGAAAATTGAAATGTAACGTTGCTCACTAAAAGTCAAATTAATGATGTATTTATGTGGAGAAAGAAATTCATAGCCGGCTAACATCTGATCATTCAACAGTGATTGGACTGAATCATTGTTGTCACATTTGCAATACCAACTAACACACCCTAAATTGCATTTTGATGATAATACAGTTTCATCTAATTATGTGTTTATGATCATTTCTACAGCCATCTTATAACAATTCTGAATTGCTGAAAGTTTCCTTGAGTTTAGACAAAAATATTTCACAGTAAATTGGTGGCTTGGTATATCTGCCGCTAAGCTTTTTACTGTGTTTTCATTATTTATTACGCAAAAGGTGCTTTTGGCTGCATCGTCAGCTAAACTTGCCGTGACTTATGTTCTAGCGATGGTCAGACTTGCTCAAAAATAGTGAAGGTGTGGTTGCTTGGTGACGAGATAGAGAATGTGGCCTTGCATTAATATGAACAATAATAATGACCAAAAGCACTTCTTCGCAATCATCAGAAGTAAAATTGTTTTTTCTTTAAATAATTCATTGCAGTGTTGACGGTTTTTTTTTGCTACTAAACGTTAATCATTCTTCCACTAAATGTTATAGCCTGTATGCTGCATTGCAAGCCAATGTCAGAGTCACAAAGTCGACCAAATTTTCAATGTGGAACTGTAAACACATTTTAGAAAGAAGCCTCATTGATGAAAAGCAATCAAATGTTGGTAACAGGTTGATTCAGTCAGTTGATCGTAATCAAGGTGTTGGTGACCACAAAGAGCAACAACAATTGAGTACAATCATTATTTATTCGTTCCCTTAATTTTCCAAATGACATAAATGTTTTGTATAATTGGAAATCACAATTTCGCGCTTTAAAAAATCCAGATTGTTATTTTTCTGTGTGTGCGTGCGTGTGTGTGTGTTAATTAAAAACTGGTGCAGTTTTTTCCGGGTAAATTTGCACATTGTGTTGCCTTGTTTATGAAAGTGCTGTTTAAAAGAAATGGCTTTGCCTAGTTACAAGTGTGCTCACAACTAAAAAGTAAAATGTGTAAATTTGGTTGTGCATATTTTGAAGCAAAATAACAATGCCAGTAAGCAGGGGATGAAAATGAGGTGGACAAGAAGCAAACAAGTGTTAATGGCCACCATCTGACAGAACATATTGCTTATTCCCTTTTGTTTATGTACAGTATATACCGTAGCAGATGTTGGTTGTGCAGAGCAAGAGATGTAAACTTCACGAGTTCATCTCGAGGTGCTGCTCAGTAAGTAAAAACACATGCACATGTATTTCTACTTGGTACAGAAAAAATACATCCAAATGATGACGGCGATAAATTCTGGGGCTAAGAATGTATTCCATATATAGGTTAAAATATCCCAAGGTCAATTTTGTAAAAGGTTTGCCCTTTAGACATCTGGATGCATACAGCTTAACATCACAGGAAATATAAATCTGTGTCACGTGAAGAGGTCCACATAATCTCTTTGGATGCATTTCTAACATCTACCTGATGGAGCTCCACAAGGAAAACAATGATTCCACTAAAGCAAATAGTTAAATTTCTTTAAACTAGTTGGATGTCCAAAAAAGTTTCACTCGCTGACTGCCATTGCTTATTCTTTGCCAACTCAGGCTCACACTGGGAATCGTGACAGCACCAAGTGGGCTGTTTGAAGCTGCTACTGTTTTTGCAGTCCCTTTTGACAATCTGTGCTGATGCCTGTAGCCCAGCTTGAGGATATGAGTGTATACAAACCTCTTATTCTAGGCCTTGAGTGCCTTTGAGATTATTGAAATTCACTTGGCAGTATTATTTTTAGATATCTAAAAATGCTGATGTGAATTGCATTCTTCTTCTTAAGGGCTGGACAGTAAAGGTGTTTTTCATTTCACTACCATCGTTTCATTTTAACCTAGGGGCTCTCAAAGTGTGTTTCCACATTAATTGCACATTTAGGTTTTTAAATCATGGGTAAGGTACGTAATAAAAGGAAACTGGCCCTACTACCAATCACACAACAAAACCTCACACAAATTGCAAAATACTTTTATTTCAATCTAATTTGGAGCTCACCACATGCATGGGGTGGCTCCCAGCACTCACCAGCAACAAATATGTGACAAAACATGTAACTTCACTCTGGTTACTGTGTCTGCATATGGACAAAAAACATTTCTGAAAGACATTGTATGGCTTGGTTTATTTTCTCTTATCAGAATATCATTAAACATATTCAATTGAGCTTTAATTTCTCCAGTCTTCAACTGGTGGGCCAAGTTATTCTAAATTGTCCATTACTGATGACATTTCTGCTCTTTCTATGGGCCTTGCTAAATCATTTCCAATTTAATTAGTGGACATTACAAACAGAGCTTGCAGACCTTTAGAAGAGCTCGAGGCACATTGTTCACATACTTTCACCCCAAACATGCCAGCCTCCTGACTATCATTGTAACCTTTACCAGTATTTCAGAATTGTTTCCAAATTAACACCTAATTAGGTAGCGCCTTTGGGTCAAAACAGTTTCTTATTTGCCATCTTCTTGGGCAAAACAGGGGGTTCTGAGCACATCCATCCATTTACATTAATTTATCCTGGTCATGATGCAGCAGGGAAGCTTAGACATTAATGTCCACAGTCACCTCCCCTCATCCCACCAGTATGGAAAAAACTCCCATCGAGGACAACTATCAGATGCTGTTACGCCAGCATGAGGTAGAACTGCCTCAAAGCCTCTTGTGGTTGTGCATTCCCATCACATCTTGCAAAGAATAGAACCAGATACATTCATTGTAGGTACTCAAGCCACATCACAGATGGCTTCTTTTAAAATGAACGAGCAACAGCTCTATTCTGAATCGTTCCGATGACTCATCACCTTATTTCTAAGGATTTGTGCTTAGACACCATGTGGTGGAAACTGATTTTATTGCTTGATCTATTGGTTACGAACAAGAGAATAGGTGACAGTGTGTCACCATTGAACTATGTTTGAACAGGTGGAAATAATCAAGGTGGAGCAATCGAGGAACACAGGGGAAGAGCAACTTGGCCAAAATGAAGGAAGAGAATACAAAATAAATACATTTTAAATTTTACAAAATAAAACAGGAAAGAAACACAAGGCCAACTCTACTAAATTTGGTGGACATGACCTGGTGGAAAGTCAGCAGTAAATTCAGAACTTTACTGTCCTCTTAAGTTATCGTACAGGACAGCGGGCTTGTGTTGGCCTTCCTGAGAAGTCATGGCAACATTTGCAGAAGGAGTGACTGACTTTTAAAATAGATTAAATGCAGTGCCGTACAGAGCATCTCAGGTTGGTAACAAAATTGTGTTCAGCTTTTGATATTAAATAAAACGCCACCCTCTCAACCCGACACACCCTAAAAATAGTGCGTTTGTATTGTTTGAAATCCATTTTTGCTCTGTTGGATAGTTCTTCAGAGCTCAACACACTTTTTTCCCCACCTCTTTCTATCGTGAAGCAGGAACTAGAATGCACAGATGCGAGATGCAGCACTCTTATTCCATAGCCTTATGAAAATTGCTCAATTTGCATCAGCTTGATAAGAGCCCCGACACCCACAACTCCCGGGAGCTTTTGCCACCGTGCAACACGCCCCCCAGTTAGTGACCCACCCGCTATCTGCATCACCGTGTCATATCAATATGGCACACCACATGAACATGTCTGAAGGGAAGGTACGCACATCGTGAAGGGGTGTCCGGACAAGTGCTACTTGGCCACTAGCTTGGTGGTCCTTCTGGCTCGGCCCAGGAAAAAGGAGTCACGAACTTTCTCTGTACATCTTGGAGACAGTGATGACCATTACTAGAATAACCCATGACAGCCACATAACAGCACAAGGCCAAGATCGCCAAAATGCAGCTGTAATTATAGCTAGCTGTACAGTATAAAAGCAGTAATGAGATGCTTTTCATGCACTTTTGTTTCATCTTATCTGCCTTATCATCCACGCAGAGAGTCTTCTCTCATTAACGCTTAAGATCTAAAGACAACTCAATACAGCTCAACTGATACTTTCGACCACATGAAAGTGTGTTTTGAAGCTGCATTGTCATATACTCTGAAAGAAAAATGGCTGGGAGAAATGAGCTTTTGAAGGTCACCAACTCTAGCATCCCATTAAAAAGTAAACGATCATATGCTTTGTTTGTCTTGATGCGCCGGTATCCCTACGTTTTACGGACATTGTATAATGATTGGGCCTTGTAGCCACTATAGCTCAAGGAAGTTGCAGTTAAAACAACTTTTTACAATATGTTGAAGTGTGTCTTTTAGATTATTTTTGTCAATTAATCAAAATGACACTCCTCTAACTAATACTGCAAAGTTGAATGAGTGAAATAATCCCTAACCTCTAGGGAGTGTGAATGATATTAAGTGGGAAGAAATGGCTTGGGGGTGTATCTGAATATGTCAGTGGGCTTTTTTGTGTTTTGTTGACTTCATCCATATACTATCATTGCATTGTGATATAAAAGGAATTATTTTCAATGTGCTGTTCATGAACTCTGGTTTTCCACATTCCTCCTATTGTCACCCGAGGGTGCATTAACTGGTAGCCTCAAACTGGACTGCAGATTGTGTGATTCACATGTGAATCAAAACTGCAGGCATCACGCTGCCACACAATTCTTGCATTATTTTTTTACCACTGGTGACGATCAACAGGTTGAATAACCCCTTTGAGGAAGTCACACATCTCGTTGCAGCAGGCGGAACAGTTCTGCCAGTGGGTGACATGTTGCTTGCACCAGGTGATATGAATTGAAGGGCACATGAAATGAGATACATAGTGCCTTATTGTCATCAGCAGTGTAACACAAACTCAATTTGTACAAATTTCAGAAATGTTATATGGTCTTTATTATAAACACATATGAACAGTATACAGTAGTTCGAATCAACTGCAGTGATTATTCAAAGCCCTTTTTACCTTCCCTCATACATACAAAGAGCATTCGTGAGGTCACCAAGAGT
Organism: Syngnathus leptorhynchus; assembly: GCF_054491065.1. Taxonomy (NCBI): domain Eukaryota; kingdom Metazoa; phylum Chordata; class Actinopteri; order Syngnathiformes; family Syngnathidae; genus Syngnathus; species Syngnathus leptorhynchus. The sequence goes on from NC_141195.1 coordinate 20,532,415, forward strand.
CATTATGACTGGTTGGTGGGAATGGTTGCTCCCACCAAAATGGGAACAACCATTTCCACCAACCAGTCACAAGTTAAACAATGGCACCTCAAGTAAATTCTGGACTGGGAAAAATGTGGTGAAATTAAGTGTGGTGAAATCATACACAGAGCACACAATCTTCAAAATCTGTGAAAATTAGTTATATTACTATAATACACATTTGCTATATTATTCAACTTGCAGGGTTGAATGGGCATGACAGTTCCGAGTAGTTCAGTTTTGGTAGTTGAATAAAGTTTACACACTAGATGGGCTTAAAATTGAGTAGTCTCCAACCTGAATTGGGAGTGTTGGCAAGGTTTTATTGGTTTATTTTTTCATTAATGTTTTTATTCTGACATGTAGTGTGTTCATACAACTGCTTGTGTTTAATTGAACATAGGCCAGCACTCATCCTTGAAGAGCATCTCACCTTGCAAACCTTTCCATCTGTATTTAATCTTTGAAAAAAAAATGTCAAAAGCAATTAAAATGCAAATGGGCAATGATGCACAGGAATGATGAAACCAGCCATGTGCTTTTTTTTTCAACAAGGTAAGTCACTAATAATAAAATAATTTAAAAGTTGATAGTTGGAAAAATGCTTTGCTATATGCTACAACATTTTGTTGCCTATCACACGTAATTAGTTGGGAACTAATTCTGCTATTAAGGAATCAATGACTTCAGTTGAACATTGTAAGGTGATTAGGGACATACTACCTTGGGTGTTTATTTTGAAGTGCTTTTCAAAATAAGAACTCTTTTTAAATATCTGCAGGGACACTTGAGGTGGGATTTTTGGCTGATGCCCCTTAAAATACAATTGCTGATTACTATAAGAAATTGTTATTCAAAACCAATTAAAAAAAGATATATATATATATATATATATATCCTCTGATTGATGCACTGCACGTTAAAATATTTATTTCATACTTTGGCACTAAACCATGAGGCTTGTAATTGTAAATTATATTGCAGATGTTAGTGCTCTCCTCTCATATTGGTTATACTGTACTGAATGGAGGAAACCTGCCAGTGTCATTACTACTCCTTAAATGCACTGGGCAGATGACATTGTTGTATTGTGCTAATGTTTCGGCTGTTGAAAGATGAAAGTGTCACCTTAAGATGTCGTTCGATGTGTGCTTTGGGATCATAAAAATCCCATCTTGCTGTAGTATGGATAAACCATTGATGAGTTTAGTGTGCACACAAAGCACATGATTCTGAATCGTTAAACACACCTATGGTTGTGCTAATGGAAAAAAACTGTATTGGATAGTCCATCTATAAAACAGATGAAAATAGGTGACAGAGAGACCAGGACAATAACACACATTTCATGGTAATACTGTAATGTGAGTGCATACATAATTGACGGGATTTTAAAACAGGTCGTTTGAAGACTAATGAAGTGCATCCAACAGTGAGGACCTCCTTTGCAGGGACATACAATCCATTTTTGAGAAAATGTGATCCTCAACATCAAATAGAAGTGAGGCAAAAGCATCACCTGCCCAGTATTCACCTCAGGTGCTGCAGTCCGAGTTGTCTCAACTGGTCACATTCCTGAGATTTTAGCTGCAATGATGAGACTGAGCTCTGAGAAAACATCCCCCTCCCAGGCTTTTGCACTGTGCAAGCTACCAGTGACTGACAGCAACTGTCTACAAGGACATCGTTTAAATACCTGAGTGATGCAAACGTCTTAAAGTGAGGAAAAAGCTTACAGCAAATAAACCTTAGATGTTGTGCAATCGTATCAGTGATTCCTGCAGGGAGGTTTGGGGACCGGCTCTGCTCCATAAGCTCCAACTTTTCAAAGAGATTGAATCTATAGAAATGTAGACCCATCTTCTAACTTTCTGAGGGTGATACATGACATAATAAGTTTCCAATAAAGTTTGAGGAGGATCAGGCTCATTTCTCAAGTAGTGGTTAAAAATAGCTCATCGGGGAATGTGTAACATGCTCCATGTAAAATTGCTTGAAAGCGAAAAAGCTCTAGATATCTACTAAGGTGCCGATGCATTAAATTTTTTTCAAACAAAGAGATGCAACATGACTGAAATTACTTAAAAGGGGAGCAGGTGGCTTACAAAATATTTTTACCATCCTGACAGCAGGGTCAAAGCTCCTGCCAAGTGCATGTGCAGTTGTGTCCTGTTCAATGTTCACTCCTCGGACTCATCATGAAATAAACCCTAGTTGGAAACAGAGAGGACAAAAATTCCTCCAAGGGGCTTAGGTATGATTCATCACGTCAGCCACATTTCTATGATTTCCCTCCAATGCTAAGGATTGTCTGCATACAAAATTCACATGCAGAAGGAACTGTGTCGGCTTCCAGTTATTGATGCTAATGATATGAGCTGGTTCAAAGCAAGGCCAAGCAATGTGTGCAAATGTAGGCATGTGAGAAGTTTTCACTAGGCTCAAATTAGTACTGCACTTGAGATGTGGTGGGTGTCATAGAAAAAGCACATGCTGGCCTTTGTGAGAGTTGCATGCTCTTTTCACAGAGATATGACGCTGATACTAAGAGCATAGAACTGAAGGCCTTGTTGGCGTCACGTTTCTGCCATCATTCCTAAACAGGCCAGGGCTTGTATGTATGTGATCTGAAAGGCATGCATCGAGTTTCAGGTGAGCAATGCCATCGTAAAGGATTATTTTTTGGGGCCATAGACGTGTCATCGTCCCTGATATTGATGTACAATGAATCCCCCTCGAGGTTAGAAAATGAGTTGAAAGTAAATATGTATGCTCTTGTTGAACACACTATCCGAAACAAAACAGCTTGTGCAGTACATGAAGTGCTGCTTGAGTCTACCAGCTGACTCGGATTTTTTTCACCATCAAATCACAGTGGGAATAAATATTTCATCGTCCTAGATTCCTGCAAACACAACCCTAAAAAAAAAAAAGAAAAACTGGCAGTTTTGGCCAAAATACTTCTTCATACGCGCTTGTTTCCCTCCACAGTACAGGCCTATGGGTGGAGAATGAAGTAATTGCTTTGACTTGAAACGTCAAAAGCACAAAATCAGCAATGCATGAAGCCCAGAGCAAGGTATGCTCATGAGTATATTCTAGAGAAAAAAATATATAGATGATTACTTCATTTAAGGAAATAAAAATCAAAGAAACAAGAAATACAGACCACCCGTATTTCAATTGATTTCCCTCAACTCTACCACTTAAATCTGTTTTCTTTTTCACAGAGAGCAATCCGCTTCTCCATAATCCTTAAGATTAAGCACAGGCTATAATTCCATTTAAGTGACTTCAGAATTAAGTGATTCCACCAAGGGAGGCCCCTAAACCCAAGACCCACGCTGTGAGTGGATCTCTAAGACTTGAGAGAGCTCCAGACATGTGGGACATGACCTGTGAGTCACATCTGTTTGGTCATGTTCAAACCTGGATTGACTCTCATCATTTGGTGTGTGCCTCACGATCAGAGATATCTAAGAAAAATCCACAAACTATCAGATTATGTCAAGGCAGTTTCTATCGATGGCAAATGCAGTTGAGCTTTCCCAATATATACACCAAAACACACACACACGTGTATGTATATATATATATATATATATATATATATATATATATATATATATATATATATATATATATATATATATACACACACACACACACACACATTTAAAATGTTAGTGTATGATAACTCATTTCTATTTTAACCTTTTGATCTGAGAACCTTTGTGAATGCACAGCTACTTGACTTTCGATGCTGCCTACAGCATTCTGACTGTGTGCTTGATTGTCATTGGTGTTTCCTATTTTGAGTTTTGAGACTACACATGGTTTGAACTATCACGGGAAATCATGCAAGCGAATACTAGTGCAGGAACTGTTTGATTTATCTTCCTGTACAGTTTCCGCCCTTGCCGTCGTTTCATATTCCGCCACGGGCCAACGCCGCTGTTTTGTCAATGTGGGTTTTCGGTGTCGAAATGGCTTAAATGTGCACTTTGTGAGATGACATGAGTAAAAAAAGATTAGAGTGCTGTCACCCGTAGCCCTTGAGGACTATTGTCATAAGGAATATGTCACATCTGACACGTTATTCCAACACACATTTTCTGTTCCTTTTTGTAGCCCTCATAGGCCAAACTGAGCATAATTTTGGTATTTCAAAAGGGGCTTTTATGACTTCTATGGATCTGGAACTTCATTGTGATGGGTGGGGTTTGAAAGCAAGCAAACAAACGAACCATCTTGAGGCTGTCTAATTATTTCTGCAAGATAAATGTGGCAAAAACTGGGATGCGTATTTTAATCTCAAACAATCTATCAAGGACGCCAATTTTTTTTGTCCTCCCACCGGATTTATCACATCTCTTTTGATCACTGACAGACGATCGCTCTAAAAACTTTGCTTCAGAACAAAGTGGACATTAATTTGTTGAAGGCGACCTCTAGATTGAAATTGAATGATTTTGTGTGTGTGTGGGGGGGGGCAGCTTCTTCAAAGTTTAAAACAAGGCAAAGTTGAAGACAAAGGTAAAGCTTGGAAGAAAACAGGATAACAGAAGCCTGACATGTCTGAATAAAATTGACACTAAGACATGGGTGTCAAAGTACTGGCCCGGGGGACAGAACAGGTCGGCCAGATCAATAACAATAACTACAATAACAATAATTGAACTAACTGCTGTCCTTGACATCTGATTTCAAAGCTAGTTGTCTTTCATATTTTTGAGTAATATGTGATAATATGATGTGTCGATTAAACATTTATTTGGTTTCACTGACTTGAGGGCACTCTCAGGGAAGCCTTATCCACAAAGTGGCCTGCGACAAAAATTAGTTTGACACCCCTGCTCTGAGGAGTGACTTAGCACATCTGTCGAGCTTATGTTGGCACAGGATGAAAAGTTTTAATTCCAGCGCTGGAATGAGCTAGTGGCTCTCACTGCTGTCTTGTGTCATTTAAAAAACACAAAAGACCATCAGTAAGCCGACTCATTGGTCCAAGGGGGCCAGACTAAAACGGGTCATTGTACTATTTATAGAAACACTATTTTGTATAGCACAATTACAGAAGAACTGAATATTTGTTTCAAAGTCAAGCGGACAGGCTCGTAACACTGCCAGCTTCTCTTTGTGTTCAACAAGCTTATTCTGTGTTCAACAAATAACTCTGAGTGCTCTTATGGGATGTGCACTGTGCATACACTTGCATGATTGGGTTTGTCTGGTTGCCTTTAAAACAGTTTGATTTCTTAGTTATAGATGATCAACACACAGGTTAGCACATCCACCTCAAAGTTCAGAGGGTGCAGGTTCGATTCCATCTTTGTGTGGAGTTTGCAGATTCTCCCCATGCCTGTTTGGGTTTTCTTTGGCTTGCTCCCACATCCCAAAAACATGCATGGTAGGCTGATTGAGCACTCCAAATTGACCATAGGTGTGAGTGCAGGTGGTTGTTCGTCTCTGTGTGCCCTGGCAACCGGTTCAGGGTGCTATGAAGCTAGGAAGAACAGTGGGACCATCACATCAGACTCATTATGAAGTTCTGGGTTTGATTCCTGGGTGCTCTGGCTCCCTATCACATTTGAAAACATGCATATTAAATGCATATTAAACATTATTATGACAGAACGTACCAGTCAAATGTATATGAATATGCAGGTACAGTTTGATTTTTAATTTTAGTATATTTGGTTTAGGAGTAATCCAAATGTAGTCAAGTTAAATTATTTTAATATTGTTTAACTAGAATGACACCTAATAACGGTATAAAAATACATTTTTCAAAATAACCGACCACATCCTGGAAACAAACCAATACAGAAAACCAGTTACACAATACTTATAAAATGAAAAAAAGAATGGAATGGAGAGAATCAATAAATATTGCGCAATACTCCAGTACTGCAAGTTTACCACTTCAATTCTAGCTGTATCGCTGGGAACTCCACCCACCAATAATAGTCACAGACTGAAGAAATTGAGAGGCAGAGAAAGATGAGTGTGACAATATTGTGACGGTTGGATGATCTTTGCTCTATTGGCCCAATAAAAAGGTAGAGAATAGTCAAAATGATATGGGAGAACAGCTTTTCCTCTTCAGCATAGTTTCTATCTTTCATGCATACAAGGCTACTTTTTTTCTTTAGAAAATAATAGAGTACATCCCATGACTGAACATCTTTGATGTTGTGAAGCAAACTGGGTCACCGGCTTGATGTTCCAACTGCTTGCCAAGCGAACAACAGGATGGGGGTTCAATCCGTAAGCTTTATAGCAAGTGGTGCAGCTTGGCAGCCAAGCAAGCATCATAAGATCACCAGGGAGAAAAGAGGGGATTCAAGATATGAAAAGTTGACAATTTCAACAGTAAAAAAGCCACTTTCCAGTACAAAGATGGAAGAGTGAAAGTGGAAATTTTATGTTGGATACTCTCACTGAAAATTTATAAAAACTGAGATTTAACACTTAAACGGTTTTTCAACTTTGATTACTATGTGACTTCACTGCAAATGACATTTGGAATGTTTGTGAAATTGGCATCATTACTGTGCAGTCTCTGACAGAGTGATTGCAAATTGTGAAACCAAACATGTATTGTAAGCGCAATGACGAGCCACACCCTGGAACATGAATGTTAAGAAAATGTAAAAAAAAAAGTAATTAACAAATAATAAAATAAAGGAGGTAAACGCCCTTTAACTAACTAACTAACTAACTAACTAACTAACTAACTAACTAACTAACTAACTAACTAACTAACTAACTAACTAACTAACTAACTAAAAGGCACACAAGAAAGACCAGTACAATATGAAACATAAATCTAATAAAAGGAAACAATGTACATTTTCAACCATGAAGCATTAACGTGATGAGGTCAAATGTCATTTATCAAGCTGGGGGGGACTGACATCACATATGCGCCGAGTCATGTTTTTGTTATTTGCATGAGTTATGTGTACACAACGAGCCAGCATTTTCAGCCTGGCAATTCAGATTTTTCTCAGTAAATAATTTGAAACAATTTAATACATTTGACGTCAAATAAAACTAAAATTAATCAGGACAAAATCAAGGTTGGGTTTACACTATCTGATAGTAACAAAGTGTTGCCAAGTTACAAAAACACGAGGGTCGTGGTCGTGCTGGAGCCTATTCTAGCTGACTTCGGGTGGTAGGCGGAGTACACCCTGAACTGATTTCCAGCCAATCCGTGGGCACACACAGACAAACAACTATTCACACTCGCACTCACACCTATGGGCAATTCGTAGTCCATCAGCCAACCATACATGTTTTTTTAATGGTGAGGAAACCGAAGTACCCAGAGGAAACCCACAAGGAGAACATGCAAAATTCTGGAATCCGACCCTGTACTTCTGAACTGTGAGGTGAATGTGCTAACCAGTGCTCCACCTTCAATGAGAATCATCCACCCATCAATGAACTACAACTTGTCCGAGGTTGGGTTGTGAGGCTTGTTTATATTACGCCTGCCAGTCATGTTTCCGAGCAGTGGGAAGTGGAGGCAATACTTCTACTTCAAGCTAAATGAGACTGTGTCTATCCTCTCTAAACAAAATACAAAAAATTTTATTCCTGTGTAGCTTTTCAGAATCTTCACGTCTGAAGCAACACAGTTTGCTATATGTTAGACGTGACTGCAACTCGCCGCTGGCCGCTTTTGCATGTCATCTTTCTAGCCCGTTATATTAGCAGAAAGAGAAATTGACATGTTTTCTCTTGCAAACTGTAACAACTGGGATGTGAGTGGAACAGGATTATCTAATCAAAACACTTCCATGAGGAGAAGAGGTGAAAATCTTTTTTTTTTTTTTTTTTTTTTTTTTTTTTTTAAATAATGTTGCTGACCTCCAAAATAGGAGCAGCATAGGAGTGGGAGACATTCTGAATGGGCTCGGGACAGGATAGGTGTCGATTTCACCAGGACGTTACAGGAAAGAACTACAAGTGACGACCTTTCTTGACGAGTGGAAGGAGAAACCGTTTATTGGCAATACTTGTTCAAAGTGGCCTCGGTCTACTTTTTTCCTATATTGTTCAATGTCTTAGAAAGAAATAGGAGAAATTTGCTTAAATGCATGGAGGATATAATGCAATATATTAAAGTTATATTTATTGAACCAGACAGATTTTACTGGATTGGAAATGACACGGGTGTCTTCCAAAAGATAGAATGTACAGAGATCACTGGACAAAATATTTCTCTGCTTTATTTTGCACTTGGAAATAAAGTGGCATGTCCAAAATTATTCATAGTTCTCATCAGAAAAGCCATAATTTCTTATTATGACAAATAAAACACATTCTGACCACTTTTTTTGCATCTTCATTGATATTTCTGCTCATTCGTCTTCAGCAATGAGCTCCATCTTTCACCATCTTTCATTCTTATAGCAGAACTGCCCCTAATTCTGATTTCAGGGTCACTGCTGAGATTTGGATTTTGCATTTTTTATCATAAATTCTCGACAGGAGCTTCTATGGTTATATATGATTTATTCCATCCAACTAATTTTGATGATTAGTATTCCAACATCATTTTGTGTTTTTGCATAACAAGCTGCCCGAGCAGTGTGTGATGACAGATTGGGTAAATTTACCAACATAGTCATGGCCAGAACAGTAATTACCCTCTTTGTTATTAAGTGGCGGCATGTTTTTGGTGGCTGTCATTCTGACTGAACTGGACATCCCCTGCTGTTAACACTTCATGTAAAAATGTGATTTTCGTTTTTTCAAATTCACATTTTTGACATTTAGTTTCAAACCATGGGTAGGGCAGCTTCTTACCAGGATGTCATTTAATTGTCATCTTTGTGTCTGGCTCGCAAATATTTGTTGTATTGTCCAGTGGACGTCAAAAGCAGATGTTAGGCCAAAACATGTAGTGCTCAAAAGGCATGTTAAACCTGGAGCTCCCCTTGTCTAGACAGAAAGAGGACGTGTTGAACTTGGAAAGATATTTGGCCCTTGCTAAGTCTTGCCCCCCAAAACCTCCTCGTTAGAAGTGCTCTCTCTTAAATTTCTATGTTCTTTAGAATGTCATCTGGAGTTTTCCTATTCCTTGAAAAAATCTGCATAATTATCACCGGTATCATGCACAATTATTTGTCAACCAGAAGCACTTTCTGTAAACCTTTCTTCTTACTCTTGACAATGACACATTCTAGTTCATGGGTTTTATGACCGTCCCTCAACATCATTTCACATTTTCTCCTGTGAGGTAGAATTTCCCCATTGTAAGCCCTCAGTCTAAGTTTAGTCTCTTAATCAATAAGTGAGTTTACCTGTAGACTTGGTAGCTCAGTCTCCATCAATGCTGAACTGCAAGGGTCCCGCACATTTTTCAAAGTGAATCTGTAGGTTTTTTTGTTTTTTTGTGTGTGGTGTTGCGTAATGTGACATGTCTGTGAAATAAGTACATATTTGTATTTAAAGAGATCTGAGGACAATGTCATTTTGTCATTAAAATGAGCGTAGACATCTTCTAGAAATAGCACATACAAATTTTGTATGATATGCTGAAGGATTTTGTGTAGTGAGTGCCTCCATGTAGAGGTAAACGCAATAGCCATACAATCATTAATAATAGGGTGATCTTGGTGGTGATGGAGGACTGCACAGTGTATTCATGCTCTGTGTCGGTGCATATAGTAAGCCTAAATTGAGTGCAGGGTAAAAAAATTGATTATTTTTGCTGCTGAAAAACTTATATAAGATACTTTTGTCCACTAAGGTTACAGTGGATTCAGAGTTTAGAGTCTATCATCTCTGTTCAAATGCCTGTTTTTTGTGAATCATAAAAAGAAAGAAAAACACGTGGTTTGGAAACTGTGCTATGGTGTGATGTAACCATATAGTTGAATGTTTTGGCTTTATTTGAAAAGTCATCACAAAAGAAATGTGCAATATAACATACCTCCACTGAACCATGATGGATGCACCATACTTTGGAGCTGTTTTACTTCAGCTGGAACTGTGACCTAATCATCATGTAGGGAAACATTTGACAAAAATTGCCAGAATCTTGTAACCATCTTCATCAGTTCTATTTCAGTACAGAAATACAGCCCCCTTCTACTTTCTAATGAATCGGAAAGGGGATCTTCTGCGCTTGTTGTAAGCCTTTTCTAAGTTGGCTTCAGTCACACTTGAGTAATAAAGTTTTTTTTCAAAATAAATCACATGCGTGTAATTACAGTGAACAGAAGAATTGCTGTGCAGTTACTGCTTTGACATGTTGCCTTATCAGCGCTAGCTTTCCATCAGGTAAGCTAAAAAGCAGAACTAAGCCCTAATGGACTGTCAGTTTTCATCAGTGGTGTGCATTTTTATGCTGTCAAATATTAAATTGCATCATATTTTTGTGAGTCTATCTTAGAAACCATGAGGCTACCTTTGCTCATTTACCACAAAAAAGGAACATTGAAATATTAGACTGGTCACCACGTTTACTACTTTTTTAAAATCGGAGATGCAAGTCAACTTTTGTAGATTTCATATTTTCATAAGAATTATTATTGCTTGTAATACTTATATGCAGAGGCGTGGTGGTGCATTGGTTAGCATATCCGCCTCATAGTTCATAGCTGCAGGGTTCAATTCTGGCTCTGGCCTTCCTGCGTGGAGTCTGCATGTTCTCCCCGTGTCTGCCTGGATTTTCTCCAGGTACTCCGGTTTCCTCCCACATTCCAGTAACATGAATAATTGATTGAATGACCACTCTATTTTGTCCCTAGGTGTGACTGTGTGTGAATGATTGTTTGTCTTTATGTGCCCTGTGATTGCCTGGCAACCAGTTAAGGCTGTACCCCACCTACCTCCTAAAAACAACTGGGACAGGCTCACCAACCTCGTGAGGTGAAGTAGTCTGAATAATAAATAGATAATTATAACAATAGAATTTACTATAATATAAAATATGATAATATACTGTGCAGTATATTCAATATTTTTTAATTTATGAATTAAGGGCTAGGTACAGCAATGGGGGGATTTTTTTTAAACGTCATAGGCAAAGTACCAAAAAATCACAACATAATCTCAACACTTGCACAAGCTTTTATGAGTCAAATTTAAAATTAAGAATTGAACATATCTCAAATATCTGATGTGCTAGAAAAACAAAGTCTTTTTTTAAAATCAACATCAAAATGTTTAAGGACACTTAAGCCCATCTCTGATTAAAATTAGCCGTTGACCAGTATTATTAGTAGGTATGTACTCAATTCTTGACTTGTTAGCGATACTGATACCAAGCACTGATACCACTAGTACTTTTGATACATAAAACCTTCCCCCAAAAAACTGGTAGATAATTTTAAAAAAAGTTCTATACATCCAAAATACAGCAATTTTCCTTGAAATTACATAAAGCTAATGCCAATTTTCTACTCTTCTAATTTCTAGTTCCTGATGGTAAAACGGTCATTAAAGGGTGGCCGATACTGGTATTGGCTGTCGTCCTGAATACTTTGCAATACAGCTGGCAACGGTATTTGCCCGTGCATATTGTTATTTGCATGAGGAAAAACATTTTGTTTACAGGATATGACAAAAACATCAACAAGGACAGTTCTTTTCTCAACCTTTGTATCACATTTTCGAAAACTAAATCCCACTATTAGGCAAATAATTTATGAAGCTTGATCTACAAGGCCCCATAAGGATACAGTTGCACCACTATGGATTTATACCTCCAATTTCTCCCTTACATATCATTTAGTTTTTTCCCTACCACCTTAGTGCACACTTGTCCAGTAATTACTTAGCATTTGTGTGGCACAACGGTACATTCTCCATGCCTTGTCCGGAATGCACATTATATCCATAAACAAACATCAATCCCGGGTGGTGTGGTGCTTATATGCTGGTGATGTGTACGTATATGTTTTGATGTCCCCTGCTGTGAGGGTGCATGTGGTGCTCTCGCAAGGAGCTTCTGCACCATCAATTGTTGTAGAAATTGTGCTGGCTCGCTACAACCCCCCACAGCCATTGTTGTGTGATTAAGGACTAGATTTGAGCCATTGCACAGAAAGCAGGGCTACAATAAGAGGGAAATAAAATTATTGTCTGCACAAGTATGAGCCTGTATTGTACAAAGCTGATTGGGGTGGGGTGGATGGGGACCAAGTACGCATAGACTGAGATGGCCATTCTCAATACTTCAACTCGCATTAACTTGTCCATATTTATGTTGTACTCTTTATTTTCTCTGTTCATTAGTTACAACTTTGTTTTATGGTCTGTACAGCACTGAAGGCACACAAAACCAAAATATAGAATGCAACATGACTATGTACAGGATGAAGAGAATAAATAACTAAATCAAGTTAGGTTAAAAAAAAGAAGCTACAGCGTGTGTGCTTACATGGAATCCTGAATAAAGTCAGTCACTGACAGTCTTGCTTAGAGTCACAGAAGAGAGTCGCAAAAGGGAAGATGTGTTTTTATGCAACATTCCAAACCAGTCCAGTTTGTGACTTCAGTTCATACAAATTTGAGCAGTTTGTATATTTGGTGTAGGAAGAAACACAATACAGCAGGACTCCGTTGATTGTCATGCACCTTCTTGTGGCATCTGATTAGTGCAATGCATTTTACAAGACAATAGTACTGTGTAAGAGACAGTATTTCTAAAGCTTGGTTATGATTGATGCATTTGCACGTCTACACGGCTCCGCGCAGAAAAAAAGTTGACGTCATTTCCGCAATCACACCGCCTCGCACGGCGTCCACGTGGGCCAAATCTCTATACGGCGTGCCTGCTGAGATTTCTAAACTACACTAAACTCCCGTGAGGAAAAAATGTTGTAGTTGTTGTAAACAACAGTATTTTCTACTGCCCGATTCTTTGCTTTTCATTCATTTTTTAGATGTATGCAGACTGTTCAACCCAAACTGTTGTTAACTATTGTTTATTGAATAAAAAAAAATAATTATTTATTACTTCTACTTTGGTGATGTGTTGTTCATATGCAGATGACGCTTTTCACTGCTTCCTATTGTCTTGAAGAATATCGACTACACTCCGAGGCAAACTGGGCAGATTATGAAAGGCTGCCAAAGTGGTGCCGGCCAGACTCCGTATGTCTCATTTCCGCGCGGAATGTACTTGCGTCAAGCATAAACAAAGCTTTAGTGCTCTTTTTGTGCATTTAACAAAGAAACCCTCCTCTATGTGAGCTATCACACATTTGTATAAAAATAAATAAATATTCTGTGATACTTGTTCAGTGTATAGGACAGGAGAGCAGACAAGAAAAAAACACTGTACCCACGCTTCAGTATTTCGGATGTACAGTTATTATGTTTCTGACCCGAAAATCCCACCACACACCCCGGCCCACAGCACAATGAGCATTCCGGTTCGAGCAATCCAGCTGGCTTATGTTGACAGAGGGTGTAATCAGGTCAGACCCGGAGTGAGGATAGAGTGATTAAACAGCAATTCTAGGTCAAGTGGTGATTCAAATTCACTGTATCCTAACATCTGCTTCATCCTGACGGGATGGGAAAAGGGGGTGGGAGGTTGGGGTCCTCTGGAAAGCGGGTATACTGAATGGGTCATAAAAAACATAGCCTATTTATGTTACATTTGGCGGAAAAAAACACACCCTCAACTGGCTACAACACATGGCTGTCAATAGATAAAATATCTGCGCAGTTACATTCTGTGCTACAATTTGACAAAGTGACGTGCCCGTTACAGATATTTCACACTGTGGAAAGTAGAGGAAGGAAAAGAGGACAAGGCACTTGCTTCAAAACGTCACATGGGGTTTGTATTTGTGATGGAGCTCAGTTTTATGCCGGTTGGTGCTCTACAATTTCCAGGTAGTCTGGCTCAGTATGTAAATTGGCTTTGAGTTCAAAGTACTCATTCTTAGTTTGCTCGAGCATGACCTTGCGCGGCCTGGAGTACATGATTGTCTCCATTAACTTTAACTCCTGCTGGTGCCCTGGGACCTGCCTTTCGACTGCAGGCTGAAGATGGGCCATGTTTTTTCGAAGGTATTCGGTTATTCCAAGCTGCTGCAAGTCTTTCTCTCGCTCCAGGATATTCCTATACAAGGAGTTGGGGTCTCCAAGCGTAACAAACTCAGCCGGGCATTCCCCTGCCATGGGTTTGAACTTGGAGCTCGGGTTTCCTGTAAGTGGGGAGGTGTTCTCTTTCTCCATGATACTTCGGCAGACATGATTCTTGGAGCTGGATTGGTCCAGGCCATAATCCAGATCGGTATCGTGATCCTTGTGCTGAGAGCAGTAGGTGGGGTTGCGACATATCTGCACAATGGGACTGTGAGATCTCTCTTCGTACAGTGAGGCAGAACCAGGTCTTTGTGTCAGAGTATGGTGTGTTGTTTTCTGCCCATACATGCTATAATGTAAGTGGATTGGGCTGCTGCTGCTGTTTTCTCTTGGATGATCTCCTGCTACTTTTCTTTTTGCTCTGCGGCGGCGCCTGTGCACCATAAACACAACCAGCCCAGCTGAGCAGAATATAATCATCAGGACCAAAACAAGAAGGCTAAGGATAAGCACAGAGAGTGGGACGGTGTCTGTGAGGGAGTTGAGCAAGCCTCTGCCAGTGCCATCGGGGCCCAGCGTGGCGGTCACGCTTTCCTCTCCATCTGGAACCAAAGACTGGGTATCCAAACCGGTGCATAGCACTTTGTGACGAAGGCTTCGAAGATCAGCCTGCATCACTTTCTTTGGGGTGTGGCATAAAATGGAGCCCACTACTGTGTCTTTTCTCAGTTTTTCCACCCACTGTTTCAGGCTAAACAAGTCACAGCTGCAGTCCCAAGGGTTGTCCTCTAAATAAATCTGCTCTAATGAGTCTAGTTGATCAAGCACATTGCTCACTGGCAGGTGCAGAAACAGATTTTTCCTCAGATTCAATTTGGTGAGGGGTGCATTGCGAAATATCTGTGGAGGAAGAGAACTGAGCAGGTTGTTGTTTAATGACAACAGATTAAGGTTTGGCAGGGGATTAAATGTGCCCGGAGCAATGTCCTTGATAAGGTTATATTCCAGATACAAATACTCTAGATTGTGGAGACCCACAAACATGGTGGAATGCAATTTCTCAATTTGGTTGCCATTCAAATGCAGTTTTTTCAAACTGTTCAAGCTAAGGAAAGTTTCATTGTCAATGTAATCAATTCTATTGTTTGCCAGATTGAGCAATTCTAAACTATCATGTGTGACAAAGTCATACCTGTAGAGTTTCTGAATCATATTTCCCGTCATGACCAATTTTGTCGGGCTTTGAGGAGGTACTCCGATATCTGACACCTTTTGAATTCCTCTGTCTTGACAATGCATCAAAAACCCTGCCATCGGGTAATTGTGACACGAACAATGCTCTACACAAGGACTACCCGGAATGTGAGATGGTGTGGGTTGCTTGGCGTCGTCTTTGGCGTCAGTCAATTTGGGAATCTGTGCTCCTTTGGATGATGGTGTAACAACCATATCCAGTGACTTAGAGGGCTCTTCTAAATTGATATCGGCGTGGGATGGACAGAGAACTTCTCGCTTGACTTTAGCAAGGATGCTCCCCTTGAAGTTGTGTGGTGTGCTGCAAACCACCTCCCCAATAGCAGACTGGCCCCTCATATTCTCCATCCAGATTTTTAAATGCAAAATATCACAGTCACACACCCAGTCATTGTCCTCCAAAAGTAGTTCCATAATCCGGCCGATGTGCTCTAAAAACCCGACATAAGGCAGCGTTTGGAGTTTATTGCCTCGTAGGTCCAGGTGGGTGAGAGGCACAAAACGAAAAATGTTATTTGGTAAAAACTCAATGGAATTATCATTAAGTATTAGGACCTTGAGGCGGATCAGTTTGTTGAAGGCCCCTGGTTCAATGACCCGAATGAAATTTGTGTCTGCTTGGAGAAACTCCAAATTCCCCAGGCCTTGAAAAGTGTCCTCTTTGAGAGTGACCAGGAAATTTCTGTTGATGTGGAGTTTTTTAAGTGAAGCAAGGGCACTGAAGACTCCGGGTTCCAGCTCTTGTATGCTATTACTGCCGACATGTAGAGAAAGGGCATTCTTGAGCACTTCCATTTCTTCTGCACGAAGCTCAACCAAGTCATTATTGTAGAGGTTCAAATGGAAGGGCACATTTGACAGAACATTTATTTGTGAGATTGTGGTGATGTTTCTCTGCTCGCAGTTGATATAAAAGATACCGTCCTTTGTCTCACAAGAGCACAAGGAGTCACAAGACTCGCTTATGAAAGTCGACGGCTTTAAGAGATGGGAATCTTGAGATTGGGCCGCCCTTAAAAAGAAGGTGACAAAAACGATGCAGGGCAACATGATGGTCTGTGATACCTGTAAAAACAAAAAGTGGATGGGGAGCAAAGAAGAGAAAACAACATTAATAGGAAATAATATCATGTTTTGAATTCTAACACAACATTCAGTTGCAAGCTAAAATGTCTACAAAGGTGTACAACAGGGATATTTAGCAGCTAATGGGAACTCAATACACTTTCACAACAATTTACAGAAAAAAATATACTGCGAGTGCTGATTTCAAGGCTGAGAGGAAACACAGATGGCATATTTTCCTGTGACTCACAGTGGGATAATGATAATGCTGCATTTGAAAATATGTCTCTCTTTTGACTCAGTTTTTAGCCCTGCCTATGCCATGCATCTATGTGACTCACAGAGCTACTTGATTCAAATGTCATCCCATGTTTAGCTCAAGAACACATTTGTAAGAACTTTTAACCACTTATCACCCAGCAGGACTGAATGGATACCAACACAAATGATGGCATCTGAATTGGTGCGACAAAAACAAAATGTATCCATTAATTGGATTTAAGTAACAATAGATCAAAGGGTGAATACTTTTTATTAAATACGGATGTCCGTGTTATATCTTGACCCATGAGTATATAACTATTATAGGAATGCATTCTTTAACAAAACTCAGCAGCCGGAATACTGTGTAAGGAAACCTATGACCCATTCATAAATACATTATTGTTTGTCCCTACTTCCTTAGTATTTGAAATTGTGATGATGTGAGACTTGGTTAATGTCTGTTTGTGTAAGTATTGAACATAATGTTTTATCAAATTCAACAAAAATGCCTTTCGCCAGTTTGTGTGTGTGTGTGTGTTTGTGTGTATATGTGTATGTGTGTGTGTGCTTAACATGAAAGACAAGCTTCATAGATAACGTACTACAGAACACAAACCATCTCAGATGAAAAAAGCACGTGAACCATTGTCGTGGGGGTTTGCCGGGGGGACTTGACGACCTTGTGATACATTACACAAACAAGTCAAGTCTAGGTATGAAATCTTAATCAGTTTCAACATAGTGTGAATGAAAAAGTTATCTTCACACTAAAAATCAGCGGTAGGCAGTCAGGGTTAGGGGTCATTGCTGACCCAAAAAGTGGAATCTGGTGCGGATTAAAGGAACGGACCAAAACCCACTTTTTAAAGTGGTCTCAGTTCGCTTCAAAATGAATTCTGGTACGGTTTGCTCCAGGTGTGAATACAAACTGCATAGATCCAAACCAACGGCACAAATATGCAAATAGGAATGCATTTCCGGGTCTGTGCTCTGTGTGCCGCCCTGGTCATTGCTGTCCAGTGGGAGCACAGATCGTCACAACCGCACCAAATGAAGTCCGCTTTTGATCCAGACCAAACAAGCAGACCAAAGGACTTTTCTGGGCTGAATATACCCTTAAAATACACTTTATAGTGGTGGTGCGAAGAAAGAATTGCGATAAAGCAGGGTTTCACTATTCTTCAGCCTTGCCAGCATTCAGACGCGGTATAAAGAGCTCTGCTTTCTCTTTCCTTGTTCAGCAGCTTTCTGTGTCTCACAATGTAAACATTCGTGCCACAATTGATGTAGTTCCAAGGTCACTTTCCAGACACAACTCTGACACTGAAGCGCTGCGTGGAGCACTGTTATCAAGAGGATAGTTTCAGATCAACATAAATGAAACACCAAGGCCTGGAAATCAAACATGATTGTTCCTAATGTAAGCAGACAACTGAATAAACAACCTTGTCAGTTGGTTACAGTTTAACTAAAACGATGAAATGTGTTTCACCGCAGGGACATGCAGAGTGTATGGGGGATTGGGTTGGGGGGGATTGGCCCACATAGACAATGGCTCAAGCATCCCCTTGAATGTGGGCATCAAGTTATCTTAAGTATGGTTAATCAGACATGCCTGCCTTTCTCTACTGCACATGCGATGATGACACTGATACTTCCGAGGACGGACGCAGTTCCTTAGTCAAAGGAATTATATTGTAATGTCTTATTACAAATAGTATAATTATAGGATTGTGATTTAGGGCTATATAAATAAAACCCCACTAGACATGTGCAATGTATATTACAAAATCACAGGAAAGTGTTTTTACCAGTACTAAAAATCCCAGAGGCTCTGAGGATATAAACAAGGAAGTAACCCGGACGTCCGCCAAAATCACCTGTGGTGTGCAACATACTTTTTGGTCCTACATTTTGGGAGTTATGTTATTTAAAGTATGTCAAAAAGCTTACTATATATACAAATTTTTAAGATAAATCATTAAATATCATATTGGAATGAAAGTACACATTTTCCACAACCCCTCAGTACCGTTAAACATTTATGCAAGATGTGCAAGTTTTGTTTTTTTGCCATATGTCTATGTATAATTGTATAATACTGAAAATGTGACTGACTAATTTTGACAAATGGACAAATTTACTAATTTGTCAATGCCAGCCAGTGGTGATGTTAGGGGTTCACAAAGGTATACGTTGTATAGCCACTTCTTTTTCAGTCAGCATTACGTATTCTCATTTCTTAATCCCACCTGATGCGCACGGTTCAGTAATTCCCAGTTCTCTCTAGACCATTACACCATTGGTCAATGCAAATCTTGTACAAAGGTTCATCCATTGCAACTTCTGATCTGCTTCTTTGCTTTTCAGTGACACGAATTTGAATAGTTAATTGGGGAACTGCAATATTAATTTGGACCTTGGTCCAATTTGCGGCTTTGGCTTGCGAAACTAATAAATGCCAGAATAAATGTTAAAAGACTCAAAGAACAGAACTAATATATCCAATCTGTGACAAGTTGTCAAGTCACACACCATCAAGCATTTTTTAACTGAAAATTTCCACAGTGTTTTGCCCATTTGTTTACGCTTGCAGCAGTATCACATGCTGACGGTAAAAATGGACATTTTAAAAAAAATTCCACTCCACAGTCACACCAGTTTATATTTGCGTCTCTGTTGAACCACCCACTCTATTGTTGTTCCACTAGTGCCATGTTCTGGAACAGAATTCTCCCTTTGAAGCAAAAACCTAGTGACGTTAAAAGACGGATTCTTTGGATTGGTATTTCAAAGACAGTTTCATATAAAACTTAAGTAGACAAGCTGTTGTTGCACATGCACACATAAACAGAGTCTGACATCGAAGCAGTATGGCTATTTCCTTTTAATATTTTATCCGTGGTTCTCATACCCAAGATGTTCACCTTAACACGAAATAAAAACCAGACTATCATCCAGCGATATCTGATGGTGAATATTGTTAGCAGAAGCCAAATATAGAAAAACATTAGTCTCACATGTATTTGTACCTGCATTATAAACAGACTGTCAAGATTCTTTGTCTTGTCAAGAAGCTCAAAGTTTCATGGGACACAACGTCACGAGAGCGTGACATAAAACATCTTTCAGCAGTAGTCTCCCTGCTCTACATACACCATTCAAATATGCATCGCTTTGCAGTTCTGACTATTTTAATTGGTGGTGCCGCCAAAGCCCATTGAGATTCCCACATGCACGTTTGCAAAGCCACTTCAAGCTTTATTGTTCCAACCATTATGACAACTGCGAACATTGTGAAACCTCATCTAAAGACAAACGTTAGTGTAGTTCTGACGTTGACAAACCTCTGTGTTGCACAACTGCTCATTGTTACATTGAAAAGGGGGCACCGCCAAGCATGTGATTTTTACTGCTGGCATAACACCAGTTTTCCGTTTAATTTGTATGCCTCGTGTTAGTGTTATTTTTATCGTCGTCAGTCTCACACTTTGCAGGGAATCAACTCAATACACAAATCTGAATTTAGAGAGTGCACAGTTGTAGGCATATAATTAGAATTGGCATCATACAGTGTCCCACTCAGCAGTTATTATTGGAATACAATAAAATTCAGCAAACTGTGAAGCCCAATTCCAGTTCTCAATTTTAGTTGGTCTGTGAGCCATAATCTTTGGATTTTGAAACATAATGTCAATCAAATGAATTGTCTGTATACATTTTGAGAACAAAGTATAGTCATGACTGCAGAGTTTGCTTGTTTTTTAGGTCATCACCAAAATTTCTTCAGATTTTGTTCATATGCTTCATCCTCATTTACAAGTTACTATATCTACATTCATGGTGATTTATTGTGACAGCAGCAATGTTGAGGAAGTACACTTGTTTTGGCAAAAGTTTCAAAACAGAATGGACTTTCGAAGTCGGATCAACAAAAATGAGCTGAAGAGCGATGCAGAATTTTAAACACTTGGGAATAATTTCATCCTGGGAAATGTCCTCATTCAATTACTGAGCGCTGCGTTTACATTTGCCTTATGGTAGACTTTTGTTCCTAACTGAAATCATGCATGAAGAGCGTAATATTCCAAAAGGAGCGTCACATTCCACCTCTCTGTGCAATATTCTACATGACGGTCTTACAATTCCTTCAGGCTTCATCCGTTCTTTACTACTTGAATTGCTCGATTCAACATGGCAACCGCAGTCAGTGAGAAAGGCCACAGGGTACTGGCAATGATCGTCTTATGATTTCCTCCATAAATAGGTGTTGATGCTCTCTCAAACCTCTCTCAAACGAGGCGATACTTGCGCAGTAAGAGATTATAAAAGATTTTACTATATTATGCTGACATAAGTATCGAAGTATGGGAACTGAGTGTGGCAGTAAAAACGTCAATTATATGAACCAGCATCTACTCTCTTTTTTTAGGTTGAACTTTTGAGGTTCTTGACTACATTTACCCAACAGTGTTTGATTAACTTAATATAATCACAAGGTCGCCGTGATGATGGAACAAAAATGGGCCTGGTAGGAATAAATAATAAAACTTTTGTGGTTTGATCAGTAATTTACTTTGTGTGGAGACAGTTGACAATATTGTTGCTGTCTAATGACAAGCCTGTCTGTCGTGCTTTTTTTTTTCTTCCAGGAGCAATAAAAACAGGACTGCAAAATATGTCAATAAAACACACCACAAATGACAAAGGGTCTGGTGCTGCCAGGAATTTGAGATACAGTGAAAAAATATCACTTTGGGGCCACTCCTCCTCAATGTTGTATATTGAAGATAGTCTTAGACTCCCATTCTAATTTTATTTTGTGATGTTTAAGTTGGCTCAGGTAGATAATTTAGTTCCTCCTTAACCAAAAACAGTTTATTTATTCTACATTTCCATGATTCAATATGCAATATAACATTCCAGTATGCAAAATAATAATCATCCCCAACCATATATTCAACACAAGTTATGGTGGTCAGTATCAGTCTCAGCACTTGTAGTGACAAAAGCAACAGCAGCAGCAGTAGCAGCTTTAATACAGGTTAGGAATAGCGCTGTACACGGTATGTTTACCCCCCTCAGGCATTGCATGAATTAACAAAATGACGAGACTCTGTTGGCCTGCACTGTCTACCCAAAGAACAGTGTTGAAGAACAATTCAGTAAGAATGTAAGTTAAAAAGCTCTTCAGCCTGCTCTAGCATGTCAAACAAATAAAGTCAAGACATGAGATCAAAACTCTCAATGCTCTTACTGTCTGTTTTTGGATGGCTTTTAATGTGAGGCTGCATTTATTGAACAGTCACAAGCTGAAATAGTGCTTAATCGTCTGATCAACCTCTCTACAAACCACAAATACAATTACTTGGAACTTACTGGATTCTTCAACTGCTGAAAAATAATAATTGATTAATGAAATGGTTGTTTTGCGACTGCAACCATCCATTCTGACGACCAAAGCACAAAATCCTCTGCAAGCAGCTTTTTTTTTTTTTTTTTTCTGTGTTTGTTCTTCATCTCTCTGGCGATTATACAGGCATGTGTCGCTTCAAAACAATTCCTGCCTGAAGAGCAGTCATCCTTCGACCGAGTCCCTTGGAGGTCAGAAGCCAATGGTCGCGTGTGGCCACTATTACATCAAATCCAACTGCTTTTGCTCGCAGGCACAAACGAGAAGGGAGTCAAAGAGAGTGTAACTTGTTGCATGCAGCCAGGCGCGGTTTCATTTCAGTGACACACACAAACATCTCCTCTGCTTGACTGTGCAGAAATGTGAGTGTATTTTTGTGCCTTTTTTATGCACACGTGCGCACTCTGGTCGCATGCAATTGTGCCGTGCAGTGATCCCGGGAGCCAATTACTGAGGGAGTGAGGGTCCCTTTTTCATCCGTAGTAATGGAAGTGATGTGGCTCACCCTGCAGGGTCAACACCACTACTATACCCTCAAATGCGTAAGAGCAAGAGAGATTCACTCCAACGTAACCCTGATTTAATGATACGTCCTTCAACTAAGGAATATCCACTTTTCCTTTTGCCACAGCACATTTTGCCAGGCCCATGCGTGTTTCTTTCTTTGGCGACCACTGTTGCGCCATTTGGTAACCCAATGTAAATCTCAGGGGCTGTAGTATAATCTTTTGTGGTTATTTGCTCATAGTAATAGCATGCTGAAACCTTAGAAACTAAAATAACAGAATTTTAGATTAATGGATGCCTACATTTTATTTCCTCAATTTATGAATATATGATTTTTAATTGCCTGTATGCAGAAAGTAGACACTCTGGAATGCCTCAACATTTATGAGGTGTGAAATTACTCATCCAAGTAATTTTATCAGATTTTTTTTCCCTGTGTTGTGACATCACAAGTCAGCTAATCTACATAATACTGTTGACTCACAATATTTCTCCACTCACACGTTTTGCTTCTTTTCTTTCCAGACTACATGGAAACACATAATCACTATTGGTATCATGGTGGTGGCGACTCCCCTGTCCCAGCCCCACCTACCTGAGTTCGAAGCGGTGCGCCAGTGCGTCACTGGTTTAGGGGCACAGGTGGCCAAGTCACCAGTTTTGAAGGCTAAGAGAAATGAGGTTTTACTGACGTACACTCAGGCACGCAAACCTAGAGTCCTTTACTTTGAGTTAGCTCGGGTGCTGTGGATAGCATTTGAGCGTTTCACTGTACACCTCACAGTTAGTGTGCAGGTTCAGTTCCACCTCCGGCCCTCCCTGTGTGGAGTTTGCATGTTCTCCCCGTGCCCACATGGGTTTTCTCCAGGCACTCCGGTTTCCTTCCACTTCCCAAAAACATGCTTGGTAGGACGATTGAGCATTCCAAATTGCCCCTAAGTGTGAGTGTAGATGGTTGTTCGTCTGCGTGCCCTGCGATTGGCTGGCAACCGGTTCAGGGTGTCCCCCGCCTACTGCCCGATAACCACTGGGATAGACTCCAGCACGCCCGCGACTACCGTGGGTACAAAGCGGTCAAGAAAATGGATGGATGGATGATGATGCCTGGAGAGGCACAGAGCGATAACGTCATCATTTTTTTTTTCCAACTCCATTACTCATGTACTACATCAGGCAAGAGCATAGGTTTTCAGTGGAGGATATAAATAAGTAGATCACCCACGAATTTCACACATTTAGCAGATTGCGTTGGCCGCAATGTCAAAGTGTCTTGTGATAGACAATCATGGTGAGAGATTGAAACGGTTAAAAGTGTGCTTAGATTTCTCAAAGGTTGATGGTGACGATGCATGTTGCCAAACATGTCGCAATGAATCATTAAAAAAAAAGTGTGGAGAAACACAAGCAAGCTCAACGACCACATAGAAAATTTGCATCTCATTTCACATATGTGCTTTTTGCTGTCCAACTGCATGTACTGTATTTCTTTACACTAAATAATTGTTTTTGTAATGTTAAACCTCAGAACAGTGATTTTTTTCAAACATGTTTTCTGTAAGTTATTGCTTTATGTGTTTTTTTTTAATAGATGTGAGACAAGTTCATTTGTCTGCATGAAAACGGATTTTTTTCCTTAATACAAATGGAACTGATCAATAAGCAGTATTGCTATGATAAGTAGTATTGTTGAAATCTTAAGCATACCCATCCCTAATCGTGAGGTTCCTTAAAATGTCTTGATCAAGATCGGTGCAAATTCTGAATTTGCAATTTCTATTGCTTCAATTTCTGTAACCGCGTATCAATGTAAGAGTTAGAATCTATTTCAGCTTACTTCTGACAAAATGCACACATAATTGCCACATTTGTGATTCAGATAAACTGACCAGCTAACCATTCAGCCATCCAGTTTCATAGCATTTATCATTTTGGTTCAAATTTGGCCCAAAGTTTGCCAGTCAGTCGCAAGCCAATTATAGGAAAACACACTTTTACACTCCATTTCACACTTGAGAATGTTTTTGGAAAGCAAGAGGGAGTTCCGGTATTCAATGAAAATCCACGCAAGAGGAGGGAGAACACACAAACTCTTCACAGGAAGGCTGGAGCTGAGATACAAACCCAGAACTTCAGAAATATAACAACCATACAATGCCAATAAACTAATACTGAGATTAAATAAGCACTAATGGTGGTGTTAATGCTATGGATAATAAAATAACCTAACAAATCCCAATCAAGCAATGTTCAAGAGTGTTGGACTCAGACATTGCATTTACTTTTTAAAAAAGAGCAATTATGAAACTGGTGTCAAAAATGCTGGATGTACTCGGTTATTTTGAAGGTACAGTCGTCGCTGAGCCTGATTTTGGCCAGTGGGCGGGGTCCACCCTAAAGCGTTTGTTCCTAACTAAACACCGTTGCTGCTTTCCGATTGGTTCTTTATACTGATTAGAATGTACCTGGGAAGCCCCAGGTTCATTCAAACAACCTTCTGCAAACCTAACACGCCCATAATACACAGTTGCATGAGAACATCAAATAAATTAATTTAGTTACTGTGAGACAAATGGAAGTGAAAGGGCACGGCATGAGTCTGGAGTATGCCGCCGTCAATTGTGTCACGGGGCAAACATCCAGGTGGGCTCAAGGTTAGCTGTCAAATTCAAGCTATAATGTGGGAAAAATTGAATGACATTGAGTTCTTACCAACAAAAAGTGATGGTGAAAAAAGCTATTCCAAATGACCGCGCGCGGTAGATTACTCCATCGGTGCGCAGAAGCAAGTCTCTCAGCGCCGAGGGTGAACTTCTTCCTCGAGGAAGAGTCAAGTCTCCGCTTGTCCCGGTCACTGACACGCTGTCACACGCGTGGAGGGAAAAAAAAAATCATTTCCCCTCTGATACCGGCTAGATGAGCAACATTGGTCCTCCGCCACCTTCCCCAGAATGATTGGGTTTAAATTCCCAGTTTAAAGAAATTAAGAAGGGAAAAAAGTCGGGTGCCTTGCAATAAAACGTCAGATTTATTTGTTGTTTTTACTGCACAGGCAGACACCACAATAAGAAAGGTGTGATCTGTAACCTTCTGTCCTCGCAGCGCCGTGCGTTGTAAAGCGTTAACAACTCTGCGACGCCTTGGCTCTTCTTAATTTGCATGATGTGGAGGTGCAATACAGCGAAAGGGGAGTTGGGTCAAGCCTAAAAGTAAAACGCAACTACACATCCGGGAAAGCTTGGCAAAATAAGAGCGTCGGGGTATATAAAGCTTCAGAACTGCGCCTTTTGTTTGGTATACGTAGACATATTTGTATTTTTAAATACAATGTAATATTTCTAATATTGTATAGTATTTTAATAGATGGGCATAATAAAGCATTGACACACACAAATAATCCATAATTGCACGTGTTTCAAAAGACGATTTCCTTTATTTAGCATTCCAAATGTGTAGTCTAATAATACAGCAGGGAGCTGTTAGACTCAACTCCCTCCTCTTGGAGTATTTTGCAGAGGGGGGGAAATGAATTGATGTGCTTTAAATAGATTGGCTGGAGCGCTATTCAAATGGTTGCTGTTATATAATAGACAGGTAGCAAGTATTCAATAAACATATTCTTTCATCCAGTGCAGGTTAACGGAAATGACGAGATAAAAGAGAAGTCTAGAATGCAGAAAAGGTTAATCAAGTGTGTGCATGCCTGTTTGTTCAGCTTGAATGGCATCTTTTGAGGCTGAGACAACCTTTGACCTCCCCATTGGTGCGTACGATACAATGCTATTATTCCAGCTCATGCCTCTATATGATGACCCTCAAATGATAAGTGATTCATCCCTCATCTAAATTCTCTGCAGCCTTTACAGGCTGATCGCTTTCAGATGAGCGGTGATTTGGCTTTACACAGCTTGGAGCCCAAGTGGGTTTGTGACCAGATTTAGGGTGAATTATAGTCCCATCTGGAGCATCACCAAGTTCCTACAGAGCTTCACTCCTGACCCATTCTGAGCATAGGATCGTCAAGTGAATAATTTTGGCAAATTAGAAGCTACAAGAAGCAGTTCCTCGATGTTTGTTCAAATGCCAATGCCTGTGATTAAAAAAAATGGGGGTGTTTAAATTGACTTTGCAGAGCTTCTCTTTAAATAACTTGCAGACATGACTCTTTTAGAGTAAATATAATGTACCAGACTCGATACTCTTAGTGGCGCCCGGTGAGAAAGAGCGCTTGAGCTTCGTCAGTTCGTATGGTAATCAAATAAATACAGCTATGTGCTCGTGGAGGATTTCATCAGGTTAGCAAGGTTGAGTGATGGTTCGAACATACTAATAGTGCTGATAGTATATTGTATTGTGTCTTTGTCAGCATACACCATTTCTTAGACAGCAATCACAATAATGGCAAAATGACTCAAAAATCTGAATTGGCAAGGACTGGAATGAAAACTTCTAAAACACATATGTTACAAAATTCAGTAAAGCAAGTTCCACACTGCTTTGGGCTGCGATGGTGATTTTGCTCCCTGATAGAAAAGGCAACGATGTAAATAAACTCCAACACTGCTGCCAAGAACAGCAGTCAAATACCCAGCATCAATTGCCAAGTTTGAATCTTGTGGTCTCCCAAACTACTGGTACACATGAAACTTGCTGAGGATTATTGAAGCAAATACTCAGAGCTGTGTATTTGCTTCAACTCTATAAAACTGATTCCCAGTGCCAATGCTAGAAACAAACTCTAAGTCATTTGACCGAGGCAGGATGTTTGAGAAAAACACGGTGAATGGCTTGAACGGTTGATTTTCTTTTGAGGTGGTGTCGGAAGTCTCATATTCACAAGGGACTATATGTCTAATGTGTGAATTGTCAGGTTGAAAACAAGATGCTAGGCAAGGTATAGTTTGCACAAGAGACACCACAATAGTAGTTTACTTGTCCTGCATTCGAACATTTAAGAAAGTCTCTGCCACCATCAAGCGGGTAGACAGCATTTTGAGGATAGCAGCAATGAAGAAGAATGACTAACTGACTGACTGACCCTTGAGCAAGGCATTGGTCCCCACAAAGTCAAGAGCTGCAGCACTGTTTGTGTGCCCCTTTTACTCTACATCTCTACTCCCATACCTGCATGTGTGTGAGCTGGATCTGTGTAAAACAAAATATACAAGACAGTGTGAGTTGAATTCATTTGAGTGTTCAGTTGTTATCATGAGCTGATGTAGCATTTTTTTGCTGTGGTGTTTTGCTTATGCTTGACCTGTAGTCAGTTCAGTCCTGATTATCCTGTCAAAATGTAGTTTGCAGCAAAGCTAAACCCGCTTTTTCTTAGTACAGGAACGACGCACTTATTAAAAACCTATGTGCGGGTTTATTTTTTATGATGCCTTGTTATCAAAATGCAGCCAACCACCTAGGCCAAGTGAAAAATACTGTGAAGGCTGCTCTAAAGCCACAAAACTCAAATGCCGTAAGAACTCCAATATGGCCAAACACCTTGCTAGCCTGCACAAATAATCAGAATTCTTTGTCAATGACATTTGCCTCACACCTCTGGGATTGGGGATTCCAATCTCACTTCTAGTCTTCCTTTGTGAAGTTTGCCTGATCTACCAGTGCCCTGTGCTTGCATGTATCTTTCCTCCCAAAATATACACATTAGGTTTAATTGAAGACAACATTTTTCATAGGTTTAAAAGTGAGCATGAATGATTGCAAGTGCCCTACAATTGGCTCGCTTTCAGTCCAGTGTGTGAATCGTCTCTCACCCAAAGTCAACTGGGATTTGCAGGTCAAATGTAATTGGGGATAGCGGTGCAGAAAATGGATGGATACAAATTTTGTTACGGCAATACCATTGTTTTCTCTATTGGAGTGGAATACTGTGTGTGTGTGTATATATTATATATATGTATTATCTTATTCATCTTTTAAGGTCACCCTTTAGTTTTAGCAAAACTCCTGCCCCACATGCAATCTTGCCTTTGTTTGGACCCCAAGGCCTTGTCTTCTTCATTTTTTGCTCCCCATACAGAGCTGCATCCGCCACACTCTTACTTTCCCTACCTCTGATGTCACTATAAGTCATCTTCATGGGAGCAGCTTAGTACCTAAGGAGCCAAAGGAGTAATACACAGCTTCGTGATGGGATGTACACGACAAGACAGCTATTGGTCGTCGACAAAATGCACTACTTCGTTTTCATCATCTTTTTTTTTTTGTCCCTGTTTCAGAGTGCACATATGTACTGTTGAGGTCATTTCAGGTCACTCTTATACATAGGCAGAAAACATACATTATGACACATTCGATTTAATTTAATTTTGTGAGCCCTAGTCGAGAAGGTTGTAATCTATTGAAATTAAGAAATTGTGTATGTTACCATAAAAAGAAAACATCATTATCTATATATGTTCATAGAGGGTGATATACGCGCCTCACACATCTGAGGTCCTGGGTTTAATTCAATCCTGGCTTGGGCCTTGAGAGGCGGTGTTGTGGTTTTCCTCTCACATTCCAAAACATGAATGCTACGTAATTGACGACTAATTTGTCCAACTCGGTTGTTTTGAACTTTGGTTCTTAAATTGAACAGTGATTTTAAATTGGACCAGCAAATTGGTGCTGTTGTTAAATCCAGCTTCTTCTTCCATCTTTGGCAGCTAGCTAAGGTAAAGCCCTTCCTTTCTCAATAGCACTTTGAAACAGAGATTTGTGCCTTTGTCACATCTTGGGAGGATTTTGGGAGATTTTGGAGTCAGCCAGTCCTCCATCAAGTGTCTCGAGTTGGTCCAAAATGCTGCTGTTCACCTCCTGACTTGTAGTTGCTACTTGACCGTCCCCTCACTGGCTCCCTGTATATTTTAGTGTACTTCATTTTGAAATTTTTGTCATGTTTTCAAATCTTTCTCTGAGCTTCACCACCACGACACAACTGTTTGGTGCCTTAGGTCAGCGGTGACAGTGGGCCATACCTAAATAAAGGTACTAAGATAATGCTCAAAGAGGATCGATCTTCTTCAGTTGCCGGTCCCAATCTTTGGAGAATGACCTTCCGCTAAACAGTAGGCAAGTCCCCTCACTGCCCATCTTAAAAACTCTAATGTTGCTAATTAGTGCTGTATACAGTTCCTTAAAGATGAATAATTTCTTTTTCCTGAACTTTGTTCGTAACCGATTCCCTTACCACCTCTGAGCCAGACCACTTTGTCCCAAAAATTTTCTCTGATTGTTGTGAGTGATTTTCCTCAGCCTAATTTCTGTTTTTGTTTGCTTAGTTTCCTGTAGCAAGCCAACATTTCATTTTTTTCTTTAACATGTAGAAACATGTCAGGCGACTGTTGCAGATTGTGATTAAATCAATAGTTTGTGCCAAAGCATAAGTATGCAATCCCAGTCTTCTCATAAAACACACTGAACTATACAATGGGGGCTCATCATCTCCCCCAAAATAAATTCAAAATGTATGTGCCACATAGGGACAGTTATTGTAATCCGAGGTAACCTTTTCCAGGACCATATAGGGTTTGTCAATTTTAAAAGTGTCAAGGGGACAACAACTTTAACTTTCAGGGTACTGCAGTAGAGAAAGGCCAGTAAGATACAGGCCATTATATACATCTACCTGTACAATAATTTTCCTCAGTAGAGTTCAACTTTCAATGAAAAATCTTTTCAAAAATGAGGTAATCTAGCCTTCCATTTGTTGCAGAGACATTTAGACTCTAAAGGGTCACCCCCGACCGACATAGAGGGAGTATTCTTTGTCACTACACTGCAGCCTTTTTTGACAAACACGCTAGGAGGCGGCACTTTGAGATGAAGGAAGCATGCTAATTTCCCTTGCTGACTCACGTCCAGGCTTGTGTAGCTTCTTTCCCTGCCACACTCAGTCACCTGACAACTAAAGGTCTTATCACTGCTTGAAATACACATATCTTGTTACATATCATATGCTCATGTGCACCTTTTGGAAATTGAGGTCTCACTTTTTTACCCCCAAAGGGCACGTGTTTGTGTGTGTGTGGGGGGGTAATTCTAGCATGATGGGGCCAACCCATTTTCTCTGGTTTTTAATGTTTTGGCTTCCATTATAAGCCATGGCATGCTCTGTTCGGGGAATTTTCAAAGTAAGAGGTTTGTGTTCTACTATGTTGATCTAAAAAAAACAACCAATTACAGCTTGTTAAGGGATACATTGATGTCTGCCTGTTGGCACAGGAGGAAGAAAAATTACATGATTATCGCAACACACCATTCTGGTGGCATAGTGGATGTAGTACTACAGCTCCCCCTGACATTCCCAAAACACACTTCTTACGTATGTTAATTGAAGAGTCTAAATTGATTATAGGTGGCTTTATTGACAATCTTTGCCTTGCCAGTCCAAGGTGTATCCTGCTTAATTAGTATCCTGAAAGACTCAAGATCCCATGTGACCCTGATGAGGAAAAACCCTCATGTTACATGCTTTTCCTAATTGCACGGAGTGAAACAAACTTCACAAGGCAGGGGAACGTGAAACAAGTGCTTGTGGCTTCCCAAATGAGTTGACAGGAAAACAAATCATGTTGTATTTCCTGTTGTACTGTGTTACAACCTGTTCTGCTGTTGAAGATCATGGAATCATTGCACTACCTTGCCTGATCTTGTTGAATATCTTCTGTCATTATCCTAGTCAAGGGAATTGGCTGTAAGATAACCAAAAACATTTTGGATTGTGACGGAACTGTTCAGTCATAGTTAATGACTGCTTCCAATGTCCAATGTCCACTGACACCGTTTTCAACTTTGAGCCTTAGCTGTATGGATTTAAATATTCTCCCCAGACCCGTGTAGGTCATCAGTACAAAAAAAAACATGTATGCTGGGTGAGTTGGCCAGTTCTATGAACCAAGGTGTTGAAAGGTTTAAAATCTGTGGGCACTTAAATGTGGAAAACAAATGTCACCCTGCATTGTGCGTGTGACAAATGAAAGCCTCTACATTTATTCCGCACATGTAAACTGTACACAAAAATGTTTTTGTTTTTTGGAGCTGTGGTTATTAAAGGATTTGAACATCAGGTCACCTCATCCTTGTCAAAAGGATTTTGACCATCAGAGCTACTAAACGTGTATGCCATGCTACATTTTCCACGGAGGCAGGAAACTCACTGTATCACTCATGTTGCCTGAACTCCATTGATCCATTATATAGCCTAAATCTTATTAGCCGTCTCTTCGTCACAGTGCCTTTCCCCTCTTCACCATGTCATTGCCCAATGTGAGTCATAAGTGTCATATGAACATTGCTGATAATGCGGCCCTCGTCATTTTCCAGCCAGTGAACACCTGTCTACCTGTGTCGCCAGAGATGGGTTCATTTGACACCACTTTGGTTTGTCCTCGAGAGACCCCTCTTCTTAGCCCTCAACGCAACAAAAGAGGCCAATATCCTGCTTGTTGTTCACTTCTAATTAAAGTCTAACACTGCTTTTGTGTCTCAAACAATGCACTTGGGAGGCACCTCTGCTTTTGTGTTGACTCCCTTTATTGACTGTTGATCTGAGTCACTTCCAGGTAGCAGGAAATGGTGGCCTTGCAAAGAAAAAAATAATCAGGTGACAGCTGGCAAACAGTAGAGCTCGAGTAGGAAAGAGGCCTCGGGTGCGAGCCTTCCTATCACATGGTCCATGACCCATTGCACTCTAATTTGGGTTTGATTGTACACTTGATGGTAGTCGTTCTCCATGTCACAGACTTTTTCCCCACTGCCTCCTGTTTTGTGCTACAGCTTTTATTATGTGGAATCTATGTTACATTACGTTACAAATAATCCAAAACGGGAGAAAAACACCTGGTGGTGGGCAAACAAAAAAGTCAATAGTTTAGGGAACTAGGACTAGGGAATAGGCTTAATTGTTGACAGTGAAACACAAAACATGTCGTATTATGTATAATATATTTTTTGGACATACAAAGAATATTATAATCCATGATTGGTTTCAATTTTACTTTTGTCTGTACATTAGGATGAGTTTTAAAAGACCCCATGAGATTCATTGGTTTGGAGAGGCTGAGATATTGTAATTGTTAGTTTAGGACACCATCTAGTGGTTTTATAAATTTAGAGCAGGGCAGTTTTCCAAAATATTAAGGTTTCATACAGTGTAGAACAATGAATAGCGGGGGGATAATGTAAAATTATAATTGGACCATTTTCATGCATACGTCTTTTATAATTTAATGGCTCACTGGTAGTGTAACGTTTCAATGTTGACAACCAGCATCCAGGATCTGTATCTGTTGGTGTGGATGTGAGTGTGAATGATTGCTTGTTTCCACGTGAACATTTCTACTTCTAGTCTGCCGTCATCAACAAGATGTGATTGGCTTCGCCCCTCAATAGGATTAGTGGCATTCAAAATGGATGGATGGCAATATTGTTATAAAAAAAATGATGGATCTAGATTGTTCCTTGGAAGGCACCAAGGAAAAATGCCGTCAAGAATGCTGTTCGTTTGTCCATGCATGCACTAGCCTTTTTTCTGGCAGAAAGGCGATAACTTAAGTCAGGGGCTTCCAACTGGTTTTGTCCAAGGGACCACCATTATAACCAAGACACAAGTTGGGGACCACTGCTTTGGCAGAATATCATTTTATTTTGCACCGAAGGAGGATAGACCTATACAGGCTATTTATTTGCATCTATATGTCAATTTTGGGAATCTCAGCTACAGTTAACATAATTTGGATTGGTAAATGATTCACAAAATTAGCAGGAAAATAAATCTAAAGGTCTAAATTGACTTGGGGATTGAACCCACCCACCACCTTCAAGGTTGAAGTCTATCACTCTATAACCTAGCCACGCCCCCTGTAACTTTGCTTGGGGAGGGGGGAACCTGTTCAAATTTGCTACACTTGGTGAAAACACCCCCAGGAAGACACAGAGAAAGTCAGTTGATTGTTCACAAAAGTAGCTGGAAAATAAATAAAGTCTAAATAATGAATCCATTTATTCTTAAAAATGTTACAATTATTAGCCATTTCCAATTCCGTGTTCCACCTGCAATATCATTAGAGGGCCGCGGACCAACGGTTGACAATCGCTAATTTAAGTGACTGCTTGAATTGACTGCTTGTATGTTCATCAGGAGCAGCGCCTTGAGTTTGTGTATTTAGTTGTATAACTTGTGTCAATAAATCCTGTGCCAGCTATTAGTTTGATGTTAGTCAGAGCTCAGAGGTGCAGTATAGTTGAAGTGTAGGCCAAGTGGGAAAAATCAGCCGCCCTAGATGTCATGTATTCCCCCAATCTCTGAGCCCCGGCTGCAGGTTGCCCTCCACTGGCAATTACTTTCATCCACAGACTGTGACCAGGAACTGTTCCCCTCGGGGTTGGCACACACACTTGCACACCTCAAGGCTGCTGAATGCTAATTTAGGGCTTCTGCCAGTGCAGCTTTGGTTTGAGCTTCTAATCCCTTCCTGTATGGCGGCAATCCCCCTAAATGTACCCTCATGGTTGCGTGTTCACCAGTCCATGCCCGGCCATTCTGGTCAAACACATGGAAGACACGCCAGTGAGGCGCATAACAGCGAGTGCACAATGAAAACACACCGTTGGCCAAGCTTTTTAGCACCACTGAATAGGCAATGATGCATATATTACCCAGGGAAATAGGAAGCCACTCATCCTTCCCAGTAAAACAGCAATGAGCACATTAACCTGCATAAGCTTGGTGACTTGGAGATGATTATGGAGAAAGCAAACAGTGAGTGAAGAGGAGTGGGGATTAGAGTGACAGTGTTTATTTTAGCGGATTAAAACAGGGTTACAAGGGGCTAGGTCACTCTCCAAACAGAATGCGTGCTAAGCAGGGCTGAGAAAAGATCTTTAGTGGCAACCAGGTAGAGCAGAGCTAAGTAAAATGGTGACACGGCATGTAAATTAATGGTGTACAATTTATGATGCTAGCTCTATTGTCTCTACGGAACCAGATGAGACAGCACCCGCATGATGGTTGATACCTAGAGTTGGCCAGTACCTGGCCTACTCCCACCTTACTCTGGTCCCCACTGGCCCACATTCACACGCCGCTGCATTCCAGCTTTGGCATCACTTCAAATTACATCGCTGCATTGTTACAATGTTATTACTTTGAGGACTGTGTGCATTATTGAGAATGATTCTGTTCCTATCGTGCAAGAAGGTGGCTATAATTAACAACTGGCAGGGAGAGCAATGGCTTTGATTATACCGCACGCTCAGCCTGGCTTCTCATACACATGCTTGTGCAGAATCATGACAGAACGTTTTCTTCAAGTGCTGTTGCCAGGGTGGTGTACCTCCCCTGAGCCCAGATCGGACGGAGCACTTGCGATTGGAAAATTATATGACTGGGCAATTTTTAGAGAACCCCTGATCTCATAGCCCCGTAGATTAGGGGGAACCCCATTGTGCCACAGGGCACCGTGCCAAGAGTGTCTAACTTGTATCTGACTGTTCAAGTTTAATTTCAAACACAAGCTTTATGACACCACCTCTCCCCCATACCGGACACCTCACCGACCCAAGCAGTTTAAACCACTATATTCTCTCTCATGAACTTCAAATTAGATATCTTCATTTTTTTCTAATTACAGCTTGCAAACACCTGCCGATTACCACGCCTGCCGGCCCCTATCATGATCCTACGCAAGAGGACCATTGTGTTGCAAACAGCCGGCCTTGTTTAGCACAAGGGACAAGGTCGTTTAAGTGATAATGAAGTCGTCTCATTAATGTAATGAGACACATTTTTAATGAAGGTGATTTGGGGTGTGGGGAGGGGTTATGTGCACACACGAGGGAAACGTGCAATCTGACACATGCAATGAGCATGCAAGTTCAGACGGTTAGACAAAAATATATTCGTTTAAGTGCAAAAAACTTTGATCCAGCACATTTGTTCGGCTCTTTTGTAACACTTACTCAAACTAAAAACAAAATCCCACACTACTCTAACCACTGTGAATCTGGAGGATGCTCCTTTGAACTTGCGCATTATTCCTCAATCTCCTTCAAGCAAAAGCACCACTTGAAATGGATTCCATTCATTCGGCCTCCATCAAAAGCTCACTTTATTCGCTCTCCTCTCTATTCCTGGGTAAACACAAACAAATGATTTCAATTATTATTATTTTTGCCTCAGCAATAACAGGGGTTGTTTATTTTCATCATGAAGGTACGGGTGTCTCTCTCCGGTCAAGCACAGAAGCCAAGCAGATGCTGCAGTGCCTCTTGGTGAAAGTGATACATACTCTACCACCTCATACTGTAGGAATAGTGTCTAAAGCGTGTAGCATACAAAATTTCCATTGGTGAATATAGCCAAGCGAAAGAGACCCAGTAAACTTGGAACCGCAATGTACTGCATCCAGCATTTGGGTTATATCACCTTAGCATGTAGATTTTTAAATAGAAGAGATGGCTTTGCAGTTTGTCTAGCTGCGATAATGTACCTCCATAGTTGTATGGGGAGGGGACACCTCCATTACTCACGGAGAGTCATAAAGGGTGCCGGTGGGACATCTGTCTCAAATAGACACTACAAGCTTGTCAAGTGTGGTAAATAGCAAGTCCTAGAGGAGACATTTGTCTCCCCAGCAGGGGAGTAGTTGTCCATCTTGTTGCAAAGCATGACTTCACAGAGAATGTCTTGTACCTGTCATGTAGCAGGATAAAACACACACCGGCTAAAAGTGAGTGCATGCTTATTTCTGAAGTACGTTTGGAGTTTTGCATGCTAAAAGGACATTTGTGTGTGAACGTCCACTGTGAGTGCTTGTGCTATCCAATCATTAATCTCTGCTTGTCTACTCGTCTTTGCTCGACTTTTCCTGCATCCCGCCACTTTCCAATCTGCACACTGAGAGGCTCCCACCGTCCATACCAATTAGCAGCAGTTAACTGGCCATGCCACTGGGCAACTGATGACTACATTTCCCACAGCGCAAAGAGGGAGATCGCCTCTCATTATTAATGACACTGCCAGAAAAGAGACGGATGCTGAGTGCTACCCAGTGAACCTGCAGTTGGATTTGTTCCATCTTTCCGCAACCTACACTTCCCTTGCAAAAGGTCAACTATTCATTTGCGGCAACTTTTTTTTATCCACTCGCTGCATGTTTGATCTTGCAGTTTATTTATTTGTCCCACTTGCCTCTCTGTAAAACTTGAAGTGATTGACTGCACATTACCATGCATCTCACACGCATGCACATACACTCTGAAATCAAGGTGATGCGGCACAGATGAAGAGAAGGTGAGCCAGGGTTGACTGATCAATCTTGGCATTGTGTTAATAGTTTTAATGGAGGAAAGCATCACTTCCTGTTTGTCTCTGTGTGTGGGTATGTGTCTCCCAAAGCTTTATTGATCACGTGCCAGGAGGGTGGGTTAATGCACAGCGTTTTCAAGTGCTAAGGGCACATGGCAGCCAAAGTCATTTCAGGAAAAAGGGCCGCTGGCGAGCGATCTGCGAGTTTAATCCTTAAATCAAGAGGAAGGGGTAAAATGCTGCTTGTCACCTTCATCTAAAGTGACTCTCAGCAGCCTCGAGCACTCATCTCAGGGTCAGCTGGTGAATGCCACGTCTGGAGACATTTCCTGCAGAGTACAGGATAATTAATGTAAAACTTGCAGCAAAAATATGTACAGTCATAACTTTACCGTAAAACAAAAGCTACTAGTATGGCGTGTTGCCCTGTAATGGGGAATATGTTTTCCCTGCCTCCAGCCATATTTTTTTTATTTTGTATTTTTTTATATTTTTGTATTTTAGAATCACACATACACACACACACACACGCACACACGCACACGCACACGCACACGCACACACACGTATACAAATAGACGGTATAGCATTGCATGTATGTATATGGACAAAAAGGGAAAAGTGTGAAAAGTGTGATGAGTTTAGCCATCCATGCTTTCAATTCATAGCAATGAGACATCTTTCCATAAGTATTTTGTAGGCCTCTGGGACTTACTCAATGCAAATTTCAAGCAGCAGGACTGCTGGCAGCATACACCTCCACTTCACGGCACTCATAAAATTAACAGTGCCCATAAAAGACACACTACAAAAGTATGCTTCTAATGACACCTGGAAGCCCGTAGGTCAATGGCAGAGGACATTATCCAGTTAAGTATTCCTCAAGCATCACAGGATCACAGAGCTTGTAGGATGCTACTGCTTGTATTTGTCTTCACTAACAGACAGAAGGATTAAGAAATCCGATGATCATCATTAATTACCTCCTTTGAACAAAAAGAGATGCAGTAGCTATTTTTAAGTCTCATGGTGTGCAGCATCATATTCAGTGTTGGTGGTTTTTATGTTATGTAAGAACTGCAGTGGTCCCTGCTGCTCATTATTTTATATGTGAAGATCTGTGGTTGCCTGGAAGCTGCCCATCAAATTGCCAGTTTCCAAGGCAATTGCTGGTATTTTTTGCATGCAGTGTAGAAGTATACATACAAATCTGGGTCACATTAACAGACGGCTCAGCAATAAATGAACATTGCAGCAGTAGTATAATACAAAATTAGAAATCACAGCTGAGTCTGTCACAAAATTGTTTTGGAAGCCTTGTGAAAGCTAAAATTGGACAATTTACTGGCAGCTCATTTTGAAAGTAATGAGGAGAAACTACCCAAACCAAACACTGTTAATCCATGTCTCTGCATCAATAACTAATTCACATTTTTGTTTATTATCAAATTACTTTAAAGGTACCTAAAGCCCAGGACACATAATAAGTCATGCATATGGATAAAAGAGAGATATTCGTAAAAACTGAATGAGAGTCTGATAAGGAAAACATGGAAGAGACCCTTTGAATGTTGGTAAAATATTTTTTCAGACAAACTTAAATATGCAAGAGATAAAGTGGCTAAGTGGTTTTCTCCCAGACTGAAAACAACTGCAACATCATTTTCATTGTGCTCCTAAGACCAAAAGTCCCCAATAACCGAGCCGCTTAGACACCAGAGCGTAGATGTCTGGCCCACATGAACAGGCTGTTAATCATTTGAAAAAGTACCACTCAAGTGATGATGGGGAGAAAATTAACAGTTTATCCACTACTAACTAGCCGTGCAGCCACCAGACTTAAACAACACTCAATCATTTTATCTATTGATCATGAACATTTGCACTAACGGTCATATCTTTTAAATGTTTACATTTTAAGGCATTTTATATATTCCTGAAGAGGCAATTTTTCGTATTTCACTCTTATATTGTTTTACATTTGTCGTACTGTTGAGCATCTTTTTTCTACATTTTCTGAGGTAAGCAACTTTTTGATTTGTTTTAAAAATATTTTGAAACTTTATGTAAATTAAATGTTGAAGTACTCTTCTGGTTCCTTAGTTTTCAGTACAGACGTTTTAAAACTGGCAATTAAAAGAATGTAAAATTATGATGTAAAACTGGCAATTAAAGAATGCAAAACCGTGATAAATATTGAGAATATTTGTTCAGCCTCAACCCTGTCCCCACTCCCCACCGTTGGTAAATGGCTGCCGGTGCCTTCAAGGGCCCAGCAGAGCATTATTTTTTTTTTTTTCAAAGTGCAGTCTAAAAACTGACAGCAAGAGGGCGTAAAAAGCTTGTTGCACACAGGCCATAACATGTCTCTGCCCAAATGGTATTTATGTCATTGTGTTGAGCTACAGGAGGCTGACTGGCTGCTGAACAATATTTAGAGAGAACCAACAGCTTGAATTGTTTTTAGGGCAACGTCCCATTTACTACACTAGCCCTCCTACACAACAATCACAGCTTAAAAGACCAACATGGAGTAACTCACCATGCAACCCCCGCCTTGAGGACAATGATTGCTGTAAAATGCTTCCTGGCCTGATGCTGAGACATGTCCTGCGTTCTAAGAATGTGCCCGTTAATGCCTTTATAAGAAATGACAACATTTGTATTACCAATAAAAGAGAATTGAATTATGTGCCCCCCCCCCCCTTTCTTGAAACAAAAGCAGCTTCTATCGATTGTGGTAGGCGTAGCAAAGAGTTGGTTGTTACTCGCAGTCAGAACGACAAAACGCTGGAATCTCAATCTATTGATTAAAGAGTGTACCCACACATCACTGGAAGTGCAAGGGCATTTCATTCTCCCGATGAAGCCCCCCCAGGGTGAGGATTTAAAGAGTGCCACTGTAATCACTCTTTTTCCAAAGAACAAGGTTATTTAGAACACCTCTTGTTGCAGACTTAACACCTAACTGTGCTGTGTCTTTTAGAGGACACTGGTCGAATCACTGCATGTCAGTCATGGTACTCTGTTCAGCTTTTTATTGGGGGAGGGTATGTAGTTGTTTTAGAACTGAGAATTCAGTTAAAAAAAAAAACGTACACCTAACCAGATGTTTGACAAAAAATATATTTTGAACATGAACCAAACATGAGCATGTTTGTGTGTGTGTTTTTTAATTGAACCAATGTATCTCTCAGTATCTTAATGAAAGTGACAAAACATCTTCCATGATAATGGTGTTCTGTTTCTCGGGGGGGAATGAGAAATAAAACTCTCAAAACGCCTGCACGATTTCACTGAAAGTCCCCCGATGATTAATGATTGTTAGAACTCCTTCAAGGAGTTACATAAATTTCCTAGACAGATTGTTGCAAAGTCCCATTTATTCAATTGAGATGCAATCAATTACTTGATGACCATCCAAAAGCCATCAATTACTCTGGCACAATGTGAGTATCCTTAATCTATCGCATGCAAAAATGTGTACGGTACACACAGCAGTGGGTCAGAATAGTAACATTTAAAATGTGGACTTTTCTTCAATTTTCATCTGAAAATGTGCTGGTGGTTGTCACAAGAATAGTGGTTCACATTGTTCCATAATTGTTTTAATTTAAGACAGCAAAACGAGCACCCGGGGGTTCATCATCTTGCTCAAGGACACTGACTTGGTCACAATGGCGGAGGATCAAACCCTCAACCTCTGGCTTGGGAGATAACCACTACTACTTAGCCACCGTCCCCTTCAAAAATGCTGGTCAAAAATGCACAAGATTTTGTTTTGGAAAGGGAAAAGATACCAATAAAATACTTTCAATATTGCTCACTTGAGTATCACATGTAAATTCCATGGTGGACAGTAATGTCAAAAACGAACAAATTATACATCATTATATAATTATATATTTATAAATTAATAAATAAATAAACAAACTTGCCATGTGATGCAATGCATTTCTTGTTGTCATTTTACAATATGAATGAACTTGTCAGTACTGTAAATGTAGCATATCCTTCAAATTCAGTATCTCTCCAATGAAAGACGATTCACCATGTATCTTGAAATTATCTCGCCAATAAAAGATGTGTCTCGAAATACCGTTTCGCTCAATACACCCATTTTCTAAGTGACACTTCAGGATTCCTCTCGGTCACTCTCTCTCTCTCTCTCTCTCTCTCTCTCTCTCTCTCTCTCTCTCTCTCTCTCTCTCTCTCTCTCTCTCCTCTCTCTCTCTCTCTCTCTCTCCTCTCTCTCTCTCTCTCTCTCTCTCTCTCTCTCTCTCTCTCTCCTCTCTCTCTCTCTCTCTCTCTCTCTCTCTCTCTCTCTCTCTCTCTCTCTCTCTCTCTCTCTCTCTCTCTCTCTCTCTCTCTCTCTCTCTCTCTCTCTCTCTCTCTCTCTCTCTCTCTCCTCTCTCTCTCTCTCTCTCTCTCTCTCTCTCTCTCTCTCTCTCTCTCTCTCTCTCTCTCTCTCTCTCTCTCTCTCTCTCTCTCTCTCTCTCTCTCTCTCTCTCTCTCTCTCTCTCTCGTACACACATATGCACGCACACACATGCACGCACACGCACATGCACATTTTATAGGTTAACTTAATGGCAGACACCAAACGAAACAACCCAATGTGGACAGAGATCAGCAGTGCTGACACAAACCTCAAGTTTCCATTTGCGAGTATCATCAATCTCTTCGTATACGATCTGTAGTTCGTGTCAGCATGACTCAACATGACCGTAGGAGTGTGCGTGTGATGGGATGGACCGGTGCATGTCACCGTGCCCAGAGCAGGAGCAAGCGGAATACTCACAGAGTACTGTCACTGCAAGGGACACGGCCATAGCCGCTCTCCTTCCACACGGAATCTCGGAGATGCTCATGTGTATTTTGCAGCCTTACTCATTGTGCTTGAACGTATCTTATAGTATAACCCATTGATATTATGCTACTGTTAAACTGTCACATTTCAGTTAGTTATGCTATATGAGAGAGACCGGTAATGCGTTACTTAACACATCAGGTTTTAATAGCAGCCATTTTTATGCATTCTAACGCATTACTATTTTTATTATAGTAGTCTGATTAAAGTTATTATTCAGAAACTTGCATCACTGTGTCTTAGAAAAAACTAGGGAAACAAGCAATGGATTTTTTTTCTTGAAATTTGATAATTTCACTAATCATATTTAGGTTAGTGTTGTTAACTTCATTTGGCAAATGACCATGGAAGCCACTGTAATATGTTTGTCTTCATGGGAGACAGTGGAAGACATTTACTAGCAAGGTGCAGAAGTGAGCAAGATAACAGCAAATGATTGATTGCCATACAACGTTCACCGATAATCTGTTTACATTGCATAGCTGTACATAAAGTGGCAAGTCACGTTTTCATCATGTTGACTCTCCCATGTACATACCAATTAAGAACTTAGAGATGTTTATGTTTTCAAGTTGGAATTACAGTCCCTTTGGTGAGTTTGTGAAAGCTAAAAACGTTAGATGATATATGAAGGTTGTATTTCTGCAGGCTGTCGTACCATGCCCGACCACACTAAATGTGATCACTATATATGTTTACACATTTCCCATCAATATATCAAACTGAAAATTGATAAACGTCTGTCATGTTATTGTTCAACACATCACATGATAGTCCCTTGGAGCACTTTACCTCTACATCAAGGTACACAGAAAAGCTACAAATGAAAATAGAACACATAACAATAAGGCTTGACCTATTTTACGGTTTTTCTTTACATCCAGAGTATGCATCAGCCATCCCTCCACTCGCATTCCTCACCACTGTCATGGTTGATATTTTTAGCTTTTTATCACAGTATCCAATGTGCAGGTGTTGAGGTGACTCACTGTACAGGGTCGAATGTGAAGTCTCCAATTCCCAAGTTCACCTAAGTGACCTATTTCTTTAATTTACTGTGTGCTAGATACACGGTAGAGGCAGGAGATATATTATTGGAAAGCCCCCATGGAGTGTTACAGAATAATTCAGTTCGAAGCGTGCCATTGTTTCCCCCTTCAATTCATAGATCAATGA
Source organism: Syngnathus leptorhynchus (assembly GCF_054491065.1). NCBI lineage: Eukaryota > Metazoa > Chordata > Actinopteri > Syngnathiformes > Syngnathidae > Syngnathus > Syngnathus leptorhynchus. The sequence continues at coordinate 20,575,351 of NC_141195.1, forward strand.
TAATTGTTTGTGCAGTCAATTCTGTGTGTTTGGATGGCAAATCATAACTGCAACTGGGACAAGGTCTCAAGGGTAAGTGTCACAGCGAGCAGCTTGTCTATAATTGCAACCTTATTAAAACATCTCAACTCTTGAGAATCATTTGGGAAGCACTTCCTAATTTCATCAAATGGAGATATTTTCAATGCAATTACAGCTACATACATGGTTTTATAGCATATCAGCAATTGATTTGGTCTTTTTTCTCTTCATACTGTATTTTTCCCAATAAGACTATTTTGACAAATAGCTGTGCAATTTATTTCAATGCTGAAGGAATGCATACACCTTAGGCTACATTTTAACAATAAATACAATGACAAAAAATGTGTTGTATTTCTATTTAATTAGCTGTATTGACAGAAAGAACTTATTAAATACGCTATGCCTCCACTTTCTGTAACTGAAAAAAAAAAAATTCTCCATTGTTGGATATTTTGCCAAGAGAGACCTAGCTTGTTAGGACATTGTGAGATGAAAGAAGCTCTTCCTACTTGATGGGTACACTTCATCAAGAAACTGAAAGTTGTGAGTTTCCTATTAGGCAAGGCAATTCGCGACACCATTCTGCAGGACCATTTCAATGTAGCTAGAGAATGTAAATGGAAGTGTATTTGTTACAACAGTGATATCTTTGACCTGCTCCATCAAACATAGTGAGAGATTTGTCACGTGGCCAATTTAGAGCTTATATATTCTTTCCTGACCCACAGGGAACGACATAATTGAATAGTCTATGTCAAAATCTCCCCCACTCCAACAAAACCTCCCAGGGACAGGCTAACATTAATTATCTCCCTTTGCAATATGGCCTAGTTTTATAATTACTGGTCCTTCCAAATATATTACAACATACACACGTTCCTGACAGACTGATATTAATTCCGGGTGTGATGTCATCGACAGATGAGCTCAATGCAATTTGCCTACTTATTGTTCAATACAAGGCCGGGAAACGATGTCTGGGTTGTGTGTCACATTCAGTTGAACGGCATATGCGTGAACGTGTAGTCAATGTGCATTGTCGCATTGTTTTAAATACGAAAAGATGAAATGTTTTTGAAAATAATTGGCTTGAGCTTCAGGCTTTTCTTAACTAAGCAGCACAGAGAATTTGGAATGTGCATTTTTAAATTTGGATAAGCTGTCACAAAATGTTGTTATGGTGATGCATTATGGAAGCTATTAATATGCAAGAGTCGGATAAAATATTCTGAATCTCATCTCATTTTAGAAAGCTGCAATGGTGTCATTTTTTCATTCTCTCTTCTGTATTTTCCCCATTCTGGAACACGGCTCATGGTGGCATTCTATCCTAGTTTGAGCTCATGTTGTCACAGTCAAAATAATTAAGCATGTTTCAGTTACTTCTACTAAAGCTTAGTATCTGTATTTATTTCTTCATTTTCTTGCATATCACAAACTTGTGATGAAGCATCTAAAACTTTTGTACCAGAAGACAACAATATGTGGTAATTTACCAAGGACCACCGTCCTTATGTCATCCATTTAAAATGCTACTTGAAAATGTATTTATAACAAAAGAAAATTGGGGTCCATGACCAAACCGCGTTAGACAGAAAATCGTGTAGGATCGAGATTTAGGTGCATTGTTTCATTAAAAACAACTATTAAATATGACATGAATGAATCTTTTGATATTCTAGGTAAGGTCGAAGGTGAAATTGAATTCTTCTTCATTTTCATTACAAAGCCAGCAAAGGGATCATCAAATCTCACCCAAGCAGATAAAGAAAATGCCACACATTGTATGTTTTACTTTAGCACACTACCAGTTGATGAGTAGCCTTCGCAAGGTCACCACTGTGTCCTGCAACACTTATTCACTCTCTAACATAGTTGTTCCGTGTACTTTGGTCATTGGAGCTAAACTGGCTCCAGTCCTAAAAGTGTTGCCCTCCAGTTTCTATCCGCATGCTGTGCATTTATGGCTGGCAAGTAGAACCTTTTATAGGTCCAATTACTGAGTGCTGTTCTAAAATTAAAGCCAGCAATTAAAAGACACACCACTTACCCAAATTATATAATTGACTAAAAGGTTAACAGCAAGCACAAGCAAATAAAGTTCACTGGCAAGCAAGTTAAAGGTAGAATAACTCTGCTTGGGCCTCATTTCCCCTAATGTAGTCCCCCAGCAATTGGCTTACACGGTGGGGCCACCGTATATCCAGTTAACCCTCTGCCAAGATTTTATTGCACCGATCCCCCAAGCAATGATCTATATCAGGAAGAGCCTCATCACCCCCATTAACATAAAAACCTGTGAAATGAAAGTAAAGAACATAATTTCCATGTTGTCCTAAATTTAATAACAAGTGTGTGTGTGTGTGTGTGTGTTCGTGTGTGTGTGTGTGTGTGTGTGTGTGTGTGTGTGTGTGTGTGCAAGTGCGTATGTATGTGTGCGTGTGTGCTAATGGCTAAAAAGAAAACAAACACACCAGACCAAGGTTGCAACCCGGATCTTCCTTAATATTCATGTCGCCATCTGAAACCATCATGTACTCGATGTACTCACGGTGCTACTGAAGCACTGTACTGACTTAATTATCATTAAAACCACGATTCATTGTTTGCATTAGTTGTAATTCGTATCTTGAATCCCACAAATAAATGCTATGCCACTGGTTTGCATACTCGTCATGCATGCACCAATCATTTTTTTCCTTTGTGCACTGTAGTTGGTTGTTTTGCATGGTGTACTTAATGTAATATAAAACTATGCAACAGTAAAACTGAAATCCCAATGAGAGATTAAAACTGAATGTTATAAGATAAGATAAAGTGTTGTCAGTACATATTTCTTTTACCATCATCTTGTTGTAAAAAAAAATACAACAAAACACACAGCCAAATAGGTGTTAACTCTGAATAAATTGGTATTATGCTTTTTCATTAATGTGCATAACAATCAGCACAAAAATATTTAAAATGATGAGCCTTTAAATGAAGTGGTCTTAAAAAGCCCCTTTGTGGTGCTGAATAACAGCAAAACATTAATTTAAAGTGACAGGCAGTAATAAGGTGTGACATTTATCAAGCTTGTCACAGATTGTTTGCTTTGCCATTTAGCCACTCTGCTCTCATCATTAGCAGCGTGCTATTTCATTGAACTCACTACATTATCATTATGTCTGTGCACTGAACTCCTCAAGCACCCCCTTTCTAATGATTCCCGGCTTATTCATTTTTCATCCGTCAGGACTTGTTAATTAAAATGCTGAATGGGCGCACTTTAGGGTGCAGAACACCAAATTTTGTTGTTTGACCTTTTCTGGTAGCCAATGTGCAGTGGTATGTGTGTATTATGACGCAGTGATGAATGGATCATGTGCTATACCATCTGGCAGGCCTCTTTGGAGAAAATTAATGGGAACATATTGTCAAGTAAGGGGACTGCAAGAGGGGAAAAAGGTGGTGAATTTCTCTCCCGACCCAAATTAGCCTTGATGGCTTATGTTGCTAGCAGAGCGTGTAACTGGTTAATTGAGGAAATGTAATTTATCATTCAATGTCATGGTAAGAAAAGGAGGAGAGTGAGAGAGGTTGAGAGTGATATAACCATCATGCAAGTCACATGACTTACCTTCATTAGTGCTAATGTTTTGTTGCATCCTGTTTCTTCTGCTAAATCAGAAACTCGAGATTACATTATGGAAATTGGAACACAAAAGGGGCTGTTTGTGAAATGAGACATTTTGCTACAAGGTATTCCAAATGACTGTAGAAAGCTACCAAAATTATGTAAAAGGAGCGTGCCTTGTACTTCTCTGTCATTGAATATTACCAAAGTAAGAGCACGGAATCTATTAGCTCATGCAAATTAGTCAAGCCTTCTCGGCTATATCTCATGAGTCATTATTGAAAAGGTGAAGATGCTTCTCTAGTAGATTAGCACGTCTTCATGAAATGTAATAAATGGTCCTTAGCGTCACTGATGGCGACGTGCAAGGCAGATGATTTCCCAGAGGAAATTTGTAATGCTTTGTAACCACATCAGGATATTTGTGTGTTCTTTATGTATTTATTTATTTTCATACATAAGGCAAATAATATTCATGCATATTGCTACCACACCAGAAAAAAAATCTTCATCAAATTTTAATGTCTGTTTTAAAGTTTCAGGTTTTGACCCCTTAACACACATATGCTAATTAAGTTATCAATTATCACATTATTAAAAAGTAATTTGGCTTTGGGATGACAAGACAATGTGTTTCATGGTTCAGGTCACTGGCAAAGCCATATAAAGGGATGTGTTCCCCCGGGGATGCCAACTTTTTTTTTGTTTCCGACAGCATTCTTTATTCTCCCTTATATAGGACACTGCATGCTGCCTGAAGCTACAGTTTGTCGAAGCTTGGGGTTTGAGGTTGTGTTAGTTTTCAACTCCGACTGTACCCTGCTTTTATTTACAATCTGACATTTTCTAATTTATTTATAGGCTTAACTGAATGAAGAAGTGAATAATGCTTATTGTGAGCTGTGACAAAGACAGGGAGAACATAGTTGTTGTTGTTGTGGACACGATTACCAAAAATGGTGTTACATAATTTTAAAGGGCCAGTTGGAGAGTATACAGCCTACAGAGAATTGCAGAGCCTGCAGCTATTGTTTGGCTTCTAAACAAAGAAACGAAGAGAGGGGCCAATTGCTTTGAAAATATCCCATCAGATACTAATTACTCTGGTGATTGTTACTTTATAAGAAGTCGATACACATGGATTGCAGCATGAGCATGCGCAAAATGCTGCTTCATCAGTTAAAATCGTTTGGGGTAAGTATGGGGGTTTAAGGCAATAAATATGTTGTCACATTGTAAGAATTACCTCTGTGCTTTGATTTCACAATTTATGTTCTCAAAATGAGGCCTGTTATGAAACAATGTGATTAATCTCAGCCACTAAATAATTGGAGTTTGTTTGTTAAAAGCTTATTTGTTGTTTTTAAGTCATGTGGCTGTTTGTGGTGTGAAGGCACTGGTCATGGCCAACTGGAAGATTTGACATGATTTAGGGGATTAGCTGTTGCTACAATTTGCAAGAAAGATTTTAATCCTGATTTCCCGCTCATGCTTCCATTTTAGACAAACACATTATCTTCTCATGCACTAGCAAACAGCGTTAACATTGAGATGTTTTTCTAAGCCTTGATAATCCTGTATTTTCAATGTAGGAACAGACAACACAAATAGATCACTTAGAAGGATTTCTATAGTAGTAAATGAGAAGCACATGGTACGCCTCATATTTCTCCAATGATGTCCTTCGCTTTGGTGTCACGTCTTTGTCTTTCAGTATGCACCACTATGATATCCTTCCCACTGGCAGGTCCCCACTGGTCCATAACCATTTCCAATTTGTCTAAAGATTTTTCAGTTCTAAACAATCTCTGTGAAACGCACTTCTGCTACCATACTATTCTGCACCCTGCCCAAGCTTGCACCATTCCCCAAGGTACAAAGAATGTGCATTACTTGAAATGTATAAATGTACGTATATATTATGCAATGACACTTCAAGAACATGTGTAATATAATATGCAATATGCTACAACACTTAACATCCACAACTACTTGAAGATGATGTACAATTCCAGATGCAAAGCCATTTACCCATCTGCTGCTGCTATTACTTGGAAAATATAATCTTATACATTAAAACCTACTCACTGAAAGCAACTCACCTGTGTGTGTGTGTATTGTATCAAAATTATATCAACACATATAACTTCATTATTAAAAATAGAAAATTAATACACTTAAAGAAAAAGATAAATTAGATAAAAACTAAACTGCGAGTATGTGAATCTATCTCTGGAAAAAAAAACTGAATTGGGCTGAAATTATGATTTAGCACATCCAGGTTTACGCATCTTAATTTCCTTGACAATCATAACAGCTTCATCTTGCTGGTCAAGAGTGTTGTTCGGGTACGATGCAAACCAATTGCCGATGGCACATCTCCATTTTTCCCCTTGCCATAATCATGAATGTTATCAAAGTCGTTATGTTACAGATATTTCTTTGCCCTCTGAATTATTCTGTCAGGAATGCACCATCTTTCCTCTTCCTTTTACTATCTGCATCTTATCATTACTATGAGGCCTTTTTTTAAAGTGGGACCAGATGAGAAAAGATGAGGAACGAGGGATCACAAAGTAAACCAAGATTTAATTTGTGATGGGATTCCAAACGAATACCACTTGAATGAAGATATACATATATATATATATATATATATATATGTGCGGGTGTGTGTATTTGTGTTTGTGTTTGTGTTTGTGTTTGAGAATGTATGCACTGTTCTGACCATGCGTACTCATAAAACCTTGTGGGAGAACAGTGGAACTACAAATAGAATGCACTAAGTGTGTCGCCAAAGCAATCCTAGTGCATATCAGCTCCTATCGTCACTAATTGGATTTTTAGCCAGCGGGACATTCCAGCGGGAAATTGAAATTGACATATGCGGCATTTCGCCACCAACACTAAGCCGCGTCATGCCAGCAGAATTGGACACACCATTGTTGAAAATAAATCATAAAAACGTGAGACTATAATTTGCCAAATTACATGTTGACAAGCCACAAAGCTTCTGGGAGAATGTCCTATGGACAGATGAAAATAAGATGAACTATGCGAGTGTTAATGAACAAAGTGAGGCTGTTGCTGTGGAGGATTTTGCATCAACCAACCAGATCCTTAGGATCCCCTCCTTCTCAAAGAGGTTTGACTGTGATCATCAGTCATCGCTTTTTAAGATTTCCTTCGGGTTTTCAATGGGGTCTCTAGGAGTTTCCCCGTTCTCAGCTTTAGACCCACAGTTGCCAAGTAAACTGGGGGCTTGTGAATTGGGGGTGCATTAGTTAGCACATGAACCACACAGTTCAGAGGTGCCCTTGATTCAATTCTGGCTCTGTCCTCCTGTGTGGAGTTGGCTTGTTCTCCCTGTGCCCGTGTGACTTTCCTCTGGGAACTATGGTTTTCCACAAACATGCACGGCAGGTCGATTGACCACTCCAATTTTCCTTAGTGTGATTGTGAGTGGTCGATTGGATGGCGACCAGTTCAGGGTGTACTGGTAAGACAGCTGGGATAGGCTTCAGTACAACCGTGACCCTCGTGAGGATAAGCGGAAGATGAGTGAGAGCGAGAGTAATCTGACAGGCATTAACAAGAATATTCATGAAAGAGAAAAGAGATGTTCGGGATTATTTCACCTCAACCACATCATCATCACCTCATAGTGTCATATAATCTTGTTTTGATAGAGGACAATTTTCAAGAGGGTAAAAGTTTGAATTGTTTTACATTTCCAACCGGAAGAGTCTTAACAAAAAAATGAGCTTTTTGAAGAAAAGGTGTTTAAAAGCTGCAAATTTAATAAAAACTCTATAGATGTCATTTTGGGGATGAATATTGTCTGCCTTCTTCCAGAACTAATAATCCACTATAATGAAATAACTTTTAATACATTGTCAAAGATTTGCCCTTCTATGTATGAGAAGAAGTCTGGGATTGTTATTAATTTCCTCAAAATGTTATTTTCCCTTTACAACCTTTTTTCACCCTGGCCACTGTTCAAATATTATCTACCCTTGTTTAATCCGAGTGTTCCTCATTCTTTCCGCAATCTTCATTTCTCAAGCACTGCCCTCAATGATTTTCTGTAAATGGATGTCCCCAATATAGGGTGGTACCTTGGAGAAGACCACTGAGGCCTAAATCTCTTTGCCTCCCTGAAGACCAAAATTGACCTAAACGTCTTCAACCATTGAAGGGCTGCTGCTAAAACTGTGAAACTAAATGTGGTCTAACCCCCACCCCCTCCACACACACACACACACACACACACACACACACACACACACACACACACACACACACACACACACACACACACACACACACACACACCCTGGAGATTTTCACTAACATTACAGTTGTTGGAAGTTCTTTTTTGGTAGAACAATTAATGAATAGCTGACCTTGTATCAGCAAATGGGTCCAATTTACTTTTGGGATTAGGAAAAAACGTTGTCAAGCTGTGATGGGCCCAGTGTCTTCAATCACAATTTAATTTGTTATTTCACATGGTGACTATCACAAAATTATCTCAAGACAGTTTTCATTTAGAGTAACAGAGTTTTAGGACCCCACTCCTTATACAAAAGACTTTACGTAGTCACACGAGAGAGCACTTGGGCAGAGTGATGAAGGAAACATTCTCTTTTAATAGAAAGAAAGCTTGAACAGAACCAAAACACAGCAGCTGTCTGTCTTTATTAGGTCCAGATAATAAAAGGACAACTATAGTTAGTTTTACTATTAATTTTATGACAACTTCTTATTGTGGTAAAGTGGAACCCTCTCAAAAACAATAAACCTCTGAAATCTCATAAAATATCTGTGTGAATCAGCGGGTGGGGTACGAGGCATTCGTGTAGCCCTTATCCTTTTAATCATTGAATTTAAGATCATTCTTATATTGCATAGTGGTTAATATTTTTCTTCCCTTGTAGTTGTTCCCGTTTTATTTCAAAGTGAGTGGATGCTTGCAAAAGTAGCCAATGTTGAATTTGTATACTTTTCTAACAAATGTTTATAAAAATCAGGGGATTTTTTCAATGCTTAGCAACAACCCACAAATGTTTGGTAAATTGTTTGTGAAAAACAGATGGCGACTACTAACGATGTTTGGAGCAGTTTTGTAAAGATTAACAATCATTTGCCACTCCTTTGACACTGTTTGGGAGCCTTTATGACCCTTTTCCAACTTCTGGAGTAGCAGGCAAATGTAATGAATCCAAGCCAATGAAAAAATGTGAGAACCTTCCCCAGCATTCAGTATTAGTTTCATCAAAGATGGCCATGGCCAACACAAAATTAAAAAAATAAAATAAATACCTACGGGTTGATACTCATTTGGTATTTGTGTCCTTCAGCTCACCCGAGCAGGTGTTATGAAATATTAAACATTCCTCAGTGGCTTCCTCGCTGTGCTCTATTTCCCGTGGAATGATGATCAATGTGGGGAATGAGAGCTGTTATCTAACTGAGTGGCAAATGCATATGAATGCTACGCACGAATGAACCACCATATATCGCAACAATCATAACCATTGTCATGTTCTCTCATAAAGGCGAATCGAAAACACCTTTACAAATGTTAAGATTGTTTTGCAAATACTTGCCACTGTTAGTGAAATAATGGAAAGAAAATAACTTCTTCAAGTTTTCTGTGTCTGTTTGCCTGCCTGCCTGCCTGCCTGCCTGCCTGCCTGCCTGCCTGCCTGCCTGTCTGTCTGTCTGTCTGTCTGTCTGCCTGTCTGCCTGCCTGCCTGTCTGCCTGCCTGTCTGCCTGCCTGTCTGCCTGCCTGTCTGTCTGTCTCTACCTACCTGTCTCTGCCTACCAGCCTGCCAGTTTTATGCTGATTTTAAAAATAAAATCTAATCAAATTATATAATTTGGAGGCAGCTGAGTTGAGTTTAGTAGGATGCATGAAATACCATGAATTACATTGAAAATTGTTTTATTTACTCAATATAATTTAAACTGCTTGCACAATTTTTGTTATATAGCAGTCAACAACACAGTGATGTAACAATTCACTGAAGCCCCAATTTGATTCAATTTTCTGTTCACAAGTTTGATACCATTCAATTAAAAAAAAATTACAAAATGAATGACTCATTTAAGTAGTTATACAACCTTAAAAATATGGGTTAAAAACAACCCAATTTGGGTTAAAGGTCTGACCCAGAAAGTATTTTTAATGGTGTGTAGTGTACTTAAAAAGTGAATATGGCACCAGATGATTTGATTATGTGCAAGAACTTGACAAAATAAAATTAACCTAAAAATGTCTTTCAGATCAGGTATTAGTTAAGATTCTGATAAGGTGCACATGCTTGATAGTTTGGTGAATTTATTGACGTGATTAGCTAAGTACATGGATCCTTGAAAGCAAATTGAAATTTTGGTGCAGACATTTCATCTTTTGTTTACATGCTGCAGTTATCTTACCGTGTCATTAACTTACGCAGAGAACATCCGTTCTGTGAATAATTGGCACAGGTTATTAATTGGGAAACAACTTGTGACAGGCTGCGGAAAATTGGGACAAAATTGTATTTTCCGGTTGAGTAGCTAAAAGTAAAGCTAATCGAGACTCATTTGCCTCCTGATGTATTCGTACTGATACTGTTCTCATTCAGTGTTTATGCACCATGACTTGAGTTTTTTGTAATAGATGCAACAAGACAAAGCATCAGAAGCTGTAAACTTGGGAGCGGTAAAGAAGTGGGTGGAGTCGTTTTAAACAGACAGCTTTGTTGAGCAAATGTGGTCAGTAGGGATGGGAATTGATACGATTTTTGCGATTCCGATTCCATTTTCATTCTGTTTAATGATTCAATTATTTATCAATTTTCTTATTGTCTCTCATTCGGGGAAAAAAAGAAGCTCATAAACGATTGTGATTCTGATTCTGTGCAAGAATGGGAAATACTGTGTGTGTGTGTGTGTGTGTGTGTGTGTGTGTGTGTGTGTGTGTGTGTGTGTGTGTGTGTGTGTGTGTGTGTGTGTGTGTGTGTGTGTGTGCATGTGTGCGTGCATGCGCGTGTGTGTGTGCGCGTACGTCCGTGCGTCAGTATGTATTTATATATGGGTGGGAGCATCACGCTCTGGGGTTGTCAATGGTTGGTTGCCAAGTTTGCAATGGAATAATGAAAGATAAATATTGGCGTACAGAGTGTAACGTGCTTTTAGAGAATCTAATCAAGGTGCAGACAAATTCTGTGCTCTGCGGATATGTATTCATTTTATTCATTAATGTACTTTGCGCAATTCAACCATTCATCATCCAATTCATGGACCCCGGAAAATGCATTTTTGTCCGCCTCTTGCAGGACAATTTTAAAGGTATTGCATTGCATCTGCTTCCATTGGCTGCGAATGTTCACATTCACAACTTAAAAAACATTGTTTTTGAGTGATTTTTACCATTTCAGTTTTCATGAGTTTTTCAGAGAGCACGGTTAAAATGACACCCTGTGCAACACTATGGAGTCAGTATTTCACTTCTCATCAACTAAGACTTCTTTGTTCACATCATTGAATACCTGGCGCTATTACAACATGTATATATAGCCTTCACATTGAAAACACAGCATCCTATTTGAGTGCCTCATTATCAGCCACTATTGTGGAGACAACACGGACAAAAGGCAGAAAGGTTAGAGGGGGAACCATGGACCTTCAGTCTGTGGACTCTTTTACATGGCTTGTTGTCCCATATTTGTCAACTTTGCATTTGGTTTTCTACAGCACTTCCCTAATGCTTTTTCTTCGACCACGTTGTTTGTTTGTTTGTTTGTTTGTAACTTTTGTTATATAGTTATCTCACTATATAAGTGTCCGACTAGCAACTAATTGTAACAGTAGACACTTTAGAAAACTCATGCGTCTACATCTTCTCCCACTCAGCCCCCTCTCTGTCAATAACAATGTAATTTACTGCACTCTGAGCCCCAATTGAATTTGCGCATTCCCTGAAGTCACTGCTGCGCAAGAAGAAGACATATACACTGTCTGTATGGAATTTAATCAAGCTAGCAGTTCACAAACCTTGAAAGCAGCACTCAAAATGTGTCAGGTGCCTCGGTGGCAAAGCGGCGGAGGGTGAGCAGGGCATACCGGAGCATGAATCCAAGGCCTTGGAGGCAACCACATGGGCAACAATCAGGCGAGGAATTGCTGTCAGCAAGCTCCTTAAAAGCGCCAACTTAATGAGCTTCAGTTGGAAACACTTGTAGGTCCTCAGCCACCCTGCTCACAGACGCAACCTGTGGAAAAGGAGCAGAACACTCTCAGACCCCGACATCTATTACGTGTTGGCTGGTTAACAAAGGAGTGGCAAGAATTGCATACTGCTCTTCAGGCCAATTTTGTGTGTCTGCCTGCTGGGTATGAGGTAGAGGAGGTTGGACGGCTTTGGGTTGCTGGCCAAGTGTAAGGGAGTGTGTAGGTGCCATTGATGGGTGTCATTTACACATCAAGGTTCCACCAAGACCAAATGACCGACATTACATCCACAGAAAACTAATCCCATTCCATACATTTTCAAGTTGCGTATGATGCAAGGGGAAGGTTCCTGCACTCAAATATTGGATATCATGGATCTATATGACACCAGGGTCCTGAAGAACAGGACCATATACCAGTAAGCGCTATACTTCCCCTTTGGGATACTATGTCAAGAGTCACTCGCTACAAGGGCAAATACAGGGGTTGCTCAATAAATGCCATCCCAAGGCCCCTGGTGTCATTGAACGGGCTTTTGGAATGCTCAAGGTGAGGGGGAATACAGTCGAGCTTCTCAGCAAGCCTGACTGACTGGCAGACTTTCTCTGAGCCACTGAAGAAAATGGATTACAATTATTTGTGATTGCTCTTTTGTTTCTTTGCACAGTTGTGTTCACAAAACAAGAAATACTTTAACAATTACTCGACTTGTGATTGCTCTTTTGTTTATTTGCACCCTTTGTGTACAAAACAATTATTTGTGATTGCTTTTTTGTTTCTTTGCACCCTTTTGCAGAAAACAATACATACTGAAATACCTTCACCTTGCCATATGCAAAACCGTGTGTCCATGTTATTAAATGGTAAAGATTAATATGGCAGACTAAATGTGTACTGCGAGTCACACATTTTGCTTTTAAAAATCCATTCAACCCTCTAGCTGGGATGCATTGTTGAGTATAGTCATACAAAATACAAAAGCAATAACTGTTGCTAAAGGGTCACCTAAACATTAAGAATGGGATAAATGGACTGATACTGGTTCTGATAGTATAAAATCGGAACACTCAATGAATTAGTCACGCAGTCTGGTTAAAACTGTGCCCGCAACTGCAACAGCAACTGGTTGAAAATATGAAGCTGTACAAGGTTCTGGCTCCTGTTAATTCCAAGCTACCGGGACGCTATCCGGCGCTGTGTGAATGTGTTTTTGTAGCGTATAATCTATGGCTTGGGGTTGGTGCTTATTTGAGGTAGAAAGGTCCCCCAAAGTTGGAACTTTTAAAGACGTGAGCTGATATTTCAAAAGACATATAACTTTTATACGTTTCGTGAGACAATTTCCCTAGTGTAACATTGAATCAACAAAGGTAGTTTTTCCAGCTTTCTATTTGTTTTCTTCTCGCTTGGCTCCATGGTATTGTCATGAAGCTGTGGCCTTGTCGCCATTCATCCAAGACACCAGGATAAAGAGCCGCAATGTCGGCCGCTTTGTAAAGAAGCTTCAAAATGTGTGGGAACATTTATCCTCATCCTTCAGTTAGTATTATATGCTTGTCATTCATATTATTATTTTATTATTGGTTCTCTGTTATGTTGTCTTAAGATCAAATTTGTTGCATCTGCACCATAGAACACAACAGAGATTTTGCATTTATTTTGTGGTTGTTTTTGTGCACTCTAGACAAAATTGTGTTGTGCATGTCAAAAAGAGCCACGCAACAATATGTTTCAGCGGATCTACATGGATTGTCATACAACAGAATAGCTCATGCAGTCCAGTGGTGGAAGTCCCCCTTTGTCCCTGAAACAGTTGACAACAAATTGACAGCACTCTAGGTGCCTATAGTGCATTCATATAGATATGAGTCTGAGTAAAGAACAAGGAAAGTTGCAATTCGCAGACATGAAATGATCCCATAGAGGAGGGGGCATTGGAGGCCTTAGTTATGTTCTGATTTCTACAAATAGAAAATGCAGTCTGGTCATTTTTTTTTCTGATTAAAAAAAAGTTTTTGATGGAAAAAATTGTTATTCTGGACAAATGGTGAAACAATTGATGTCTGCATTAATACAAATGCACTTCCAAATAGCAGCATGACTCATCAGGTAACAGAACTCCAGAGCAGACTTGATCAAATTAGAAAAATACTTTTATTAACCAAGGATGCACAAGAAATGTAAAACAGATCAAAAGGGCATACAAAAAGTGATGATGAATAAAAGGTTTTAACAGGACGGCAAAATGAAATGCAAGGTGTTACTCAAAAAACAAATAATTTAACTAAAATTCACAAATGCGTAATACAATTCAACCAGAAAACAAACACAAAATCCATAAACACGTGGAACATGCAAGTATGACTTGGTACCAGAGAAAACAGGGCTTGAAAATACAAGACACATTGAAATAAACAATGCAATCCCTCCAGCACAATGCTGCCACTGCCCTTAAATCAGTGGTTCTTAACCTGGGTTCGATCGAACCCTAGGGGTTCGGTAAACCCTAGGGGTTCAGTAAGCCGATCTCAGCGGTTTGGCAGAGCCTCCACTGCAGAGGTCCGAACACACCTGATTTATTGTGTAAATTTGTGATGACGCATATCTGAACTGGTCTCGTTGAGGCAACAGCAGAAGTCATGCTGATTTGCAGGTATGTAATTTGTTGTGAGTTCATGCATTTTGTTGGTTTTGTTCTTTGAACAATGTGATGTTCATGCACGGCTCATTTTATGCACAAGTAAAAAACATCTGTCTTAAATAAAAAAAATATATATATATATTTGTTTTTATTTTTCACTTGAGGGGTTCAGTGAATGCGCTTATGAAATCGTTGGGAACCTCCAACAAGGTTAAGAACCACTGCCTTAAATGGCTGCTGATTTAGATTTAGTGACTTGTGTGTTACCCACCTAAACTCTCTGGAGCCTGCAAAGAAGGGAGAAAAAGGTATCTGACAACAGACATGACAATACCCTTCAAACACATACTCAAATACACCCCAAAGTAATTATTTTCTGAATTGGGCTGAGACACTAATGGCATTGAGCTGAGAAGGGTGTGGAATGCAGCTCGCTTGCTAAAATACATAATGAAAAGTGCAAACTCTGTCATTTTTTGCAGATAAAAGTGTTCTGATGAGAGCTGGAGACAATAGAGGCACATAAATCTCCTTGACATGCTGAGCTTTTGCTTTTAAATATACCCTCCTCCTCTGTTAACCACACAAACACATGCTTACATATGCACACACACACAAACACACACACCTTTAGATACTAAAGTAGAACACTTGAGAGCGACACCAGGTGTCCATGTACATCCACACTTACACAATGCATTGTGCAAACAAAGAATGCAGTGCGGATCCAAACACACACACACCGTCTCTGAAATACAGCATGTTCAAACCCTTTCTTACCTTTCTTACCAGTCTTTGTACTGAAATGGCACAGGAGCATTTGTAGGGAAGCTGTAATTAATTCACACACAATTAAGGTGCCAGGAAATCTTTCTGTTTCTGGGGTATGTACCGAAAAAAAAAATCTCTTCTGCTGTAGTCATCACAATCTTACTTTAAAAATCATCCAGGGCGTTGTGGAATGTTATACAAGCAGTTTACCAGAGTGGATAGGTATCAACTGTTTGCAAAATTGACTGGAGATTAAGAGGATAAAACAAACCTTTTTTCATGCCACTGGCCTTGTTATTCTACACATGTCCTTCTTGTACCACCATAGGACAATGACAATAGTGTTAGAGATAGGGAGCATACCGTGGAAAATAGGTTCGTTGGCTAGAAAATATGTGCACAAGCATACATTTACAAACACACACAATCGACTTGCAATGCAAATCCAGCCTGACTGCCAAAGCACTCACTGCACTCAATGACAATAAAGTTGGGTTGGCAGGTTGTTTTGGTGGATTGCTTAAGTTTTTTTGGGTAATGTTTTTCTGTTACTGAATTGTCATTTGTTTAATCTTTTTCTGTCCCTCTTGCAAAACATGCTCCATGTGTCAAGTCAATCAGCTCCTTCCCTGCTCCCGTGTTTGAAGTTAGTTTGAATGCATTTAGTTTCACTTTGGTGTTTATTTATTGTCACTTTTTGTAACTGGGTCCCAGTGCTGATGTGATTTGTTCCTTTATGTAAACCTTGTGTCTTTGGTTTGTTCCCCTTTGAAGAACAAACCTCTCTAAAAAACAAACACATGAAGTTCTGTTTTAATATCCCTAATTTCCTGGTAGCATATATTGTTTGAGTTTAGAGGTCTATTCATAATGAGTAATTATGACTTTTGTGATTCAGGCCTATTGACTTGTAGTGGGCCAACGATTCTCTCAATGCCATATGGCACAGCATATTTTTGTTTACTGTTGGATTTTCAAAGTCAAAGTCAGCTTTATTGTCAACTTCTTCACATGTCAAGACACAAAGAGATCAAAATTGCGTTTCCAAATATCCCACGGTGACAAGACATATCACATATGCATCATATTATATTGGTCCACGGACAAACAAAACATTCAAGTAAAGAATACAAAAAGTAAATACAATGTTTTAACTGAATAATTTATTGCCAAAAAAATACATACATTCAAATTCTCTCTATTTTGTAAATTTGTCAAATTGTGTTCATAGTATATTATTTTAAAAGCCGCAAGTGTTCATACCAAGATACATTTATTGACAAACTATGGACACATTTATCTAGTAGAATGGAAATTAAATCTAACCCTCCGAATTGTAATAGAATCCAACTGTGTGGTGGCAAAAGAATCCCAACCCAACCAACCAGTGTTATTACCTCAGAGTTGCAGTATAATTTTGATGCCTTTTACTGTTTACAGGAGTATTGATACAATCACAAATAATCTCTCATCATGAAACGTCAGGACTGCAAACAGATTTGTGATTGTACTGTTGTAGCACTGTTTGTCACTGGAGCACATCATGATCAGGTGTTGTGACAAACTTGGTAACTGGGCTGTTCGATCAGGATTTGACATACAGTAGACTGTATTCTTGTCACCTTCTGGTCTGAAGAAGCTATCATCATGCTGCTTCAGCAGCACGCTAATTTGCATTTATGGCCACCAGCATTGCAACGATTCATTGTGTTCCTGTCTATGCAGATGGATCCAACTCCCCATGCACAAGGGTGTCTGAGTGAGATTTACTCATTTCTTGATTTTACTATGTGGATTAAATGCTGACATTATGGTACCAATGCAATGTGCAAAATTAGAAGCCAGTAAAAGCCTATAAAATTGTCTTTGGTGGATAAATCAGTAAGCTACAGCCGCAACATTATCAGGTAACCTTTGCAGATCGTTAGAAACTTTGCTGATCCCATAAGGTTTATTGTGGCCTGTTGAACACCCTTCCTCTCAAATGATTTGCTACTTTTCAGTTACAAGAGAAATTACTTCATTGCCTGTTGACTTATTGCCTTTAATGTTGCTTGTTAAAAATCAGACACACTTCTTTTCTGGCCTTTCTACCATTCATTATTGTAAAGATCTGTGGGGGAAATCCTATTCTAAAGGTTTCTCAGAAGTAACCTATGCTAAAGGGGCTTAAAGGTTGCATCCAGAAACATTTCCTAAGCTTTTGTAGACTGATCCTATCCTCCAATTATTTGATCTCATGTGGATGGGATAGGAAAGGAAATTTATGAGACAAAAATGAAATTTAGAAGGTGCTCAAGGTGTCTTGCAAGCCCACAGTTAATTACTGTGAAATAAAATAATTAATGTATGCAAATCTCCATATGACCATTTTTTCCTTACATTCGGTGCAGTCACTGACTGTGTACGTCAGTGTTTCCCAGTCTATGTGTAAACATTTAAAAATGTATTTCAAAGTCAATGTCTGCTTTATTGTCAACTTCTTCACGTCAAGACACACAAAGAGATCAAAATAGCGTTTCCAACTATCCCACGGTGACAAAAGCACACACCAGTAGTTTCCAATGTTTTTTTGTCTTTTGCAACCCCTAACCTTTTTGTCATACTATCAGTACTCCATTCATGTTGTCCAATATGAAATATAAATATAAGGGTTTTTGATGTGTGTTTAAAAGGCACTTTCTTTGTATTGGGTTCAAAACGTTTGATGCATTTTTGTCTTGGGTAGGATCAAAATAGTTTAATTTGAAGTACAGATAGAAACTATTTTTTGGGGTAGGATCAAAACAGTTTAACTTGAAGTACAGGCAGAAACTATTTTGTTCTGGAAACCATAACAACATAAATATAAATGGAAAAGTAAAGTTGGTATTGTGATTCTGTTTGACATTTAGTGATCAAGACCTCAGAAATCTATTGCAATCAGATCCCTACAAATTTAAATTGATTATCCTTCCAATCAGAAACACAATGAAAGACAACTCACGATTTTCTACCATCAGTTTGGAAAGACTCATTTATGCTGAGCCCTGTGCCGTTATTTTTACTACAAGAGATGTGTCAAACTTAGTTCTACATCATCCTGCTCTAACCTCAAGTGATGAATAACAGGAGTACCTCTCTGACCCACCTGTTTTCTTCATGACTGGCATGGCAAAGTGGAGTTCTGAAAAACTCCTAATGCGCCCTTGACAGGTGCCTCCACCTCAGTTAATAGTGACAGAGGAACTTCCCACACAATCAGCCTCTGCATCAGTCTCACAAACAGTGCCAAGATCACAGTATGGGTGGGGTGTTTTAGTGGGCCTTTGCAAAGCATGCAAGGGAGTAAGAGATGTGAGTGAAGGCTGGAGGCAGCACACAAAGCCACTTGACATTTGCTTGGCAGAGCATGCCAAGGTGTGTGAAACGTGACGTTTACATAGCACTGCTGTCAAATAAGGGGATAACCTTTTTTTCCCCTTTACATCACCACACAATGACGGCATGTGGTCTCATAGAAAACCCCACTTTTGTGTGAAATCACCTTAAAATATAAGAAATTATGTCAAATTTAAATATATTTTAGTCAGTGAATTTGTTTTGATCTGGAACAAGTTTAAATGTCTAAAAATTTAACTTTCCTCTCATTTGTGGAGAACTAAATAATTTGATTGAAATACCAATCAATGGATACATTGATAAACTAGTCATATTTATTGTCTAGGCCCTAGGGTTTTTAGGCTTTCCTTGGACTTCTCGTCCAGGTCCAGAGAAACAATGCCTTCACCTCCAAGTTTGTCATTTGAATTGACTGTGAGCATGGTTGACATGGCCTTAGTTATTTGCGTGACTTAGGAACTCTGATTAGCAGCAGCTGAGCATAATGGTGATATTATTCTGATAGACAGATGATTTTGAAGAGCACCAAACTGCCCCCTAGTAGTCCAAATAGTCTCTCTTAAATTATTAGCCGACACGAGTCAACCTTTCATCCACTCTCGCTGATGCAACTGGGAAATCTATTGATTTTCCTTTTTTTTAATGACATTATTTGGTTGCCGACACACTTCTGCTCCACGCTACGGAATGACTTATAATGGAAATATCGGCAGCATAAACAAGATGTTCATGTTGTGATGAGGCAAGAAACAAAACAAGACCGGTACTTTACGTCACGAGGCAGGCGCAACTACTCACTTTCTTAGGGGGTATACAGACACAGAACTTACCTGATCTGTCACTTGGATATTGGGATGCAGGTGTGTTTCCCAGCTGACTGGCCAAGAGGCAGCGTACGCCCTGAACCAAAGCCGATGAATAAAGTCTTAAGACTGACATACACTGGTGCCATATTTTCACGCAACTTGACATAACATCACCCCGATGTAACACAATTGACTATTTTTCAAATGTACCATATGTAAGGAACATTTTCTGCAGAAATCTTACATTGTCGTATAAACATTCTATGCACATCATCATGGCCAGTTAGGGTATAAAAAGTATAAAATAAATAGACCATGATTATTAAGAAATACATATTTTATTTTTTAACCAAGGCATTCAGGGACCATGCATCAGAAGCATAATTTTTAATGCACAAGACTCAAAATGAACAATTTTGTATTGCAGTTTGCAGCGGGCTGGCCTGGATGCTCGGCTTCTACCTTATGATTGGATGCACTTTGATTGACAGTGAAATAAGCTAATCAGTCACCATTGCTCTGGATTGTGTCATACCATACATGTCATACCATTGAAAAACCTAGGATTTCTTCTGTAAAGGCCACACGGCATGTATGAGATACGGACCAAAACCATATGTTCTCTACAGAAGACAAAAATTAATCGCTGGGTCTCAGGAGGTAATATTGGGAAGATGTGGCAAAATCAAATTTTTTTTCTTTCTTTGCCGAAGGATTTGCTGTGTGCACTCATTAATTTTCTGCCGTCGCTTCTAAAATTTAAAGTTAGGGGCTACTGTGCTCCGAGCCTTGAACCGCTACATTGTTTTAGTGCAATACCCCTTGCTATATATCAAGTTTAATTAAACGCACATCAAATTTACTCTTGGTCAGAATCAGTGTTCCCTCTTGCATCACGGTAGTGAATTATTTGCCTGCAAGGCTCTGACGACTGTTGGCAGCAAAACCAGAAAGTTTTTTTCACTCATCTTCAGCTGTCATCTCGTATTTATAAATCAATCTGACGCTAGTCGGCATGTAGCCTATTGCTGTTTCATAACACTCGTCATTCCTAGTCAGACTTCCTTTCTCTTTCCCTTAAGACGACCCCCCCCCATTGACCCCCCCCCATTGCCCCTTTCTTCCTATTTCCAGCTTCTCTCCTCATTTCCCCGTTAACCATCACTCTTGATTACTTTTTGTTCTGCTCCTGCTCCACGTAACAAGCTCCCTGCTCCAAGATTACGTCAGAGAGCCTCTACTACTGTGAATATATTGCTAGCTGATAAAGTTAGTTAACATTTTCGTGACATTGTAATGAGAAGCAACACAATGTTTGAGGGATGTTTTCAGTCATTTGCCTGAATGAGAAGCAAGATAAAGCACACTGAAAGAGATGTGCCAATGGTGCCAGCAGTCAGCTCTCAAAGTCTCAGAAGATTGGTGGTGCAGCAGACAAGGCAGTGAATGTCTCCCTGAGGATAAAACAGCTGAGCATCTGTGTTTGGTAATGTTTCCTTATAGTGAGGATGTTGGGCTGTGTAAGGGACCGTGTGTAGTTGTCTGAATTGAAACCTGTTACATAACAGTGCCTTGATTTTAGCAGACATGGTTTTCAACCCAAATGTTTAACATTCAAATATGCATCCGCGATCAACATAGTTTAATTTCAAGAATATTTAGATCATAGTGTACTGCAGAGCAAAAGCACAGTATGATCTAAATATTCTAAGTATTTTGTATTATATATAATCAAACCCTGTTAATAGGCGCAATATCAATGAACGGGTCTATTTTCAAATATTATAGGTCAATATATAGTTATTATAGCTTTTACCTTTGGAAGAATTGTATGTATCCAACTTACTGTTGGCAATGCGGAACAAACCCTGTCACTCTCCATACAGGGAAAAAATAGCCCATACAATAGTATCTGATACTCCGCAGCACCCAACACTGCAAATATGTTTTTAGAACTCTTATTATAACAACTTTTTTTTGGGGTTGGAAAAAATCTGCGATGCAGTGAAGCCGCGATAAACCGAAGTAGCGTTTGATCTCTCACTCTCTCTCTCTCTCTCTCTCTCTCTCTCTCTCTCTCTCTCTCTCTCTCTCTCTCGCTCTCTCTCTCTCTCTCTGTCTCCCGCTCTCTCGCTCTCTCTCTCTCTATTTTTTATAGTGTGTGAAGATGTGAGCATTTATATTTTTTGTAGTACATCAACTTTCCCTTCTTTACTCAGGATTTGATTAAATTCACAATCAATTTGAACTCAATTTGGTAAAATGAAGTTCTGTTTGAATAAAACTGTCATTAATTCTCACTTAATGAATATAATTTAAAATCTTTGGACTTACTTTAATTCATTTTGTCTCCTATACTCATTTATGCCTCATCTCGGGCTTAGAATGTAGGAGGTTGATAATAAGGTTCACATAAAATTGGATGTAGTTGCCTCACACATTCAGGAGGCTGAAAAAAGCTGCTGTTTGTGCTAGTGATCAAGCGGAAGTCTGAATACAAACGCACTATTTGTTATCAAATTACACATGAACCTATGTGATTGTAAAATTGTCACGCATGAGTTCAAACGAATTCTGCGGCGGGAATGGTTGGCATTCACCACAGTGTTTTTTTCTCAATCTAGTAATTTTTCATTGTCATTTGATATTAAATAACTATACAATCAAAATACATCTCCATGATTAAACTGATTTAGAAATTTACTCACTTAATATGAACTGATCGCTTCACAGACAGTAACTTCCACTATGAGAAGAATCCCACTTTGACCTCTTGTTTTGGGGTCTTTCTTAAGGCTGCTATCCATTTATAACACCTTGGTTCTTGTTTTGGTGGTCTTTACAGTGCTCGTCATTTCATTTGTCCCTGTCGTGCCCTGGTTGTCTACCTTTTTCAAAGTGTGGCTTTTGCATTTAGTCAAAGGAGCAACGTGTTTTCTATGCTACCTGATGATGATTTTCCTATCAGCACAAGACTCGCAGCGTGTCATTAATTTGGCAGACCAGTCTCTGCCAAGCTGGGCAGGCCAGCGCAGCAGAAGGAGTGTCTTGGTTATGTGCCTGGCGGAATGACAATGGGCTGTTTGCACTGAACATGTCCATGGGGGGTACAGCAGTTCACCCTCTTCCATGTGATGAACTACCATAGCCGTATGGATAGTCTCAAGTAAACAGCTGTTTATGAACCTTTTGAAAGAATGATTTATTTATTTATTTTTATTTATTTATTTATTTATTTATTTATTTATTTATTTATTTATTTATTTATTTATTTATTTTATTCCAAAACCAGTACAGCACTCAGCATTGCACCATGAACATTGGTGATGAGCAATGTGAACAATGATGTCCAAATTTAAAGGTGTTTTATAAAAACAACAGATCTTTACCTCACTTGTGTAATGTTCCTATAGTGATGTATTACCCTGGCAGGCCAACAGGCTTTCCCTGGTAAGGCGGGCTCGATGGTGCACCCAATTTGGTTGTGCCCAAATTTCACAACGTGGCGACTGAAAAGAATTATAAGTTGTACATGTACAAACAGCCAAAGTCTCTTCAACTAAAAAACTGGGGAAGGAACTGGGGTCAAAGTTTTTCACGAGTGCATGCTGGTAGGGTGACTTGACAGAGCCACAGCCGAGACTGCCTCAGTGGTCACTTGGCCCAACAGTCTTAACCCTGCCTTGGGGGAATTAAACAGCTTCAAGCAGTTGCTGAAACACTCAGAAGCAGGAATGTGATGACAAACTGGCTGTGCTTTTTCCTTATTAAGTGTATTTTTACCTTCGCTGCAGAATACTAGTATAATCTTGTGGATTTAATCGACATTGGATTACAGTACAAACTGACAAGAGCTATTTTTTTTATAAGCAACAGCATACATGGACCAGAAAAAGGAAAATGTGACAAACATTAACTAAGACTAGAAAAACCTAGAAAAAAGAGGTAGAACTGGAGTCAGAATGTAGGTTGTCACACAAGGCAGGAGAGCAGCAAGAAGACATATTCGACAGGGAAAGAGAGGGAAGAACAAGGGGTCTTAAAATTCCTTGAATCTAAAACTTGAGAAACAAAGTAAACAAAACAAAGTCTACAAACTTTCCACCACAAACTACTGGCAACAGGACGCGACATAGGACAACAAAAAGAGACAAATAAACAGACTGACGAGGTAACGCGGCAGACAACGACAAAGGCACTAGTGGTTTGAATGACACAAGGAGCAGAATTGAGGAGAACAGAAGGAGACAAAGACTCAGCAAGCAATACAAGGAAGGCACAAACAAAAAACATCAAAGGACAATAGAGACTGTGCAAAGCCCATTAGTAACAAAATCCAATATAGCGTAATTTCCCCACAACATATATACCACACCTGAATACGTATAAACCACACCAGCTAAAATCAGGGGAAAATCCTGTCTTGTTCATATATAACACGCTAGCAGACTATAAGCCGCAGGTTTTTTAAATGAAATATCCTCATTTCTATTACCTGTATTACCAAAACAAAATAATTTACAATATCCTAAAATTATTGAATCTCTGATTCTGAAAAATGATGACAAATCCATAGTTAAAACGCACCAGATTATAAACCGCTGGGTTCAAAAGATGTGCAAAAAAATGCTAATAGTACAGAAATTACTGTAAACTTTTTAAACAAATAACCTGTGGATAAGACAAGGATAATGACAGAACCCCAATCATGTCATGACGTATGAATTGTGACATGTTTGATGGAAAAAGCAGCCAAGAGTTGCACACAAACATACTCTACAGATAAACCCAAGGTCCTGAAAACATTGCATACTAGTGCCTGAAAGGGTTAAATAAAAACATTTAGAAATTATTAAATTAGGCCGCCAGCAAGCCCAAGCATCCCTTCACTTTCACCACTCCATTCCGCTTGTACTAGTTTAGAGATCTTCCCCTTTTTGTAAAGTCAATCTGAAATACAAATTAATCTGGTCATCCTTTCTTCCCCGATAGTCATTGGTACTTTTACACAAACCCTTATTCAATCCATTTGGCTTGACCTCCACTGCCAAACATTCTGTTTGTGACCCAGAATATCGATTTCTTTAATTAACAATTAAGCGGAAGCTTCAGGCTTTCTGCTGTGCACACATGCTGCAGCTCACAGGTTGGTACCCTTCATAATAACTTTAGTACCAGCACTTTTACTCTTGGGTAATCAATGTGATTATTATTTATACAGTGCCCAGGCCCCAGTGGATGCTGAAACCTGCGCAAATTTTCACATAAAAATACAATCAGTCCACCTCACATGGGAATAGTCAGGCACTTTCAGACACACATACACACTGCAAAGGTACCTTGCAGGTGTCTCTGTCGACTTCAGAGGTAATTACAAGTGCCAAGAAAGAAAATGGGGACAAACCCAAGACAATGTTGTAGGCAGAGATGTCACAAGCCTGCAGACAAATCCAATAAATATCTTTTTTGAGCCTTGTAATTTAGCAACAGGTCCAAACTTTGGCCAGGGAAGGAGGAAGATGTTGTTTACTACATCATTGTGACTGCCTGGACAGTTCTTAGGATGTAGATGACGTTGTTTGATGTGACGTACTCTGATTACCATGACTAAACAAGTTATTGATGGCAGCAGGTCAACACTGGAGATGAAGGACCGCATACAATGGTTTTCTTTGGACATCTTTTATTTGAACCATCAGGGTTTTGTGTTTTATGTATGCATGCAAGTACATGTTTTTCTGTAGAGAGAAAATGCCCTCAGTGTCCACAGGGTTCAGGAATGCGAAGGTGGTGGTGATTGATGTTTCTCTTTCTGCCACACATCACTCCTGATTGCCTTGCAGCAATGCCAGCCAGTGTGGCTGACAAAAACAGATCCACGGCTGTGTGCATTGTGCCCGTTGAATCATTCCCCCTTCATTGTTGCCTTTGATTAACCCCCACCCCCCCTCCTCAAAGCAGCTGTGTGTTTAAATTTGTGACAAAGAAATAGAGAGAAAGAGAGAGCAAGAGGGTTACTTAAAAAATGTATTCCGATTACTTTGAATTACTATTGGATTTCTGTAGTAACAAACATATTTTAAAAAGATATCAATATACTTATTAGGGCTGTCAAACTCAAGCATTTATGTCACAGATTAATTTAAAAAAAATTCAAGCATTATAAAAATCTGTTTACTTTCTGTGGCAGCCTTTAACCTCTGCTTCATGTGCAGCCCAACTTCGGAATCACACACATTGACGATAGGTTGGTTTTCTTTCATCTGTACTCTCTTGATGCTTTTTGGAGGAATCTTTTGTCGACTCACCAATGCCAAATAATAAAAATAGTGTATTAATTGTACATCATCAGCGTATCATCTCTAAGCAAAATACCCTGCTCAAGTTACCTCCACTGGGCCTCT
Organism: Syngnathus leptorhynchus; assembly: GCF_054491065.1. Lineage (NCBI taxonomy): Eukaryota > Metazoa > Chordata > Actinopteri > Syngnathiformes > Syngnathidae > Syngnathus > Syngnathus leptorhynchus. The sequence continues at coordinate 20,601,218 of NC_141195.1, forward strand.
CAAATAAACATTGCTGAGGTGTGGTGATCATGATGGAAAGTAAGAGATACGTTTTGAGAACTCTTTAAGATAAGAATTAAAGCTTTACAGGCATAAGCTGAGTAAGTTTTAATTATTTTCTTCATTTTACAGAGAAATTGTATTTAAGGATCAACAAAGCTATTAGATCGGTCATTCTAAATAAACTCATTAGCTGATTTTACATTAATTCCAAGTTTTTACCCTAGTCAGTATCTGTTAAAAACTTTGTAAATTGTGGCAAAAATGTGGAAAAGATTTGTTAAAAACTGTAGATTATTGGTAGCATGGTAGGCTGCTGGTTAGCTTGTCTGACTCACTGTGTAGAGGTTGTGAGTTTGATTCTGGCCCCGGCCTTCCTGCTTGGAGTTTGCGTTTGGGTTTTCTTCTGGTTGTCCGGTTTCCTTTTGCATCCCCAAAACATGCACGGTAGGACGATTGAACACTCAAAATTGCCCGAAGGTGTAGGTGCTGATGTTTGTTTCTATTTTTCTGCCCTTCAGTTGTCTGGCAACCAGTTCAGGGTGTCCGACCTACTGCCCAAAGTCAACTAGGATAGGCTCAAGCACGGCTGCAACACTCGGGAGGGGCGATTTAGAAAATGGATGGAAGGCTGTAGATTACTTTGCAGGATTACATGTTTATCATTGGGAGATAGATGCTGCAGTCAAGTCTTCGTCCGTTATCAAAAAAATAACCCAAATATCCTTTACTGGAAATTGAATTGAATAACTGGTATAAAATACATTAGTGGCATCAATAAACATACACACACACACACACGCACACACACTCACTCACACACACACACACACACACACACACACACACACACACACACACACACACACACACACACACACATCTTTCTTTATGGTGAAGTACGGCTTTGAGACCGTAGAAAGAGGCCCGCTGTGTTTTTGCTGTCTTTGCATTATTTATTTTTTGAATGCAGCAAGCTAAATTGAGATTTTTACACACATAATCATGAGGCATTTAGCAGATATCATCTGGGTACCATGATAGCTCTTTAGCGAGATACACTTGTTTACTCTGCATTACTTGTGGCAGCGAGGAAGGTGGCGGAGAGGGGAGAGGCAGCCCCCTGCAGAGCCGACACCTGACTAATTCTATGCAGTCATTCAAACGACATTCTCCTTTGGTTCATTTGCTGACAACCACCTACTGAGCATGCTCACAGAGGAGCGTCTCTATGAAAATTGGCAAATATCTTTGAAAAAGGACAATTGACACTAAATCAAGTATATTTAGAAGCTTTTTATGGCAGGAGGGGAATCTTATTAAACTCTAACTGAGCAAGATGCAGCTGCATACTATATTGTAGGGTGGAGTGGTACTCATTTTCTGCCCTGGAGTTTCATGGCTCAGACCAGCCCACTTTAGTTCAGCGGGACTGCTTGCTTTCTACAATCTCCAGCTTGGCCTCATTTCCGAATCCACCTTTGACCCCGTTGCTGCATAGTAGAGCCGTTTTGGTTGCTAATGCCGCCCTCCACCACATTACCTGTTTTCCTTGACATTATTTATAATAATAATAATTGTCCACTTTTGTTTGAGTGAATTGTGTAGTGACCCACAAGGCAGAAATATTTAATAAGATTGTGAAGCTTAAAGGTACGGTCAAAATCAATTTTCCGTCAATTGAGTGGTCAGTGTGTATTGGAAATAGACGTGCAAACATCAATGGTCTTTCATTCCCTGAATCATCGTGTTCGATGATTAACAACCAAAACAATGACATACCCGCTATGACATTTTGACCGCTTTACAAATCCCTGTGATATATGATGTACTGTTCATTAGACTTGTCGTCAAGTATTCCCATAATTTAGATAACACTCCTACCACCAGCCTGTGAGCCTCCAATGCGACTTCTATGACGACTCTATGTATGTTGCCTGTCGATATTGCCTCGTAGAGTGGCAACATTCTGTCAATTATTGTACAAAATAACTTGACCATTTGTCAATAAAATATCTGTAGACATGAATAAAAACATGATAACAGTCTGAGCATATTAGAACAAATCTCTGAATATTTTGGATGAATGCCACGTTGGAAGTGTTGCCTCGTAAATATATGTATGCATATTAACACTTTTGACGTGACTAAAATCCTTTTTGTTCTGCTTCTACATTTGTGCGTTTAATTAATTGTTTGGAACCTTTCCATGTAGCAAGATGGTGTCAACAGCCTGACACTGAGCCACTACGCCGTTGCTCAGTGACGGTGCTGTACTGTCGGTGGACGGGGTTGTTCTTGATGGACAGAGGCCTGGCAAACAACTGTTGTTCTGCCACAGACGTCAGATCACGCTGCTCTGTGCCCACAACAGAACCCATCTTCCTCACTAGTTTGTCCAGGCGGGAGGCGTCTGTCTTCTTGATGCTGCTCCCCAAGCACACCACCGCAGAGAAGAGGGCGCTCGCCACCACAGAACGATAAAACATCCGCAGCATCTCATCGCAGACATTGAAGGACGCCAACCGCCTGAGGTGTCCTTCAATGTCTGCAATGTGATACGGATGTTTTATCGTACATTTAACTCTTTTCAGATCCAAGCTTTTGTTTTAATGTAGAAGACTGATCAGATCGAATTTTTGCTTTGCTTCACAGAGGGGCGAGGCGCGCGCCATTCCGCCTGGTTCTTGGTGTGGTATTTTCATTTCTTATTTCATTTTGCACTTAATGCGACTAGCTATCCAAAATTTTAGCACTGTGAGTGGCCACTTCAGGTGTCCCATGCATGGAGCTTCCTGCAACTTTATCATTTGCACATGGATGCCTCCAAGGCGACTTCCTCAGCTGGGTAACTGAAAATTAAGCACCGCAAGTGCCCTCCTCCTCCAATTACATGCTCGCTCACCCCACACTGCACCAACGGATAGGCAGCTATGACTCGCCGTCGGAGGGCCCCCTACAGGCAGGCCTCGCACCGGGACTTTGGATCCCACCACCTCTTTGGCATCCATTCTACACCCATGGCAATGGAAATGCACCACTATGCTTATCTCAAAGATTGTCACGCAACTTTAAAAATGCAGCCTGTTACCTAAATCTGGAACCTTCCAAGTCTTAGTATGATCTCAAGGACTCATCATTGACGTTTTCCTCATCTCCTGTTACTATAGGAATTTCAAATATAAAATTTTGAATTTAGTATTGATAGATTAATTGACAATGGCAAGTAGGGTTGATGAACCTTTGGTAGAGGTGGCAGCAATGCAATGCAATGCAATCCACTTAAAACCGGCTGTGCTCGTTGTGTATCTCGACCATAAAAGGGTTAGCAAACATCAGTAATCGTGCAAAAAAAACATTCCAGCAAAATAAATTGGACCATTTTTTTTATATTAGCCAATCTATGCAGGATAAAAGCTCCCTCTCAAGACACAGAGCATATGACCTTAGAGCAGTTGCCATGACAACCCTGCAAAAGAATGACAATGTAATTCAACGATGTAATACCAAGAATTAGATGTGAAGGATTTTTAGTCCAACCACAAAAAGCAATCTAAAAAATACACCAAGTTATTCCTTTGCCACACGGGTTTTGTTACCTAATGAAACTACAAAACATCTGGCCTCGCCCTCATAGCTTTCAAATATTGTGATACTGCCATTCCATGTGTTTTAAATGGCTAACACCCACAATGGTGGACGTGGGCAGTGCTTTATTTAAATAGCTCTGGTGCTGTCTCTTCACTGTTTTGCAAATTCAGGGAAGCCACGACCATGATTTGATTGGTGTCCCTGGAGAAGTGACAGTAAGACTGTGTTGTTTGAAAAAAATTACAAGATGACTATGTACTTGAGAGGTTCTGCAGCTTTGTGTGTAAAGAATAAAAAACGGGAGAAAGGACAGAGCCCTTGGGAAGAGTCTGTATTTGTGGATATGTCTGAGAACTTGTGTCCAGTCACAAAATTCTGTTGCAGTATTCATCATGAACCGTCTGGTCCCTTACCTTACTTACCTTTGTCATTTGTGATCCTTCCAGGGGCAAAAAGACCCAGACAAGTTTGCTCCTAGGATCATTAGGACACGCAAACCCCTTCACCAAAATAAATGAAATATACTTGAAATACACATGGAAAAATCACTACATTTTGGCAGAAATAAAAAATGTGTCTGTATCCTGTGCCTGACTACCAACAAGTGAGGCAAGACACAAGAGCTCTACTATGGATTTTTTGTGTTTTTCACACACACACACACACACACACACACACACACACACACACACACACACACACACACACACACACACACACACACACACACACACACACACACACATAGCTGTGAGTTCATTGATGTAGAGAAGCAACTGTTTAGCCCATCCAATACAGACAGATAAGATAATCAAAAGTAACATATTGAAGTGTCATTATGGGGCTAGGTGATGTAAATTCCTGGTTGAAATTGGGGCAAGACTAAATAAGCAAAAGTGCATCATCCCGTTTCCCATTTCGGCAAGTCATGTGTTAACAGTGCATGAAATGAAATTGTGATGAATGGTGCCAATGTACAAGCCAATCTAAAAAAAGAAAAACCTCCCACAATAAATTCTTGGGCAAAACAGCTTTTAATACAACACAGAGCAGTTCTACTGTTATGCAAACTACACAGAATAAAAAAAAGTCAAATAAACACCATTTCAATGAAGCACATATGGTAAATGGGTTGTACTTGTATCGCGCTTTTTCTACATTTAGTACTCAAACTGCTTCATCTCCTTGCTTTGGTAATGCAGACTGTAAATGGGGTTTTGAATGTGTCCACAAATGCATGAAAAACATTTCTGAAATTCTGTTGAGGACAACTGGACCCATCACATCTTTCATAAAACGCATAAAGAAAAATGATTGCACCCCTTCAAGAGGAAACATCTGTAGGAAAATGACAGACCAGGCACTTTTATCTTATGTTATTAAAATGATTCAGACTTGAGCAAACAAACAGCAACCATAAAAATCATGAATGTGCACATTTGACCAAAGAAGAATGTTGTTGAAACTGCATTATCGAGATTCTGTCATATCAAAGTGTTTTGTGTAAGCAGAGTATTGTCTTTTAGTTCACTATGAGAAGATGGAGAGCAGACAAAATGTAATGGGGGTCATGAGCCCATAATGTTAACGTACCAATATGTTGCTTTCGCCTTTGCTTTCAGAAACTAGTGGTATTTTACTGCTCCATAAAACCTTCCATGGTTACTTGCCTGTAGGTTCACATCTCGGTATTTTGCGCATGCACACACAAACACTCACTGTAGGTCATACATACAGTGACCTGTCGAGGCAATAGGATGAAATTACAGTTCTTACACAGCCCTTGGTCCTGTGCCTGGTCAAACCGATTGTCCCTGACATTGTGCATCAGTGCACATTTGTTAGCGCCCATATCCACAAGATTGTTTGTGACAAAGACTCCAAGAAAAGTGGGTGACCCTCACTTGCGTTGAATAACAAGTAAGACTGTTGTTTCCTTCTACTTTGTTTTTCATTGCAAGGAGATAAAAGGGAAATGTGGCAACTTATCTGAGAAGGGAGCTGTCATTGTATGAAGCCTGTGCATTTTACTTATGATTTACGTATCCTTCTAAGAAAATCCTCAGATAATCATATTTGAATTTAGAAAAAGAACATAAGGTGGATTTGTAAATAGATGGTAGGTATTCAAATTTTGTCACCGGTTTACCATCTCCTCATTACAACAGGGTGTATGGTAATACAGAATAAGCCCGAAACTTGACCACCTCAGTAATTGACATGTAAATGTTTGAAGCAAAATGTCGGAAAATCTTTGCCTCTGAACTCGAACAAAGCTTCAGAATTCAACCCGACTCACGCAACATTTGTAAACAAAATACTGTACAGTTTGTGCTTTGGTTGGCATTGTGATACCTGACTGCGGTCATGTGCGGTGCGCTTCCGGAAAGCTATACCCGCGAGACCACAAGTTGTTCACCCCTGTCAGCTCTTTATGTCAACTCCAAGGTGTTATTAAATATGCAATAATAATCTTGCAGTTTTAATGATCTTCTTAAAAGTTTTCATCACAAAAAAAGACAGAGCTACAGGCCTGAAATCATTTAGTGCTTTTGGGGAACCAGTCTTTAATGGAACAATAATTAAATGTTTCCAAAGCTCGCGTACTTTATGCAGCTCAAGAGGCAATAAAAAAAATAAAAATAAAAAAAATTGAAAATGCTGCTCAGCTGAACCACACTGGTTTTTAGTACTCTGCTACCTATCTTGTCAGGTACAATATTCTTAGCTTTACTTTCTTTCAAACGATTTGCCATGTCATTTACATAAACAGAAAAAGGTGACTGAAAGTTGTAAATGGACTGGCTGACGGCAAAAGATATGCAGACATAAAAGTATTGAGTGCGGACTTGAAGTCCACAAAGAAGCATAGGTCCCCACACCCTGGAGGTGTTCCAGGATGAAGTGCAAATCACGTCAAAATCGCTTAAGAATTTAATGAGTTATAATAAACTGAGTCAAACTCGTATACGTATCTATGACCTCAGGTTGGGTTACAAACATCAGACATTCAACGACTACCTACGGCCCGGGGTCAGCGATGATGTCACCAGCAGCCTGACAAAACCAAGAGGCTCATGTGCTGACAAACAAAGCAGCTTGCGCCGAGAACGCATGAATATTCACTATCGCCACTTCATACGTATGTCACAGTAATACCGCCTGCTTAAATTTGCTGCTTAGTGTGGATGCCTTAGCTACACAACTCGTCTTCCCCAATAGATTATTAGGGACTCGGGTCAGGCTTATCCGCCCCCTGTTCGCTTCGTTCTTCCATGCATTTGAAGGGATTCAAGGCCCATTCTAAGACAGAGAACAAGTTGCGGGTCAACTCTGAACGTAAATTAGTTGTGAAAGTTACACGACCCACTCCCTGAGCTGTCATCTTATCATGGTAGTGGGGTTTGTGTGTCCCCATGATCCGAGTTGTCTGGAGCTTTAAGTTCTGAAAGAAAATTATCCTTAGAAGACATGAACAACATACTAGAGGAGTGTTATGGAATTGGATTTGAGCCTGAACAGCGCTAGAGATATGAACGAGTGATGAAACTCGAGAGGCTCCGCAAAGAAGCAGAGAAACATGCTACAAACAGGTATACCAATGATGTTGCATCATGGTCAAAGACTTCTGGTGGCTACTAAGTTTGGCTAAAAACAGTGTGTGCCCCAACCTTTTTTAATCCACGGCCCACCTTTTCATCGAAAAAAATCTAGAGGCACACCACCACCAAAAATCATATATATCAGGTTCTGTATTAAAATTAGTTGTTATGTGCGACAAACTATAAAGTACAATCCCTAAAAATATAGAGTTGAATAATTGAATGAAAAATGTGTATAGTTGTCTAAAATTGGACTGTTTTTCTTATAAAGTGATGGTTTTACAGAGTCTAAGGAAAAAACTATTAAAAGTAATTATGATTAAAATTCAAAATCATCAACATGACTGTTTACTGTTTAAGACTAGCTCTATAAATAGTGTGACTATAGCAGCTGAGTGGTTGTCACAGTGAAGGTGTCACGACTTGACTGTGTACTTTATGTTGGTGAAAATTGCACAATCCAGGTTCTCCGTCAGTCCCCAAGCGCACCACGGCCTTCAGAGTGTCACTGTTATCAAAAGCACACAGCAGCACACATAAACTGAAAATGTGCCAATCCAGCACAGTTAGAGCAACACAACATGAAGTCTCAAGATTCTCCGATTAGCCACGCACGATTAGCAAGTTGCTGACCAGGCCTTGCGCTAACTGACCAACGGTTTGGCGAGCCTGTTTAAAATGTGCTTCATAATTAATACTGGACAATTTCCCACATCACAGTTGGACATCTCTTGTTGGGAAACACTGGACTAAAAGTAGAGCACCAGTGATATTTTATGTTTTCAATAGGAGGGGGAAGTAGAGGCGGCAGTGGAAGAGGAGAAGAAAACAAGAATGTGTTTGCTTTAGAATTAAATATTTTCACTTTTGCTGAGTCCTTGGGTTACCTTACATATTCCCAAAACATGCATACTTTAATTGATGGCTCTGACTGTTCCATAAATGTGAAGCCTGAAGTTGAGGGTGTTTTTTCCGCATGTACAGTATGTACGTTGTGTTTTACTTGCAGTCAGTCCAATGTGTACCCTGTCTCTTGACCAAAATCACATGGGTTAAGCTTCCACATTCACTATGAGCAGGATGAGTAGGAGCCAATACTTTTACCATGAACAGAGTAAGAGCGAGTAAGAGCAAGATTATGGGGCATTGTTTTTTTAGATTATTATTATTTTTTTTTAAATACAACTGATTACATTTGTGGATAAAACAAAGGGAGTGAAACCTTGTATGTCCCCAGAGAAGAAAACAAGGCACAGAAAAGGCTGTTGTGGGTATACATGGTGAAACACTGAGCCGCAACTTAGAGACACAGCAAGCCTGATTCACCGATGGTAAGCAAAGATAATGCATATTATCAACTAGTGACAGGCCACTTATTCAAGCCACCTTTTTAACACCGCCGGTACCTGCAATCTGCATTCATGCAGTATAGTCATGAGCCTTCTTGTGATTATCATCAAGTCAAAGAGGAAGGTGACTATTTCCACAGTCAGCCATTGTTTACTTCTATTTAGAGGGTGGTTGAGGCACGGAACAGGGAGGTATAAAACTGCTAAACTGCAAAGCCTTAGGGGCAACTCAGAATAAGAAGGTGAACGTGTGCCAGGAGACCTTGGAGTTTGTCTCCTTCTTGACAGACAAGGAAACTTTAATTGAACCACAAACACAACCCTTTCAAGAATATGAAGCCAGCTCACACGATATTTGTTTGAATCAAATTAAGGTTCCTCTGTCAACGAGCAGTAGGCGGGGGACACCCTGAACCAGTTGCCAACCAATCGCAGGGCACACAGAGACAAACAACCATTCGCACTCGCACTCACACCGAGGGGCAATTTGGAGGGCTCAATTGGCCTACCAAGCATGTTTTTGGGATGTGGGAGGAAACAGTAGTGCCCTGAGAAAACCCACGTGGGCACGGGGAGAACATGAAAACTCTACACAGGGATGGCCGGAGGTGGAATCGAACACGCACCCTAACTGTGAGGTGGATGTGCTAACCGTGCCGCCGCAGCCACATCATATGTATGATAATAAACCAGCAGTATGAATCCAGCAGTATGCTCCATGTACTAAATGTCTCTGCTTTACCGTGCCAAAGACATTTGATTGTTCCATTGTTCAGTTTTAGAGGCCCAACAGTAACTTTATTGTGTTCATAACTCTATGCATGATCTTTACTTTACTCAGTTTTGTGTGTAGACCTATAAGAAGATGTGTTTGTGGTTTTCTTTTTGATTGCTCAAGGCAAATATTTTTTGCAGCGCATTGTATTCAATCTCAGATCTTAAGGCAGTTACATTTCAATCTATAATTAAAAATCTTCCTCTGGCATTCACTAAAAAATAAGTTGCTGTCGATGGCATTTTGATATCTGCAGGGCTAACCTTTAGCAACTTCACCCAGAGGGGTGCATTATGAAATAGAGGGATTGTCCTTGGCATGTCTTTATTCACACTCTCTATGGTGAAGTGCATCTCATTTAGAAAAATGCCAAATTGCGGAAAAAGTGCAAAAGTATCAGAAATAAATGTAGTTTGGAAAGATATTTTAGATTACATTTATACACATTGGTAAAACAGTTTCACCAATTGTGTCACTTTGTAGTCTCAGTAATGATGAGAATATGGTTATTAAGGAGTAGTTTTACTGAAATTGTTATTGCATATCACCACAACTTGCACCCTGCTTCTGTTATAGCAGGTAGGCTTGAGATGAGGCCTACAGTTGTACAGAGGAGTCCTGTGAATTGTATTTATTTTGTGCATTAAGTCGCTCCGGATTACAAGTCGGACCAGCCACAAAATGCATTATAAAGATGGAAAAGAAACATATAAGTGGCACTGGTGTATAAGTCGCATTTTTAGGGGAAATGTATTTGATAAAATCCAACAAAAAGAACAAACATGTCATCTTGAAAGGCAATATAAAATAAAAATAGAATAAAGGCAACAACAGGCTGAATAATTGTACGGTATGCTAACGTTACACGATACAAACAATGTACTGAGCACGTGCTTGGTATGTTAACATAACATATTAAGAGTTAACACCCATTCATATCAAAATTGCGAGCCACACTAACATCGAACGTTCATATTAAGGCAAGGGCCTGTTGTCCTGCGTTTTAGACCCCTGGTGTAAAGATAATCTGGGAACTTGGGTAGAGAAAACATCAGGCCATAATCAGCAGATACAAGCCTCCAATAACATATGCTCTTTCTATTTTCTTCCAGAGCAGTTCAATGGAATGCCTCAGAGACATTATGTGAGTCAATTACTGATCCTTCTATTTAACAGTATTTTGCCCAAAGTGTTTTATTGCATTCATAGGTGCACTTCATATGTCTTCATATAAGGTCAATTGATAATAAGAGATTTACAGAGTGTTGCTGAAAACACTTATCATTCTTTTGTTTTATTTTGTGGCACCGTACATTTTAAGGCCTGAACTCTTCCAAATCATTTTAGGATTATTCCTTTACGCTTTGAAAACTCACATCTTGGAATACAGCAAAGAAAAAGATACAAACACAAAAATGATCTTAAGCAGTAGAGGAGAGCACCCCATCTGACATTTGGTTCTTATCATCACAAGACAGTGCTGTTATTTTGCTTCCTCCACTGCTGTGAATGGCTGAGTGAACCTGCCAAAGAGTCTTTGTGACATTGTCAGTTATTGTGGCTGCCCAAAAAGCACAGAGCCTTCCCAGCGCTTTTCATTAGGTTACTTAATCCACACATTTCTTCTTGAGCATGGCTACAAACCAGCAAGGAATAGTCATCTCAAGAAACTAATTGTGCGAAGTAATAAGTCACTCCCACGTGATATCTTTATACTCTTTAAAAAAATAAATCCTATTTGTGGTCAGCCCCAAGCATGGGTATGAAAGTCATCCAAGTAGCACTCGTCAGTCAATTCATCAAGTATGTAATTTTCCTTTTCCTAAGATGTAAAAAGTAGACTATGGTTTGCAGGAACATACTGAACTACAAAACTTATTGAGGTGAGGGGGGTGTTTGTGTGGGTCGCTGATCCTAGGAGCAGGGTCACACAATTTCAGTAAAACTACAGCTGGTCCTTGGGGAGGAGCCAGACAAGGCACTGCTCGGAATCCCCCTTTGATGAATATAATTATTGGACAACATTTTCCGTGGGTCACGAGAGAACTCATCTGTAGCCAGGCCTTGATAGCGAGTGCCTGCTGGCCAGGTCTGTTAACATGGGACTTGGTTGGGCACAGCCTAAAAAGGGGGCAGGCATCTTCTCATGGGCATTGCCACCAGTGAGAGAGGCCAAGGGAGTCTGGAGAGTTGGAGGTCCGATCACAGGCTACAGATGCAAGGACAATGAATGTTACTTCTCGACAAGATATAGTTGGATTGGCTTCCCCAAACAGCGACCTTGGGCTCTGGTGCCGGTCCCCTTGATATGGGTATACCTTTTTCCAACCTCTCCTTGCTCACTTGTTAAATAATCTGGATTTAGTGGGCGGGAGCTTTTGAAATAACATTAGCGCTGCATTGAATGAACTCCTTATGCAGCAATGACTTTGTTTGACCTTTCTCGCACTCAATACGCCACAAAATAAATTGGGGCACCTTCATCTCATTCTCGTTCTTGCACCCATTAGGACTCCCCTCCATTTTTGGGTGATCTCTCATGCATGTTCTAACAATATGCACTTTTGACCTTGAGCCACTTGGATTGTTTCCTACATTGCTTTTGACCCAGTCCTCACTTCACCACATCCTTCTCATCTTGCATGAGCTGCTAAAGCTGATGGCGCCACCCTGATGACATATATTGATTGGGTCTGCACGCCTAGACCTTGGAAATAACTTGATGACAAAGTGAGAGTTAATCAAAGCTGCAACACAAGATCAGATCCATTCTTATCAATGAAACTGCTTTTTCCCTATTATAGAAGAGAGGAAAAGCAAGAATGGCTTGCTGTCCTGGACCTTTAATGGGGTATATACAATGTACAATCAGCAGAACATAGTTGCTACAGTGTTGCTGGTGCTAATCACTAAATCTTTTCAGATTTGACACATAAAATCATGCAAAGTATGGTACATACTAAATAATAATCTGACTGATTTTAAGCCTGATACTCCCATTGTGACCATAGCCAGAAAAAGGTTAAAATTAGACTTGAAGTGATTACCTTGTGGTGTGAAGTGTGTTAAAAATGAAGGCACACTGCTTTTAATTGTTGTCGTGCCCTACCCAGAGTAGGGCGTAGAACGATGTGGTGATGTCAGCGGCTTTATTTGGCACTAGTTGCTCATAGACTGGTTGGTGACTGACAGTGGCGCTTCATATTAATAATGGACTCTCATGCACTTAACTCTTGTTTAAAATATGTGTAACTGTAATGGGTGTATAATTGCTCAGTTGGTGTGACAATTTTTAGAGTTTGGTATGGTTACTATGATTCTCTGTAATACATACATATGTGATTGAGGTTTAGAACACTAGAACTTAAATGAAGTGAGTTGCAAAGGCAGCAAATTAATGAAATATTTTTGCTATTTGCCCCACTTTGCCACATTCAGCATGGTGGTGACATTTCCATAATAATCTGCCTATGTGTATCTATGGCTTTTATCACAACATCTCAGCAGTCTAGATGCCTCAGGAGGCTATGCTGCTTCTCACAGGGTGGCCCACGTGTTCTCTGCCAGACTTCAATGTTGTGCAAAGAGACTTAATTGTCAGTGCAAGCATCAGAAAGACTGGAGTGTTCTATGTAGATCAAGGCTTTAATTCAGATCTGAGGATTTGCAGCTCTCTGGATGTTTCTCTTCAGTTGACTATCTAAACTTGCCAGCATATATGAAATCTTATCTATCATATATAACAGACTGTATTACTCACTTAATCTACTCCAAATCCACCTTTTCATTTCCCACTGCTTTTACTGTTCAGGACCTGGGGCAGGGTTAGGCTCTTCAATTCTGGTCCTCGGTGTCCAATGACCTGCATTTTTTATATATGCTTCTGCAGACGCTGATTAACTGAATTAGGTGTGTATAAGGTGGAGCACTCGATGAAGGTTTGACTCAAGGCAGAAGCGTTTACCACAATAGAGCTGCCCAATTCCAAATATAGTGTTGATAAATATTAATGTGACATACAACAGTCATTTTATTTTTATATTACTTAAGACAAAAGTCGATTCCCTTGCTCTCTCTCTCTGTCTCTCTCTCTGTCTCTCTCTCTCTCTCTCTCTGCCTCCCTTTCTCTCTCTCACACTGACTTTCTTTCTACTCGCTTCATGAAGGATACCTGCTGATGCTGCACAATTACCAACTTTTTTGCCTGATGAGCGTTCAACTGTGGCACTCCTTTAAATAGTGCTAATTCAGAATGCCTAAAACCAATCCAAGGGGTGTGTTCTTGGTGCCATTTTAATCTTTTAGTGAACTGATGCTGAACTCTTATCAGCAAGGGAGACAGACATGACTGCCTGTGAGAGGCTAGGGAAGAACACAGACACAAGAGCCTTTCACTGTCTCGCTCATGTTAGAAGAGCTGTGCAGTATTTATCTATTGTTTTTGTCATGCTAAAAAGATAACTGTTAATTTTTTACCATCAGACCATGACCAGCCTAATTGTTGTATCTTCTCCTAAACTTAATAGTTTTTATAAAAGAAAGATCCAGCTGAATAAGCCATAGAAGACACACTTTTTTAATTGCCTAAAAGCCTCATTTTGATGTCAAATGAAGGGGGTTCGTGAATGCCTGTGGTAACCTGAATAAGTACACACAACCGTCTCCCAGAGTGATTAATTACATGTGCATAGAGGGATTCTTTATTTTTTAGCCCCCTAAAGACAAATATCTCTTTAGGAGAGAAAGACAGGCAAAACACAAAAAGGTTCTCATCAAATATTTCTTGACAGAGTTAGGGTGTGCGTACAGACTTGCCAACTAATATCTTTTACTTGGGGGTCAGCAATTGCTGGGGGATTTAAAGTGAATCAGTGTTTCGCTGTGGGCATAATTAACTGGGAGTCTTGACAATATGTTGAATCTCAGCACTGGTTTAGGATTAGTGTGTCTTATTCCCAATGCTTGACATAATATCTTCAATTTCATTTATCCTCATGTGGGTGACTTGACCTCTGTACCAGTTCTGAGAATATACAGTACATGTGTGAGATGACATAAAGGGCTTTCCCCCATTGGGAATATTTGCTTAAAATTGTCATGGAACAGTGTTATGTTTAATAAAGAATGTGATAAACAAGCCAAATCTAGTTTCACAACTTTGGAGCAATGTTGAACTCATCTGGACGAAGCAGTCTCGCCCACAACACACCTGATGATTTGGTGGCAGAAATTAGTGTGCGGTCAGCGTAAAAACAGCTGCATCGTCATTTTTGTGTAAGTCTAAAAAGTAGACAAAATTTGGTGTAAATGGAGGTGTATTTTGAAGCCTAGGTGGTGGAACACAACTTTTATTTTTTGCAATGTCAGGCATGCCATATTCGGATTAGCGCCAGGCCTCACCTTGAACTTAATGCAAATGAGGGATGCTTCGAGGATTGGCTGGGAAAAGTTTATGTCCGTCCTACAATAGCGCACAAAGGCCCAAACGCCCCATTACGTCCTATTCCACCACAGTAAGGTCGAGCATAATACCAAATGAAAGTTGACTCAATGTGCGCATGATGCTCAAGGCATGAAAATAGGGCCCTTTATCTTGTTTGGACAAAAATGACTGGAATGAATGAGATATCAAGGTATGGTCTGCCCATGCAGCTCAGATATGCTTACCAAATAAAATGGCCTGAAAATTTCAGGCTGAAATGCAATCACTTCTAAAAGTACACCACCTAATAATCACTAACTGCACACTCCCACAATAGTCATCTGTATCATGCGAAACAGCTATAATACTGATTTATATTGTTTTGTTCTTGTTCACCTTTTCTCCTACCAATGATGGAAGGCTATGGTCTCTCTTTTCATACATTTGGTGTCTTTGAAGTTGATTAAGGGTCTCTTTATGCACAGCATGCTGCAATCACGACCCACTTGTCTGGGTTAAAGTAGCACAGCTTTTAAAACATGTTCATCCTCTTGTACTCGCCAGAAGGTGTATCATTTTGGAGTGTTCCTAACAAGTGAATCCAATATTTTGACACCCTTGTGTTACTTGTCCTTTTCATCGCTGCAGTTTTTTTTCATTCCTTAAGAAGCTCCAAAAGTGGTGCAAATTGCCTTCTTTGATAAGGTGTCAATCCAACTTCAGAGATGTCATTATTGTCCTCAAAGGAAGATATTATGGAAAGAGAGGGTCTCTCTATACTAAGTTGCTTTTCTCACATGCTCTGCAAGATCCTTGAAGCAAGCTTTAAAAAAGTCATTTCAATGTGACTGTAAGGTTATTCATGTCAGAAAAGAGCTATAGGGGAATAGAGCCAACTATACCTTTGTGACTCTGACACGTCTTGTGATGAGGTAATTTTGCCTCATTTTGAAGAAGAAAAAAAAAAAAGACATATGATTAATAATAATATAATTGAATTAATGTTTAGTGAGGTGATATTGTATCTCAATTATCCTTTGTATTTACATATTTAAAAAAAAAAACTCCAAAAATATTAATTGCAATTTGACCTTTTCTAGAGATTATGTTCTCTCATCTGGGCAATGTTTTTTGTCTCTTAATCTTTTTCCACATTGTTTTATACTTTCTCATTAAAAGTTATATGCCCTTTGACTTCTTTACTCATTTTAATATTAAGAGTTTATTGTAAATTTATTTTATTTTCCTCCACCCCGCCACACCAACCAAAATGGAGAGCACCTTGGGACTTAAGTTATTCTTGTTCTATTCAATGCTTGTCACAGTATTTGTCTTTCCTTTGCGTTTTTTTTTTCTTTCTGCCTGTGTCTTTGCATCCTGTAATGTTAGTTTTTGGAAAACACAATACCGCTTGAGTGTGGCTAATGTAATTAGCGCATTTACACCATTCTGAATCATTACTATAAAAGGGAAGAAAGATTTTTAATTACATGCAACAATTTCAAACACAGTGCAGCATCAATGATATAGTCAAGTGGTAAAATATTAAATAATCACATTCCCGGAATTTATTTTATACGCTTTTCATTTAAGTTTTTCTTTCAGTCCTTTACTCTTTGCTGTCAGTCTGTCACCTATAAAATTAAAAAGCATTTGGTTCTCCAGAACATAAAAGGGGAGACACTCAACATTCTCAAGAAGTGAAGTCTTATTCATCTCTATACACACCAACGCCACATATTGTAAAAATAATCTTAAAAACTGCACAGGGAGATATGAGTAGCAGAAAAGTGGGGAAAAGGAGGTGTCTTTTGTGGAGAGGCACACCCGGCCTATTAATTGAGATATGGCATGTATCAGCATAGAAGCCACTGTTGGATGAAATATGAAAGATTTGATAGTGTTGGCTTCACCTACTCCCACTCCCATTGGCACTGGATTTTATCACACTGCAGATGAATGGTTTTCCAGTCATCCATACTCCATGGCTTTGTGATGCAGCCTATGATTCAGACACAGAGCTTAGGGGAGTGATGTGGAAAAGAAATATCCAGGGTAAGACCCACAATGGGAATTATAATGTTAAGTGGGGTTGAAATGGTTGGAAGAACTCAGAATAAGAGAAATTACTACATTGGGGAACACATTTTTTTTTAGTTAGGCCTGACAGCTGTTTTTAACAACTATCTGGATCCAAAAACAGACTAGAATTTACAACTGTGTATGCCTATGGTTACAAGGTCAAAAGCAGAGTCACCGGTAACGCTTTTATTTCCTACTATGCTATCTTTCTCTTTACAGACATTGATAGGACTGACCTACTGGGAGCTACACATAGTACCTCTCACTGCACTTTCTCAATCTTGGCAGCACAAATAATTCGCCACCAAGCTGTAGATGAGTCCAATCATGATCAGCTCTTTTTATTAGTTTTACCGCACCTAATCACTGTGATTTTTCTTGTGTGAAAATAAATGTGTGGAGTAAAAAAAATGTGTCCTGCTAAAAAAAAAAAAAAAAAAAAAAGAAGAAGAAGAAATACTAGAACTCGCATTCCAGAAAGTGTACGCTACACAAGCTTGATTGTTTTTCTTTCCCTGGCACCATTCGGGGCCTTTTAAGAGCATTTAAACATAAATGGTAGCGTCCTTGACATGTCACTGCCTTGCTCACAATAGGTAATGAAAAAAGCAATGTATAAGTGCGATGATTTCTCATTGATTTTCTGTATGTGCTTACTCCCTTTGAATACTTTGCCAAGGCAATGCAAAAGAAACACAATTTATCAGCACTAAGGTTCTCGCCACATTGAAGGCTGTTCCAGGTCATTAGACAAAGGGTGCCTGTCGTATGAAAGACTGGAAGAAAGTTAAGGGAAGATGGAGATTAAAGAAACCGAGTAATTTAAAAACTCAGTGAAGGAATGGAAGGACTTTGAAAACAGCAGAGCTGAAAGACCCTCCACCATTTGATTATTAAGTCCATAACTAGAGAGACCTGAGTGGGAGACAAGAGGGACTGCTCCATGAAAATGTAATTAGCCAAATATAATTTGGCCGCAGTTGAACGTAATAGAGGAGAAGTCAGAAATACATTGACATGTTCCGTTCAAAGATAAAACTAAACGAGGTGTCACAGTTTAAATCTTGTGTGACGTGGATCAATATGTAATTACCTCTGGGAGGCCTTCTCCTGCCATCTCTTAACTCTCTTTAACCCCGTTTTATTTCCAGTGGAAAGGCTCCACAGTGACAGAGGTAACCAGTTTCCAAATCAGGCAACAACATTTGTATTTATTCAATGTGATTTCATTTGAACTCGTCTACAGGTAATTTGTTATGGCGTTTTCTTGTAAGATTGATAACAGGTTGATAACAGTGTCTGCCTGCTAAAGAGGTTAAAAGCATGTGGTACGACATACAGTTCAAAGTGATGCACGGTTGGAGGTTGCCTACCATAGCTGTAGAAAGTTGTTTGTCATGGGTGGTAAACACTAACAATGAATGTGTCCCATTTGACCCTGTGCCCAGCTGCCTGATTAGAATCAATCGGTTCTTGCGATAACGCACAGAACAGTACTTGTAGGTTGTAGTTTTTTGCAAACAAGTTGTAGTGGATTGTGATAGGTATAACACATACTGTGTAAGTAACCATTCAAAATACAAATATGATGGTTGCTTGCTCATAACACAAGACCAGGGAAAAGAAAAATTGGGAGGGGAAAATTGGCCAAATACCAAAATTCTATTAGCTGACTTAAAACGCACTCACTATGCAGCAGTATAGGGGTTACCAATGTCACTTTATTTCAACAAGCAATTTATGGAAGCATACGATCGGACCAGCTTGTGAAACACTGACACTCACTTGGTGTCCAGAACAAACAGCTGCTGTTGTCTGATTCTGTCCTGTCACTGGTGACTGCAGGAGGCCTACTTTGTTGTGCGTCCAAGATGACACAGTCCCCAGTTGAATATGAGTATTCTATAATTAATATACCAAGAAAAAAATCAGTGTGCTCAATGTGTCTTTCATTGGATAAGTTCCTTTTTGAAGTAGGGAAATGCAGACTTGGGAGGAAAGTGCCATCTTAACGTTGAACTGTCTAAATTAACATATCATTTATAATTTATATAAATTATATAATAATAATTTATAATAAATATAATTATGGGGCAATGTACATGCTCTGATTATGTGTCTTTACACAAATATGAAACAACTTAACCATAAATTGGTGTTACATCATTGTGTATAATTCATGTATTCATTTATTTTGTGTTTGCATTCATACATTCATTGAGTCGAAAATCACATCAAGATGCAGTAGTTTCTTTATAAAGCAAATGAGAACACACATGCACTCGCACACACAACACACACACACACACAAACACACGTTCGGGCCGCCACAGTGGAGGTTCTGCCGAACCCCTCGGGTTCGATGGAACCCAGGTTAAGAACCACTGCTAAAACCTAACGACAGACACACAGAGAAATACAAGAAAAACACAAAAAAGACTTCTAAATCATAAAGACCATAACAGAATCCCTACTATAAGATAATGTAATAAATACATTGTTTATTTTTTCCACATTGATACGCACAAATACATACACACACACACAAGCTCAAGGTTTGTTTTAAGGCAAGTTTCTCTGTTAGTGGACCTCATGGGGACAGTTTAAGCCAGCAGCCCTTTAGGCCCGTACCCCCACCCTTCATCCAAATCCTCTGAATGATCCAGTGCCCAGACAGTCAACCACTGCCTGGCTGCTTCCCAGTCTTTTCAGCCCTCATGAGCTTTCCCTACACAGTTGGTGCATCAAAAAAAATAAAAAAACACAATCTTTGTCATATTAAAGAACGCAAAACAATCTTTTTTTGCACGAGATAATCATAGAAAATATTTTAATTGTGCATGTCGCCTTTGAGCAGTAGTTGGTGTTTAGCTTTGATAAAAACGTTTAGGGCCGCAAGGGTGCTGACACATTCCCAGAAAAAAGACGTCTCTGTCTGATTTAAGATTGGAACTGAAATATCAAAGAGAGCTGCTAACTGGATTGATTTGTACATGCTCCCGTTTCTATTTTTTGAATATTCTTTAATTATCTTGACTGTTTAAATAGAGGGCAAATGGTTCCTCCAGTGGCTTGCAAATCCATTATTGCCTGCTTAATTGGCTTGGCAAGCCTCGCCCCCTCTTCCCCTTGCTTGTTCGCTCAAAGATTAAAATCCAGTGATTTTTTAATTTGCAAATGGAAGACAGTGCAATCTAAGTAATGAGCCTTAACAAAAAAGTGTGTAAGGTGGTTGGAATTCACAAGAAGTGTGTGTATTTAAGAATACTTCTGCGGATGTTGAGGCATCCGATATGCAGGGGATAGTGCATGGCAGCTGCTGCATGTTTTTGAGAAAACAGCCTGTCAGCTTGCATAGATTCACCTTGCAAGCTCACATCCAACCTGTTGTTGTTTTTGCCCGGGAGGGCTTCCATAAAAAGGCAGCTGGTGGCGCTCACTTTAGATTTATTGGTCGGTGTTCAGACAAGTGCACATGGACCTCAAATACAGTATTGCACTTTGTGAATGGACTGAGTGCTGATGAAGTATCTTGTGATGCCCAGAGTGCATCCAACTCAGACTCTTTTCCCGTTTCCTCCTTTGTTGAACCTTAAGGCTAATGTGCACTCACGCAGTTATTTGTATTGAACACAGCTACAGTATATGCAATTAGCCAGGGCGTTCGTTTATAATGATCATCTTTCAGATAATGAGAAAATAGCACTAAAAGCCCCAGCTTTGATTTACTCAGCTAATGTTTCTGCAGAAAAAAATATTGATGGATAGTTGAGTTAAACTTCTTGCATCATGGACCAAGGTGCACTGATAACCTTAATAGCCTTTGTGCTAAGCAACTGCAGTGTAAATGAGTGCACTTGACTCGGCCACGGTTGGTTGCTTTTGTTCTTCCGTGCGGTGATCTCCATAAGTCAATCCCATCCACTCCCCGATACGACCAGAATGCACTTATCGCACTATCAGCAGCTTGTTTCATCGAATCTCCTCGCTTAAGTTTGTGTGTCCCAGATTCGACGTTTAACACATAAGCCAAGGCATCGGAAAGACAAAAGGGAAGTGCTCCCAGTGCAACCTGTCGCCCTTCTTCTGTCATCAATCATCCGCTGTCTGGGAGACTGCACATTGGCTCTGTTGCAGAGACCAGCTGTGAAACTCTGCATCAACCTGAGCTGTGATGGATGTATTTGCAGGCATCAGCAGGTACAATCAAGTCAGGGAAACAGAAGCGCAGTAATGGGAATGAATTGTAAAATATGACATTATTTTTGATGGAGAGAAAAGATTCACTTATGTGACTTTTGTCCTGGCAGTATGGTGGAGCATGGGAATAGCACGTCGCTCACACAGTCAAAGTTGTTCAAATCTTTCTGTGTTGAGTTTGAATGACTCCCTGTGTTTAACATGGGCTTTCATATAACAAAAACATGCATGCTCAGTTCATAGAGGTCTTGACCAGAGGTATCGTTTGTGATGTTGAGGTTGTCTATATTTCTGCCACTGGCGACAAGATTATGCTGTATCTCGCTCAAACTCACCTGACACCTGAAGATGGATGGATGGATGGATGGATGGATGGAGGGAGGGAGGGAGGGAGGGAGGGAGGGAGGGATGGATGGATGGATGGATGGATGGATGGATGGATGGATGGATGGATGGATGGATGGATGGATGGATGGATGGATGGATGGATGGATGGATGGATGGATGATAGGGTTGTGCATTTCTGGTCTGTTGCTGGTACATTGCTGTACACTGCCAATGATCTGATAGTCCCTGAAAATGCAGGGTTAAAAACAACATTTGTGATTGACTCCCTGGGTTATTTTGCACAAACCAACCCAAACTTCCTGGGTCAGTACAATTTTAACCCAGCAGATTGAGTGATCTTTATAGTCATTTTGTCTGTGGCTATGATGAGAAATTGAGAACTGAAGAAAAATTAATATACTCAAAAGATATTGGTGATTTTATGCTAAGTTCCAAGACATGGGGGAGGTATTGGGAGTCCTGATTTTCTGTAACACTGTACGGCTGGACATCTTTAAAAGTAAGTAAGGCTATTAGCGTCTGTTATTTTCTTCCAATGACTGGGGCGGTTAGCGAGTGGGACATCAAAAAAAAAAAAGTTAGCTCATTTTGCTGACAACTTTTTAGCCTATTAGCCCAAGATGAATCCAAGCATGAAGCAGGGGTTTGCGAGGGGCTGACTGATTCTGATGATTTTGTCATACAGCCTGACTCCCTTTTCGAAGAGAGGCTGGGTTACATGAGACTTGTAGCTGTATATCTAAGCAGGCGTGTCATACCAAACTTATGTTAACTTATGTTGTTGTTTCAACTTATTATTATTGTAGTCAGTGTTTTGCTCATATGTTTTGCTGTGTGCTTAACAGCTGCTCTCATTACATTTGCCTCCCTTTCAATCTCAATGTTTGCTCTGTGAATCACAACCCATGTGTTTTGTTTTTAACGGTACTGTATAATGATTTTGCTTTCGTTTTCTAGAGATTCACAGTGAAACTTGGATTCAAAATTAATGTTAGAATGGATATAGCAGGCTAATAAGATTCTGAACTACATTTTTTTAACCAGATACTTACAGTTGTACAGTTGATTGTGAATCTATGGATTTCAGCAACTGTGTACTAAATTGACTTTGTATAAACAGATGAGCGAGAGAGAGGAGAAATTCACACCCGATTTGTGTGCACTAAATAATAATAATCCCCATGTTAGAATATTATAAAAACTGTGGTTTTTGGTGTGATTCTGGTGTGTATTGTGTGTGTGTGTGGGGGGGGGGGCATATTAATGTTTTTCTTGCTGTGGAAAAATGAAATTGGACAGTGTTTGATCAGTCTATTATGGAAATATTATGAGAGAACAGTCTGTTAGTATTAACTTTATTAATATTATATATTCAATTATTATGTCTATTTAGAATTCTTTAAAGTTTAATGTGGTAGACGTCTCTTTCCACAAGCCTTCCCTTCTTCAATTACATACTGATATTGTGGCGTATCAAAGACGTTTTGTTTCCCCTCCATACAGTATTTGCTGTTTTGTTGATATGAGCTTCATCGTTGGCTAAATATCCATCCATCAAGTTGTGAGATATTCATACCATGCTGCAGTCTGTCAGTCTTTATGTTTCTCGTTTCTATTGTTTGCACTGTCACAATGTGAATGTGAGTGTCACATATGATTCTTTTCATCTATGCAAACCACATTCGCAGGGAGACAAAGAGCAGATATTTAGTAGCAGGCACTCAGGCATTCTGTGACTGTCACACATTATTAGAAGTAGTATTTATTTGTACATGCTAAACAGCTGTCAAAATGAAATACAGCTACTGTGCATGTGTGTGAAAATGTGCACAGCAAGGGCTAAACCAATTTCTAGCATGATTACTGGAGTGACACCAGCGTGGCACAACAGACCACTTCCACTTTCTCCTCCCATCCATCCTCACTTGTCTCATTAGCTTTCATGCATTTCCAGGCTCATTCATTGTTTATGTAGAGTAATTTTTGCTTGAAACAATTGTTTCCAATTTGTCACCATATCTTGTTGACATTATGCTGTCATCATGTCAGTGCTTTCTATTTCCATATTCATTTGAACATTTCTAAAGTGGTTGTAGCCCCCCCCTGGAATCTGACAGAAATGGCTCGCCGTGCAAGTTGGCCAAAAGGGCCCTAGTTCATTATAATATGATGCTCGTCCCTAAGAACATACCAACGTTCGGTGTAGTTTCAAATCAAATGTATATTATCAAATTTGGGATTGAATTCATTACATTCTGTACTGCAACCATCTACACAAATAGCATTGCTGCCACTCCCTTAAAAAGTGAACTAAAAATTGCATGACTTTTAAGGAGGTGTATTTTGCAGCACAGGTAGTGTAATGCACTTTTGGTGGATTTGATCAAGGCACAAGCAGGCAAATCAACCAATATATCAAGAGCTTCCATCTGCATCCTCTGCAAAAAGCCAAAATCCAATACTGGGGGCAACAAAGCGAACACCTGCAACGCCTCAGCTGCGCCCAGCAATTCTGTCCATAACAGTTCTGAACAGAATCGATGACAAATAGCAGCTATGGCTAAGACTAACTGCCACAGGAGCCAAATCTGATTTATTGTTGTCAATGTGGTAGAGATTGTAATTCCTACAGCCATCAACCAGGCCATATTTGGGGATCCTGGAACACCCAACCGAGAACTTGCTGAGCAACATGGTCGAATCTCTTCTCCAAGTCAACAATGCACACAGACTGGTTGGGTGAACTTCCAGGCATCTTCCAGGACCTTGCTGAGGATTTAGAACTACTACACTGAAGAAGAAAAAACACACGGTTTCTCCTGAGTTTGAAATCTCTTTCACAATAGAACCACCTATCCAGCACCCCCGAATCAACCTTAACAGGGAGCCTGAGGAATGTTATCCACTACAACACACCCTCTGGTACCCCTTAAATAAAGGGACCACTACCCTGTTCAGCGAGACCAGAGGCGTGTCCCTTAATGTCTATGTGATATTGCAGAAATGTGTCAACCTGAAAAGGCCCCACAACATCCAAAGTCTGTAGGAACTCCAGTGGGATGTCATCAAACTCCAAGGCCCTGCAACTGTTAAGCTTTTCAACCATTTCAGTGAAACACAGAGAAGGAAGTGCCCACCTGAGTCCCCAGATTCTGTTTCCTCATGGGAAGGAGTGTCGGTATAATCTCGTATTCTGCCCACGAACTCACATTGTCCTGAGGCGAGGTCAGTAGCAGTGTTAATGATGCACTGCCTCTCCGTACTGAGACGTTGGATGGTGGACCAAAATTTCTTTGAAGCTGTCCGTAAGTCGTTCTCCATAGCCTCACTAGCTGAACTCTTCCTACGTATATGCTAGTTCTTGCCTTAGCTGCGTCACATTTGGCCTGCTGGGACCCATCAGCTTCCTCCAGAGTCTCACTTGCTAAGACGTTCTGATAGGACTCCTTGATTCTTTTTCTTTTCTATCCATCCATTCGCTATGACCACTTATCTTTTGTAGGGTCGCAGGTGTGGTGGATTTTATCACAGCTAACTTTGGACCAGAGTCAGGCTACATTCTAAACTAGTTGCCAGTCAATTTTGGGGCACAAATACATAGTGGACAGTAAAGAACTATTTACACTCACAGTTACGCTTAGGAACAATTGTGAATTTGCAGTTATACTTTCATCCATCTTGTTGTAAGGAGTTGGCAGTAAACCCAATTACTATTGTTATTTGTATCGGTATCTCCTCCAATATTTAAAAATCTATAGGATGAGTCTGTAAATTCCATAATGATTTTGACAAAATATGTGACCTCTGATACTATATTACCCATACAAAATCAATAGCGGTGTCAAATCAATGGCCAGAGTTGTGTTACTCATTCCTTTGGAAGTCATTAGAATATCAAAATATTTGAATAAATGACCATAATTTACGCACAAGGTTTTTCCATTATGCATTAGATGTTATGCAAGTGTTTTTCATGTTTTCCAGACAAACTTAATAAATAATTATAGTTCCATACCATTTGTAGGACTAAAACAATGAGTGAAAAAGATAATTTAGTTAAATGTAGCATGAACCTTCATTTGCATTAATGACTTAACCCCAGACCTAATTATCATACGATGCTTTACGCGGTTGATTTATGATAAAAGCATTGGAGTTTGCACGAACCTATTAGCTTTTATTAAGTAATGCTGCTGTATCTTTTAAAGCATACACAGACACACACACGCAATTTACACACATCCAGTGTTTGTAAGCCAACTGATACTGGGACAAAAACCCAGCTGCATCCAGTTATTTGTTGTGATGTTCAAAAACAGAATTCCCTTGATTCAACCATTACTGTTTCCATGGGACTGTCCACTCCTAATATGATTACAGTGCCTAAGACTTTAAGATAAATCCATGCATCTTCATGGCTAATTTCTGAGAAGTAGCATTCATGCCACATCCGCTTATTAGCATTCTCCACATGCTAAAAAAGGCTGAAGAGTTGACTTATTACCACACAATACTGACTAAGTGGGAAATCTCTTGGACATGGCAAGCCACCATATGCTTACTTTAATTTGATTTTGCTTTACGGTTCTTGTTAAGTGCTTTAACATTTCTTGTTCTGCGCTAAAAAGGGCAACAGGGTAACACTTTCACCATGGGACAAATAAGCCGCATTTTCGTCGTGCTTCTTAGCATTGCAGCTAAGTATTTGATGCAAAAATGGATTAAGCATAATCCTTCAGAAGATGTGTTTCTTTCAAAGAATATCTCTTGTAAGTGTGTGATACTATAAGCTTAATCCAGAAATTTGATATTATCCTTGTCAAGAGAAGAGATACACAACTGGTTATTTTCTTGACCTGTGGATGCCTTACAACTTTGATGTCTAATCGAATGTAAGTGTAACGGGGGCTGACAAATGATGTTCGAGTATGTTTGTGAACCTCACTAACGTGATAAACCAATCATTTAGCCGAACTGTAAGCGTACTGAACCCTCAACGGATAAGGATAGTAGTGGGTGTGTTGGAACCGAGGGATGATTGAACTCTGGAGGTCACCACCATTATAATGTTGACTTGTCAAAGTTCTTGTAGCCCGTCTCTTATTATGAGTTGCATGGGAGGGATGGAAAATAAACACACTCGTGAACAAATAATAAAGTCGGAAGGTATGCAGATTGTTGCACATCCAGGTAGAGCATACAGTGAGTTGGATTTAAATGGAAGGGCGATTGTTCCAGTGCAATTACTTTCATATTATTTCTTCTATCAACACAGATTTAGATAATATTTGCTGTTGTGACGTCAAGATCACGTTGATGGGGTATATACGTATACGATGTCTAAGCTTCAGAAAGATTGACAGATATTCAATATGAATCTGATTTTATCCACATTTGGAAGCGGCTCTTTTCGATCAATGTCCGAATTTACTCTTTGTGCCTCTTGAGAGCAGAAAATTGAAATTGTGTCACTTGAGATGTGTAGTATAATCCAGTTTTAGTCAGTTATCAATAATAAAATTTGAGATTTTAGCTGTCACTGCAACATGGAAAAGTGTAATAAAAATGAATAAGAATGTCAATTATTGATGACCTTATGAATATCTCCTGTTCGGTTTTATTCAGCCATGGACCGTCACCCAGGCTAAAACGTAGTGTAATAAAGAACATGATCATGTATTCTGATTGATTTTAAAGAGTACAATAGATAAATCTTATTTAAATAAAAAAATAGTGTAATAAAGAACATGATCATGTATTCTGATTGATTTTAAAGAGTACAATAGATAAATCTTATTTAAATAAAAAAAATATATATTTTTTCATACATTAATAGTGTACATAACTGATGTTTAAAGAGGTGGAAAAATGTGTTGTGTCATGCAATTAATTCTGCTATCTCACAATAATTTGGTGCTTTCCACCTCACTCAATAATAATAATAATAATAATAATAATAATAATAATAATAATAATAATAATAATAATAATAATTCAATGAACCTCAAATACAAGACTTTGAACTGCAGAAGACTAGAAATTTGGACGTTTGCAGTATCAAATTGGATGGAGGCGGAGTGGAGAATAAGCATATGAACGTCATACAGTAAAAGAAAAGGTTCGAAGTGTGTTTCACACCTTCAACATCCTTGCAGTTAATCGCCACTGTGCTGGTTGCTGCAGTTCCTTTTTGAAGAAAATAATTTAACAGTACTTTGGTCAGTGAAATTAAAAGCATCCTTGGCCTCTACAAGCTGGGGGTGCAGCTTAAAAATGAAAAAGAAAACATGACATGAAAGCACGCACATTTTTTTCCTTCGTCACTGTACCGCCCCCTACGGTTCGTCTGTAAGACGCCCTCTCCTTAACTTTCTCCCTCCCTTCCCCAGTATCTCGCCTCCTCCTCCAACGCGTACCCCCTTATAGACTATTGCATTAAATCGCTTTTCATTCGCTTTCCATGGCAGCCGTGCGAATTGGAGGATTTATGCCTTTAGTGCATGCAGCCACACGGCGGTAATTGTTCCTCGAAGCGATTGGCGCTTTAGATGTTGATGAGCACCACCAGTTTGCGCCATGCAACCAACCAATCAACCAACATCAAGTTCCACTAGTTGCAACGTTTCCGATGAGCTGAAAGCCGACAGAAGAAGAGGATTTGTGTATTCTTGCACGGACACATGCACTGATTTAGACACCTTATGCTTGGCGTGAGGGGGGAAAAGTGCACACCAAGACACGGGCTGGTGCACGCCGCAGCGCCAGTGGCAGCAGACTCGGAGAAAGGGAGGAGGGAGGGGGAGATTCGTGCTTCTCCCTACGTGCCCATGAATGAAAGTCACGGCGCTCGTCTCCTCTAATGTGGGATTACAGTGCATTATCTTCCGCGTTTTCTTCTTTTTTTTTCCCCTCCAACATCTTTTTTTTCTATTTTGTGTCTTGCAACTTTGGCTGTAGGTTTCTTTGAAATGACACTGCTAAATTCATTTGCTGGAAGAAGACTGGAGCCAATATCGGCGCGCCAGCTGACTCGTCAATGAGACTGTGTTATGGAGCTAAACGCAGAGGAGACTTGAATCTTAAGGATTCTCCGACAGCCGACACCGGGGTGGTATAGCAAAATCCATGTTTGCATCAAGACCCAAGCCCGAAGAAGGGCCATGGGCGTGATGTATTTTTCATTTTAATTTTTTTTTTTGTTATTGCGGGATGCGTTGGCGTTTACATGCATCTACACGGTAAGCGCATCTTCATTAACCCGAGACATACGCATTATAATGAGGCTGAGCTATCCAAGGTACTGAAATGGCTTTGGCGTCACTGAAGTTGATTTTTTTGTTTTTTTGTTAATATAGGTGCACCGTAGAAATAATAGTATTTGTGATATTCACGCGGTAGTTTTACGCATTGCAAATTACACACAGGAACAAAATGCTCAAGAATGTGAAAATTCACCAGATCTAAAGTCCTCATCGACGGGAAGCACATAAATGCCAAGTGCATGTGGCTGGTGCATTAAAATGAGGCAGATTTTGGGATGTCTACAGCGCTGGTGTGAAAGCCTTTGTGGTCTTTTTAGGAGGGGAAGGGGTTGATATGTGTGCGCATTTGTGTGTGCGTGTGTGCACGTGTCCGTGCGTGTGTGTGAGCGAGACAAGGGAAGAGAGAGCAAAACTATCAAGGCAAATTTCACATAGATTACATGATCACCAAAAGTAGCCCTTTTATAAAATACGTTGGCACCAAATAATATGCCTTTTGATTGACATTTGTTTCATACCAAATGGCTGATAAGGTTTCCACCTGTATCTTTTTTTTAAGATAGTCACCGTAGTCTTTTTGTTCATGGGAGCACAATTTATTTTATGTTGATCCCGCCCACCCACTGATGTCGGTTATGTGGGATGAGTGATAAATCTTTTGGCGATGGGAAGGCTGCAGTGTTTGTTAGAAAAATCAAATAACATGTACTATTTATATAATCAAAAATATCCATGTCTAGCTGGATATTTGTTCTGACAAGAAGTCCTCTAGTAACCTATGACATTTTACTTGACGTGTCGCTGTCCTTCTACCCGCTAGAGTTTTCTAAAAAAAAATGATTCACAATGTAACAACTTCTTTACACACTGTTTTTATATAATATGGTCGGCGTATTAAAATTTTGCAAATGTGCTTTGTTTACCCCCTCAGAATAAAATCGCATCCCTTGTCTGCATAATTAGGTGCTGTTTGTAGGCCTGGTTAAATTTGCGTTTTCAAACGCTGGTCATAGATATGCATTCTGGGAACGCATTCTGAAACTTCTGTTTTGAACTGTGACATTTGTACATATGTAAAACAGCACCCATCCTTTTTCTTTCCTTCCCTAGATGACACCTCATATTGGCACCGCACTTGAGTGAGCTGGGGCACCTTCTCCCAGGAAACATGCATTTCTGGGCCCTGAATATAATCCTTGTGATTGCATCATCTCTGTGGCTGGTCGAGATGTATGACAATTACGGGGAGATCTGCCGCAACCTGTGCACATGTGACGAGAAGGAAAGCATCCTAACCGTCAGCTGTGAGAACCGCGGAATCATCAGAGTGACGGAGATCAGCCCGGTTCAATTCCCCGCGTACCACCTCCTGCTGACGGGGAACTTGCTGAAAAAACTGTCGGTCAATGATTTTATCAATTACACTGGAGTGACCATCCTGCACTTGGGGAACAATGACATCTCAGAAATTGAAACAGGTGCCTTCAACGGACTCCAGGGATTAAAGAGGTTGCACCTGAATAACAACAAAATTGACATTCTGAGAGATGACACGTTTGCAGGACTGGAGAGTTTGGAATATCTACAAATTGATTATAATTACATCAGCAACATTGAGCCCAACACCCTGAACAAACTGCACCAACTGACAGTGATGATTCTGAATGACAACTTACTCTCTTTCCTGCCCCCCAATATCTTTCGCAATGTCCCGCTGACGCATTTGGACCTGCGGGGGAACCGGTTAAAGATGTTTCCATATGTTGGCCTCCTAGAGCACATGGACAAGGTTGTGGAATTACAGCTGGAAGAAAATCCATGGAACTGCTCATGCGAGCTGATCGCTCTGAAGGCCTGGCTCGAAAGTATTGCCTACACGGCTCTGGTGGGAGAAGTGGTCTGTGAGACACCCTTCAGGCTACACGGGAGGGACCTCGATGAAGTGTCCAAGCAAGAACTATGCCCAAGGAGGCCCCAAGAGGACTCGGTAAGGCCTGCGCCCCCAAGCAGCACCAACGGATATTACCAGACCACACCAGCTGCTGCCACAGCCTCAGCCACCTCATCTGCTGTCTTTCGGTCCTCTTCCAGACCTACCAAGGGCACACGACAATTTAATCGAACGAGGTTAAAGCCCACTTCGCGACTCCCAGGCGGTAGCCCTTACAACTATGGCCCCATCATTGCTTTTCAGACCAAATCGCCTGTGCCTTTGGACTGCCCCACTGCTTGCACGTGTAACCTGCAGATATCCGAGATTGGATTGAATGTAAATTGCCAAGAGAGAAAGATCGAAAACATCTCTGACCTAAAGCCCAAGCCATACAATCCGAAAAAGATGTATCTGACGGGAAATTATATTCCCGTGGTACGAAGATCAGATTTTATCGACGCCGTTGGATTGGATTTGCTTCACCTGGGAAACAACAGAATAACCGTGATCCATGACAGGGCTTTTGGGGATTTAACAAATCTGCGTAGGCTGTATTTAAATGGTAATCTCATGGACAGGCTCACAGGGGAAATGTTTTTTGGGTTGCAGAATTTGCAATATCTTTATTTAGAGTACAATAAAATCAAGGAGGTTGACTCGGGCACATTTCGCTACCTTACCAATCTCCAGCTGCTATTTCTCAATAACAACCTCCTGAAAACATTACCAGTGGGCATTTTTTCCAGCCTCTCCTTGTCTCGACTGAACTTGCGCAACAACCAGTTTCAAAACCTGCCTGTAAGCGGTGTATTGGATCAGCTCAAGCTACTGGTGCAGATAGATCTTTTTGAAAACCCCTGGGACTGCTCCTGTGATTTAGTGGGTATGAAGATATGGCTTGAGCAGCTCAGTGCCGGCACAGTGGTCAATGAGATCATGTGCGAGACACCCAAACGCCACACAAAAATGGACCTTCGCTCGATCTCGTCGGAGCAGCTGTGCCCTGACAACTCTGATGCCTATGTCTCACCGACCCCCCCTACCGAGGAGCCATTAGACGACCGGGCCATCCTCACAGATGCCCCACACAAGTTCAACTCCTCCAGCAGCACTGTACCCCTGTCAGTCCTAATCTTGAGCCTCTTGCTTGTCTTCATAATGTCCGTCTTTGTGGCAGCAGGCCTATTTGTTGTGGTGATGAAGAAGCGCAAAAAATCCCAGAGCGACCGCACCAGCACCAACAACTCTGACGTTAGCTCCTTCAACTTGCAGTACAGCCTCTACAGCAACCGTTCTGGCACCAAAGTGAAGGCACCGGCTGGTCACGTTTATGAGTACATTCCACATCCGATGGGTCACATGTGCAAAAACCCCATTTACAGATCAAGGGAAGGAAATGCAGTGGAGGATTACCGTGACCTTCACGAGCTCAAGGTGACTTACAGAAGTACCCCAGACGAGGAGAGGAATCGCAGCATGATGAGGAGCCCTGCGTTCAGCGTGAGCACCATTGAACCAATGGACAACCCCTCTCCAGTCCAGGATGCAGAACATTTCTTTAGAGGCATCCTTGAGGCTGATAAGCAGTCCCCTCATCAGTCCATTCCATCCCTTCCAGTAGGGGGAAATGTAGAGTACAAATATACAGGCCCAGTGTCATATACCTATAACCCTAATTTTGATGTCAGGCGTCAGTTCTTGCACCCAGACAGGATAAGAGAAACGGTGCTCTATGGCACGTCACCCAGTACTGTTTATGTGGAACCCAACAGAAATGAATACTTGGAGCTAAAAGCAAAACTGCAGTCTGAGCCTGATTACCTCGAAGTTCTTGAGAAACAGACCACCTTCAGCCAGTTCTGAGCCAGAGTCATTCATGCAATGGAGCATTTTGTCCCATTTCAACCCTTCGGGAAATTCAGTTTCTTGGGTGCCTTGGCGCAAACAAGGACAAGTAGGAGAAAAGTGGATGAGTCCTGCGGGGCGTGCCGAACAATCTACTTATTTGTGCAACATGACATTACAAAAATGGGGGATGAACACAATTGCTAACTAATGATGCAAATTTTATTTTTATATAGCAATGATTACAAATTTGAAGTGTATAAGTATGTCCAGCTTCAAATTCAGGAATATAACCGTGCATAGGGTATATTGTCAGAGTCAGAAAAGAAAAAAAAATGTTGATACAATCACCCCTGGACAAAACAACAATAACAGAAAACAAACAAATAAACAAAAACACTGTACAGCAGATGATAAAACTGTGTAGGATTATTTCCTGCTGTAGTCTGTAAGTAAGTATTTATTGATATAACCTGCCATGTCTTTTCAATATCAAACTTTTGATTCAACATCAACATTACCTGTGTCATCATACAGCACAGTTTTCTGGAGAATGAAAAAAAAAAAGCTTTTGTTTTATAGTTTCATTTCCTGTAGCTTGGCAATGTAAAGTGGCTTTCTAGTTTTTGAGGGAACTGGCACACCCCGAAGATACATAAAAAAAAAAGAAAAAAAAGACTGTGCCAATTGATAAGGAGGAGGGGAAAAGTGTCTTTGTATGCTTTCAGAACATTTGGGGAATCAGAAGGCAAGTTCATAAGCTCTCATATAAAAGATTATTATATTAAAATAAATTGGGGTATTGATTCATAATATATAGATTTATCGAAACAAAACATCTTAAATGATATTTGAGGTTTTGATTTTGTTGTGTAATGTTGCTATTTTAATCTATGTAACACCTATTTTTATACAAGCATTGGCAGAATCTCTATCCCTTATTGAGTCTATGTTTTGGATTGCTTTGCACTTCTTGCACTATATTGACCAAACTATGTTGTTGTCATCAAATAAACATGATGTCGGTTCTCATGATATGTGTGGCGCAAGGCTGTCGGTGGGTTGAACTGGGCGTTTTTGAAAAGGTAGTTACCAAAATGGTCACATGTATTATGAAACGATGGACTCCATGGTATCAATTTGCACCTTGCCCAGGTAGGCAAAAGGGTTCAGGAATGTTTCCAAGCTGAAAAGACAACTACCAACGTTACAAAAGGAGTTATTTGAGGAATGTACAGGGGGTTGCAAAAGTCGGTATGCAGTAGTACCACATTGACGACATTCGTGACATATATGATGAATATATATTTTTAGTTATTTTTTTAATGGTTTTGATTTTTCTGTATG
This sequence comes from Syngnathus leptorhynchus, assembly GCF_054491065.1. Lineage (NCBI taxonomy): Eukaryota > Metazoa > Chordata > Actinopteri > Syngnathiformes > Syngnathidae > Syngnathus > Syngnathus leptorhynchus. The sequence goes on from NC_141195.1 coordinate 20,634,974, forward strand.
ATGAAATGAAAAGTGAATTGAAAGCATTTCTCTTTTGCACCCTTTTTATATTTCCTGTGACAGACAAGTGTACCCCTAAAGTTCCAGACTGAAATATTGCTCTTGATGTAAATACTGCCATTGTCAAGAGTGAAACTGGAGTGAGTCCCAAACTACTTTCAATAATCAAATAATTCAGTAGCCCTTTTTAAATGGACCTTTACTATGTTGTGGATGTGGGAAGATGTTATTCACTCAGGTACATCCAGTGTTTTACTGAGGTGTGCAACCAGTGCAACCGATTCCAGTTAGTAAGTTCAATTTCAAGATTAGCACTCAAGAGCATAGCAAGTTCATCAGAGCGGAAGTAAGATTATTATTTTTTTAAATTATTATTCTAGTAGTAGTAGTAGTAGTAGTATTCTTATTCTGCCTCTGGATTCAAAGAAGGCTGGTTTTACAGCTAATTGGATTCAATATGTAAAGGTCCTGAGCATGTGGTTTTTGGAAATGAACTGTCTAAATAGTTGACCTACTTAAATTTACAATGTAAGAAGGTCTTTTGAAAATCAGCATGCAGATATGACGAGCAGAAATTATTTGAATCCTCTCGGCTATTTCTTTGAATGTCAGTTTTTCTTTGTTTCAACATGGTCACCTTTGTGTAGCAAATTAGACGCCATCTTTTCATGAAAGGCCCGAAGAGAGCAGAAGGCACCATTTGGAAGATGAGGAGTCCTGGAACTGAGTGCAACTGTGGACATGTCACAGACGTGTAGCAGAGGCAATGAATCATAGCCAGGATGTTTGTGTGTGTGTGTGTGTGTGTGTGTGTGTGTGTGTGTGTGTGTGTGTGTGTGTGTGTGTGTGTGTGTGTGTGTGTGTGTGTGTGTGTGTGTGTGTGTGTATCAATGTATGAATGTGCGTGTCTCCATATGTGTATTTTGGCCTTGCCATAATTTTGCCTGACAGATTCTGACGTAGAAGCACTTTGGTTTATTATACTGTATATGAACATTTTTTTCTGCTAAAGTAGCCAATCCCTTGAGGGAAAAAAAAGGATGCTGTTCAATAGATTGCAGGGGTAAAAGCTTCTTAAGATTCGACAATCATAGAATTTTGAAGAGGATGCAATGCAAAAAGGAAACAAAATTTGACGGAATCTGAGTGTGTGCAAGTATGTGCCAGCCTGGAAGCCAAGTTTCATCACCGTTATGAGCAAGTGACCTGTCGACAGTTGTATGGACTCACAAAAAAGTGTGAGTCAGTGTATGTGTGTGCCATTTGTGCGTGTGTGAAGCCCTGCCAGTTAAAATAATGCTTTTAATCAGCCAATAGGCTTTTTGGGGTCTTAACATAAATGTAGGCACAAAAGGCGGTTTAATGATCCCCTTCCATTAATCTCTTGAAAGCTTTGAGTGTGTTTGGCGTTTTGTTGTGCTTCTCTCCAATGTAGTCAGTGGTTCGAACAGTTTTATACACAATTACTAATGAGTGAGACATATAAAAAACACATAATCCCCTGAAAGAAAAAAACGCCTGTGGTGAAATTTGTGAACGTGATGCCTCATGCAAAGTAAGAGGTCTGTCATGCAAAGTGTGACTGCTGCCTGCGCCAGTGCAAGCTAAGTTACCTCTTCAAGAGAACAGTGGAATAATAGAAAACGCTTGTTGTGACTCTTGAAATCACAGTAAGTGTGAGCAAACATTTTTCACGTAATCATGCTTTACTTTTTGGAACCATACCACTCAAGCCATGTTGGCTCGGGTGCTTGAACTCCAGGCATCTCGCGACAAAGCAAAAATACTAGGCTAATTATAATTTTAAATTGTTTGGCAGATACATGTGTTCATTGTAAATGCTTGATGCAGCACACGTACCTACGGCTAAATTTGCTGCCTGAGGTGCTTCTGACCAGTAGAGCTGGTCCCATGTTGTCGCTTAAAGAAACCATAAAGTGAATGTGTGTGTGTATGTGCCTGCGTGTGTGCGTGCATGCGTGCGCGCGTGTGTGTTTGTTGTGTGAGTGTGTACACCTTAAATATTACATTAGTAATCCAGTTGAACCTTGTCAAAACCAACTCAAAATGCATTTGAGGCTATTTGTACTCTATACTGCAAGTCTTTTCTGCCCACTCCTGAACATAGCTTTTTTGCTCTCGATTTACACTGATTTTGAGTGACCCAAATACTATTTCACAGTGCTTTAATAATACAACAATACAACTTTTCAAAACATATCACATTCCGTTTTAGTTCAGTCTGTATTGACTTTGCCCTTTGAGTTTATATATCATTCAAGTATTTACTGTCCTTTGCCTGCCCAAGCTTTCACCATATTTTGTTTCTTTGGCAGACAAAGGTATATTGGTGTATATTGGTCAATGACAAATTAGGCTGTTAAAAAGCATTTTTTTTCACATTCTTTAGATCCAATTCTTTGACAATTTTCTGTTTCTCATTCTCTCTCCTCTCTCTCTCTCTCTGTCTCTCTCTCTGTCTCTCTCTCTCTCACTGTCTCCCCCCTCTCTCCATATTTTGAATACAACAAATGCTTCTAAAAATAAATACGTTTGTAATCTTCATTTTAATATTATTTGACAACAATCCCTGAGGGTTTTTACATGACTGTACATCACATTGATATTTTATCACTGTCTTTTTTTCCTTCTCAATAATGTAAGATAATATATTTTGCATTTGGTATATCACCTTTTAAGGATTGTTAACAACCATTATTTTTAAAGACAGGAACATAATTATGCAACTATAAAAACAATATATTGCCTACAATATCTATGCAATTAAATTAAGGAATAATTTGGTCACTTTAACCTATCTTTTATTGCTTTAATTTGGTTGCACCATAAGACAAATATTGTGTTTACCACATGACGACATTAAATGTTAAAGATGCATTTTCATTTCCAAAAGTATTTTTTTAATGCAATATAACTTCATGGAATATTTTATTCTGTATTCGTTATTGAAATACTCTTAGCGTCTTAAGCATCATTCGCTGACTTGTTTTGTAACAAACAGAACATCTTGTATAAAAATAATTTTCTTACCATCGTAAATTACAAACGTTTGTAGCCACAAAAAAAATTGTCTTTTTACTAAACTGCCACATGAAGCTAACGCAAACATCCTCTCCAACAACCTGGGAGATCTGGCCCGCACATGGCGGTCCATCAAAGGTCACAATGACTTGCTTCTAAAATCTTGAGGAGTCTGCTTCTTGATTGGGACTCAAGCAATCCTCAATGGTGGCCATCAAAGCTACTTTCATAGGACTAGAGTTTGCCTAATTTGCATCGTTCATGGCTCAAAGACTCTTGAATAAGAGTTTGAGAAGATGATGATGGAAGACACTCCATTTGCATGACTTGTGAGGGCAAACTGTGATGTGGACTGCAGGTGCCCAGCAAATATTCCCCGATGGTTTGATTACCATGACGACGTAATAACTGAGCTTTTTTAGTGTACTAAATTTGTGATTGAATCTGAAGTCGGGGTGATGTTGTTTTGAGGTTAATGTGCAACTTTATATGATGACAATACATTGGGTATGGGTAAGGGGGGCAGTCATTTTGGAGAAGCAAGGATTTCTCCTACTTATGTTTACCCTGCAGCTGGATCATTGTTAATGCATGCCTTGTGTCTGTGTGCTGGTTCAGATTCTTCTATATTTGATAGTGGCATCTAAAAAGTACAAATTGTCACTTATATTGTGTGTAATGCTTTTAAAATTACATTCACTAAACATTGTACTCGTTTCATGGATACTCTTAGAGCTTTGAACAGTTTATGATACTTCTCGTTCATGAGTGGTCGCACTGCTTGACTCCTGCAACTAATCTTAAATTAATCAGGTTCCTGTTTGGATATTAGTTTCAGCTTCTTTCCTTGTCATAAAGTTCAAACAGAAATAATCTCAAAATATACCTTTTTTTTTGTTTTATATTGATTGTATCACCTGAAATTCAAAGTGTAAAAGCCTACATATTTGTCTTAAATCAGTATTTGGGAGAGATAAAAAAAAAAAAACATTTATCTCATATTTAAAAAAAACATTTTAAATATGTTTAAAACCGGCGGCACGGTGAAGTGCTTGTTCGCATGTCTGCCTCACAGTTCAGCGGGTGCGTGTTCGATTCTACCTCCGGCCCTCCCTGTGTGTAGTTTGCATGCGCTCCCTGTGCCTGCGTGGGTTTTCTCCAGGCACTCCGGTTTCCTCCCACATTCTAAAAACATGGATGGTAGGCTGATTGAGCACTCTAAATTGCCCGTAGGTGTAAGTGCGAGTGTGGATGGTTGGTCCTTTCTGTGTGCCCTGCTATTGGCTGGCAAACCGGTTCAGGGTGTCCCCCGCCTACTGCCCGATGACTGCTGGGTTGAGCTCCAGTACGCCTGTGACCCCCGTGGGGACAAGCGGTACAGAAAATGGATGGATGGATGGATGAGCTTAGTCCCAAGCGTCACCAGCTGAAGCAACATTCTGTTTACCGCTCTTGTCTCTTTTCCAATGTTATTGTTTAATTGTTTTGTGGCGCCCGTTCCTCAGGCAGTAGAGCCGGTCGTTTAGACACCGGAGGGTCGGTGGTTCAAACCGGGCTCTGAGCCACATGTCATTGTGTCCTTGGGCAAGACACTTCACACATCTTCCCTCAGAGACTACAGATAAAATTGGCCCCTTGGCTAAATCTGGTGCATCTACAGAAATGTTCACCGATGTCCCTGTCAAATAAAATAAAATAAACAATGGACTGACACAAAGAAATATGCATATCATGTCATTGACCCATATGCACTGAAACATATTTTATCGTTACATGTGTATGGCTTCCAGCATGCGAGAACATGGTATTTTGCATAGGCCAACATACATTATAGGCTTGTGGCAGATGTTTTATTTTTCCTGCGAACATTAACGTCATGTGCAAATGAATTGGGTGAGACAAAAGAATGAGGTCACTTAAACCATGGAGTGTAAATCCTGGCTTAAAGACATTACCATTGTTAATTTACCTCCTTGTGATATTAAATGGTGCTTGTAAAGTCTTCTAGCATGGCAGACATATGTATGCATGATAATTAAGTTAATAGTGGTCTCAATGGACACAGAGGGGAGGTGGACACATTCCATATGCTTCAGTGTCTGCCCACCAAACGCTTGCCATCATGATCTGAGCAATTGAGTTCAATGCAATGTGTGTAATTGAGAGGGCAGGGATGGCATCTGACAGGCTCCAATGGCTCCCATGATTACTTTAATCAAAGTGGTTAATGGAAATCCTTCAGGCATGCAGAAATGCGCAAATGTTCATCCGCACTCAACCGACTTACAACGGCAGTGAAGGCAAGGAAACGCCGCACTTCTCAACTCACACTGCCAAATTTGGCTAGCTGTGACTTTTAATGTTAATTTTATGCTCAAACAATGAGCAATGGACAACTTGTGTTCATGACCCAAGGCTCGGCTGTATTATGGTATGTTAATGACTAATTTTGCAAAAAATATTTAAGACCACGAGAGACTTGCTCTAACAGAATTGAGGAGGAAAATGTGGTATCACATATCTTTCAATGTTTCTTTTGTAAATAAAAATAACAGCACTTTTAAATTATGGCCAACTATGACATTTTGGGGCCAACAGTTTGTCTTTTCAATTCAAGCATTTATCCATGGGGTGTCTGGTTTGGAACATAATACAGTATCCATACTTTTCCTCCTAAATTTTAAGTTAAATCAAAACAAGTGTAACTCACTCCCACACTGACCTCTGAGTTATGTATCACTTATGTGTGTCAGTCTTCTCAAGGAATCTGTACAATCACTTACATGGAATATCTATACATCTTTTAATTAACTTGAACATTTTACAATAAAACCTACGTATTTTCTAACATTATTCACAACATAAGGAATCTAAAGGTTTGTTTCTTTGAGGCTCACTTTGATGCAGAGCAATGCTATGCAGCCTACACAGTATGTTATCCAAGCAGCTAATGCAAAACATTCTATCCTAACTTGGCACTTTATGCTATCGACATGTCTATTGGATACATTCATGTGTCACGTCATCCCTTTTTTTACTTCAGTTTTCACCAAGCTCGCACCCCACATTTCCATGGTGACGACCTGCTCACTACAGGCTGTGTGAGAGAGACTGCTGTTTGAGTAGAATTTTGAATTCAGTGTGTCGCCTATTATTTGGCCTACAGGTTCATTCAATTTTTGTCAGAAAGAAGATACGCGCTTTTGTCGAAGCCAGCATACAATTAGATGCTCTGTTATTATTGGCAGAATGGGCCTCTGTCGAGGATTTTGATGGCTTTGCAGATGCCTAACAAAGACTTGTAGGTGGGTGGCCTGCAAGGCGGGTGGGGCTGATGCCACTCAGGCTTTAGCAGGCCTTCGATTTACTGTATTTCGCTCATTTTCTCTCTCCCCTTCTGTGAATGTGCTTGACTTCTCACCTGCCCCCATTTTGTTTCTATCTCTATTTCTTTCAAAGTTCCGCAGTGGTTGTGAGTCAGATCATGAGATGAAGTGAGACGTACTGCTTGGGCTGGATGAGAAATGATTCTCTGCGGTGCCCCTCCCACATCATACCCGCTGGCACAGTAATGAACATCTTTGTGTAAATGTGAGACCAAATATAGTAAAGAGAGTCTGATTTAAATTCAATTGATTACACAAGCAAATTAATTTTTACCATATTTACATCTTGCTCCTTCGTTGTTGTTGTTTTTTTTACTGCACTCTCTTGTCTCTTTCCTCTCTTCCTACAGGAGCTGTTATGATTTCATTTTCTGCATCATGTTATAAATCAGAGCAATCAAGCGATCCCCCAAACAAATTTAAAACCAAATATATAAATATATATAATTTTATCAAAAGGCAACGGGAATGCTAAACAGTATGCAATTGTTCTAATTTGCCATGCTCAAGTGTGATAACATAAGGAATTAGCAGCAAATGAAACCTCAAGAGATTCCAAACTCATCTAACTGTCAAGACATGATTATGGACTCCACGTGTGGGATGTCACGGGAGTATACGCTTATTGAATTATGCCTAAATTAAACCATTAGCGGGGTGGAATTAATCTAACCAACTGCAATGTGACATGTGACTGTGGTTTCATTTTTATCACTGGTTATTATTAGTGTTATTATTATAGTTTACCATAGATTTATTATGGGAAATACATCACATTCTTTTTTTTCTGTTTCATTATTGTTTTAATTAGTTCATAAAGTACAGTCCACTGTCACGTCATAGATTAAAACCAATCTATTTAGATATCTCATTAAAAATGAGTGTATTGGTTGTATAACTGAGTTCCACTTCATGTTGAACTGTTCTGGCCGCTCAGTCGAAAACAAGCACCTGCATGCATTATGCACCTAAATGAGTCACTGCAAGCCAAGAACAGAACATGCCAGATAATAATAAAAATATATTGTCTTTTTTTTAACCTCATAGTTTTTCCAATATCATTCTTTCAAACTTTCTGTGGCAGATGTTCAACCAAACATTAAATGTAATGCTAAAGTAAACCCTGCAATTTATTAATTAATAAGTATGTACTCATTTGACCTTAAAACTAGAGTTTTTATTTGATTGCACTTGTACACTGGTTGTAAAAAGCAGAATACATACACTGTTGCTATGGTGACCCTGGAGCAGCCACTTGAGTAAAAGATATTGGTGGATCAACCTGGAAAATCCTTTACCTCAGATGTAAATAACGAGAAAAGGTTTACTTCAGGATTGTATAGTACAAACAAATGAATTGGTAGTTGCTTCTTAATTAAAGGTGCGACTCTTCTCTTTGTCACTACCGTCGTGTTAAAGTACAGCGTTTTAGATTAGCATGCCGTTTAACAAGATGAGATTCAGCTTACAATACCGAGTGCAAAGTAAATCCACATTTGGCCTTTCTTTGGCAAAGGAAATCCAACAGTGATGATACCAATTTTGTCTTTTTTGTATACAAGCCCCTAAAACACTATTTATTGTATGCAATCAGCATTATTGACACTTTTGTGCACCTACGGCAAGAAAGTCGCGATGTGGTTTGTCGGTTAAATAAATCATTATAAATCATTAGATGCCGCCTTGCAGCTGCTATTTGCTCCACTCATCTTACCACGTTTCCTTATTCCACTTAACACTTCCACTGCCTTTAACTGAAGCGATTGTATTTTCTTTTCAGTTAGCTGGATGAAATTAATTATTCATATCAGAATAAAGTAATTGCATGCCACTAGGCCTTAAACATCCATTTTTGTTTGAAAACCTACTGGTAATTTTTAAATGAAAAAAGTGATTTCTAATAAGGATAATGTTCCAGTTCAATAGAAATTGGGGTCCCAGCAGGTTTCACCTTAATTTAAAAATTCAAATGATCAATTTGTGCCTTTTAGATTACTTATGTTGTGATAATTAAGAAGGGGGTTTTATGAAATGCATACTATTTTGAAAGTATTTTTCTATATAGCTATATATGGCTTTTGGTTGTTTTGCAGACAGCACATCAATGAAACTCATCACTGCTTTTCCAGGAGAAAATGATGGTGATGAAAAGCCTTTTCATTTGATGCAACAAAAGAGATGCTGAGTATTGAGACTGTGTTGTTGAGGTGTACTCATCAAGAACACCACAGTGCCAATAGAATGGAATGTTTACTTGAATGGTCGTCTTCTTGGTGACCTTTGCAAACTTAGTTAGCATGGTGTTGTTGCAATCAAAGATGTTTTTGTTCAGAAAGAATCTGTTGACCTTTTTGCTCCCTGACATTCCGCATTGATCTTGAGTGTTGCTAAAAGCAGACCCGTTTTTTTTTTTTTTTAGGTTTTGATATATCTCAGCCATTTAGGTTGCCAAATGAAATACATCTCTCGTCTACTCAATGTTCGTTCGGTATGGTATCTACAATTTTACACTATGGAAAAATCTGCAAATGGCTATGGCTGAATGTGGAAAGGGCAGGGGCGTACCCAGAATTTTTTTAGCAGAGTGGCCAGGGTGACAGAAGCTCACTGGCCAAAGGTGTGGGGTGGCCATAGGCACAGGGACACCCACATTGTTGGCATACATGCGCATCCATCCTTATGTAACCGAGAAGTCCTTGTTACTTATACTATCCACGGTCAAGGTTTCACGAAATCAAATGCAATCATATACAGAACCTTGCCCAACACACTCAAGCAAGATCAAGGCAAAGTGAAAAGCAACGTTTTACTGAGTTTCATTTACGAGGTAATGCATTTTTATTTGCCATTGCTTTGCTCTAGTGTAAAATCTTTCAGTCTATTTCTACCTCTTGCACTTGCTAGCTAACAGCCGATCAGAACCAATGCTGTTCTGCATACTGTGATTGATGGTCCATTGAGTCAAATCATAAGCACAATGATGCAAAAATATCTTAATTAATCAAAGTCAAATCATACAATGATACAAAAATATCTTAATTATTCACAATTCTAAATCCTGTTTTTTTACTTAGGTTTGTTCCTGCATTGATTCTGAGTGTGTTGAGTTTGAATATGTGTGCATTTTATTTCTTGAAACCATACCTGCAGTAAACAATGACTTCTCTGTCATGTTAATTACTTTTCATGATATGAAAGTACTGATTTTGATTGACCTTGGCCCAATTGTTCGTTTCTAGATTAAATTCGGGTCAATTGTATTTGTTCTTTAAAAATGTAGTTAATATAATTTGACTGTAGCAGTGTCAAGTGATTTAAGGATGCTTAATCCACATGAAGGTGGTAGGAAAGTTTTAGGCAATTAGATTTTTCTCTACTTTTGGTGTGGCCACATAGCTCTGCCACTGAACAAAGAGAAATAACATAGATATGTGTCTCCCTTTTGGAGCTTTTCTTTCAGGTAGAATGTTGATATTGTCTTTGCAATGTGTCCGTCCAAACAAAACTGCAATTGTAAGGTCATGATGAGGGGAACCTGGTAGGCAATCAAAGGTGTTTTACTTGGGTGAGTTTCTTTTTTTTTTTTTTTTACTGCAGCAAATCACTAACATTCTCAATAAGTTGTCCAAATGTCGCGATTACGACGATGACTAATTGTGACAGAAAAAATGGCCCACTCCGGTTAGAATAACTAATCGATTAAGGTGGGTGCCAAGAGTTTTTGTCTATATAGCATACATTAGTGTAAAAATATGTTCCTATCATTTCTTTTTAGAGCTGTAATCCTGACTGATGAGTGACCCTGTCATCCTTTTGTCAACAGTAAACTAAAGGTCCTACCCTAAACTGCTTTGCTTGTGCACAAACTCCTTGAAAAGGGGGGTGGGTGTATTGATCCTTTTGTTGCTTAAGGCTAATTATCCACTCTGCTGCAAGTTCCTGTTATTGATGTTCTGCTCTTCTGCCCTGCTCATCACACTGATGGCATACACTTAAAAACTCTTTTGACTTAGCTGTAACGTGGGAAGCAGAGTCTTGCATATGCATATCAAGTTGTTACATCAACTTAAACATTGCCAATGAGCTTGACGTGACCTATCTTGATAAACTGACTGCTACAATAAATGGTTGGTCTTGTGACAGAGGTGCACTGATAATCTTTACCCTGGCACAAATAACCTCACACTGCTTCATGGGACAGTTCATCACTTCCAGTTTTTAACAGCAACACTAATACAACGGAAATTAATAAAATGCCTGGTTTATTGCTAAAAGGTGCGTCCCACTGGAAAGCCCTTGGCAGGGTTTTGTAACTGACAACACCCCTCTCATGTCACATCGTCGCTTGCTTCCTTCACCCATCACTGCAAGGAGAGTGATTGATTTACGTTTTCCTGCAAGCAATGATAAGCGGCAAACTCATTAAAGCAGCTGCCACCACATCCTAAAGAGTATACTGCACACACTATTCTCATTGTGTGCCAGTACTTATCATTCATTCAGCTTTCGAAGCGCTGATCCTCACCAGGGTCGCTGGTGTACTGGAGTTTTTCCTCACAGTCTTTCAGGCGGTAGGCAGGCTAAACCTTGAACTAGTCGCCAGTCAATCACACGGTACACAAAAAACAAACAAGCATACAGACTCACACCTAGGGACAATTTGGAGTGGTCAAATGGCCCAAACATTCATATCTTTGGAATGTAGGACTGAAGTACCCAGAGAAAACCCACGGAGGTACAGAGAGAACATGCAAACACCACACAGCAAGGCCAGAGCCGGAATAGAGCCCTGCAACTCTGAACTGTAAGATGTGCTAAGCAGTGCACCACTGTGCCCACTTATTTATCATATTGTAATGTATATATAAAACAGCCTCACATAAGTGGAAGATAACTTTTTATTTTAATAGGATTTTCTTTTGTGTCTAAAACTTCAAGACAGTGTTGGAAAGCTCATTGTCAAAAACATGCTTCAATGTTTAGTTCACAAATTTGAAAAATAACTTGTTCAACTCGTAGTTCATGACTAAATTTCTAAACTTTATTGTAAAAAAAAAGAACTACCTTTTTTTTTTACTCTACATGTTGCTGAGAGCCTTGAACCTCCTAATACTGGATTGTTACCATTGTTACCACCCATTCAGTGCGCAGAAGTAGAGCGCTGCAAACATTATCTGACAATATCATGAGGAAAAACTTGTTACTTGACTCTGTCTTTCTTTCAGGGAATGAATGCCTGTCCTTCCATTAACCAAAAATACCACATTCCACTGGGCTTAACTATTCCGCTCGGCCTTCACGATTCAGTTGTAAACATTAAATCCTGGTCTGGTATGCAGTGTGTAGACAAGATGAGGATACCTGCATCAAAGATAGGCTTAAGAGATGCTCAGTCAGTACCGTAAATAACTGTTCTTTAATGCATTCCTTCTTCAGTCTGTGTTAGAGATAATCATCCTTCGACATATTTGGCGAGATTCATCTCTTGACTTAAATTCTCCCCGAATAGAGCTTCCATTAAAGCCTGAGCCTTGGCCAATGGCAAACAATGGCTGCCGCTCACTTGCTCATATTCGCTTGTGATTTCTCCTGCTGAGATAACCGGAACCAGATTATCATACATCGCCTTTAAAAAAGCATCAGTTGAATGGCCTCCATTGTCAGAGACAATCCCGTATCTGTCAGTGGCGTAATTTCATGCAAATCCTTTGAGTTGAGTCAGTTTAAATTCACAGCTCAGAGGTAATTTACTGGCCAATGTGCCTCAATGGCAATCTGATGATAAACAAGCTGGATGATGATCAAGAGGCAACGTGGTGACAAATACGTTGTCATTTGCACACAAGCATAGAAAAAATCCGATGAATAGCTTGACCCTATTGAGAATATACTATAGATACCCAATGTCCAATCTTTCAAGTGATATACTTAAATATAAAAAAAATATTCTAAAAATATTTGATTTAAAAGATAAGTCTGCTACAAAGACAACTACTTTAAAAAGATGCAACAACCAGACAACCATTGTTGGCTAGTTCAGCTCCCTGGTGTGGGCTTATTTATATGAATATTGAGTTGGCCTCGCTGTTGCAGCTCAACTACTGGATTTCACTTTCCCAGTATTCATTTCATTTTCCTAAATTTGTGAAATTGTAATCGATTTTTTTCATGAGATTCTGTTGTGTATTATGTCAGATTTGAACAAACACCCGCCCCAACGATGACGGTGGCATCAACTGAAAAAATCTGAGGGTTTTCTGGAGTGGTGCCAGGTGGTGTCTCAAGTACCTGCCCTTAGGCACAGCACTGAGCCAACCAACTGCTTGGGGCACTCATTCATGTGCAGCCCCCACTCTGACATCCTTCCCTCTCTGTGCACATCCACTGAATCCTGTGTTTAAATTATTGGGCTGTAAAAGAGGCCACGTTTTAATAATTATAAAATGATTCTTGTTATCCACACTGAAGTTGAGGCTTTGCATGACATATTGAATGATTCAGTTATTTGTTAGATTCCGTAACCTACCCATCTATGGTCACCTGTGGACACGTGTCGGTTAATTTGATGGTGTGACTGAATGGCAACATAACCTCCTCAGGATCAATGTCTCTCACACGTAAACAACACACTTTTCATTCCTCCAACATAGAGTTCCCTGGATCAGTGTGGCCACAAGTTTGCAGATGATGATCCATTAAGTGATTACGTATGAAAAGTGAAAGTTTCTAGAGAAGACACAGCTGGGTTAATGCTGGTGTTAAAAATGGATGGTCGCCTATATGGTGCAAGAGTGCAATAAAGCACCCTATAAAATATATACCATGCAGCAAAACACAATTATGTGGTTGAATATAGGAGTCTTAGAGGCTAAAGGAAGGTCAGAGGATTCCAAAACACTCAATACTTTAACATAAAATAGAATGTTGCCCTTTAAAATACACGCTTCAAAATTACAGTGATTGCACTCTGGCTTGATTGAGACTATTGTCTCTACTGTTGAAGTGCCGATCCAGAATTATCTCAAGTGGAACCTTCAAAGTCAAACACACAGAAGGTCATCAGATACGTTACACATTAAGGTAATGCATGCACCTCAGCAATAGATATATCAGAGTGAAAGTGAAACGTAATGACAAGGTTAAAATACGTTTGCTATGGTAAGACTACAATAATTCTGACATCCAATTAACTGTCCACATAATAAAGACTTGACGATGGCCAAATTGTTCCTGGAATATGTTTTTTTTAAAACACAGTCAATATGAAACATATTTATTATAAAGTATGCAAAAATTAAGTCGAGCAGCATACCAGGATGGAATGTGTTCAACCTTTATCTGAATAGAATAGAATAGAATTTTGTCATTGCCATAGCAACCAAGGATTGTGATGGGGTTGACAACTTACTTTGATTTTAAGATTATTTCTAAAGTGCTGACTGGAATCATTAATTCTACTAATGCTTGCTAAAGCTTTGAGTTCTACAACATAGTCCATCCTTGGGGTTGTAACTGTTACACAATTTTGCTTATATTGTGCAAACTTGCTTGGCTTGTTGTCCAAACATGGTCTACTAGTATCTGTTTGCAAAACCTTGTAAAGATAAAGAGACAAGACCCTCTGCACTGACTTGTGTGTTACACAAAGTCATGATGGCTTTCTCTGCTTGCAAATGTAAAATGGCCAAACTGTTTCTTGTTTTAAAGGTAAAACTATTGCATAAATCTCCATCAGATCGCTTATTTGAAGTCTTATAATATCACCTTTTATCACTACCATATATTTTTTTTATTGTGTGTATGTATTTCCTTCATTTTAAGGTGTGTTTTGAACTTGCACAAAATCCCGTAACCCTCATGTGGCAACCTCAATTGTCACCCTCACCTAATCTGTCAATGAAGGCTTGACAGGTAACATACATTCAGTGAGAGTGCACTGGTAGTCAGACCTTGACAAGCTTAGTCTGTGGATCACTGTGTGATGTGTTAAAGTCATTTAGAGAAAGAGTGACATTTGATAAGGCGCAACAGGGAAGAATGTAGGTAACGGAGACCATCGTGACTTCTGATGCAAAACAAAAATCTATTACTAGCTTCAATTTGAAGGGATTGGTGATGGATAGTAGGACCTGTTTCTCCTGGGAAAACAGTATTAAGTCTACCTTGTTCCAGTGCACAAATATCGGGCTGCCCATTGCGTTTTTCTGCAACCTTGACTACCAAAGAAGAGATGCAAGCGTTTTGTTTGAATGCAATTGAGACTAGTGTCTAGATCTTTAGATGCAGGTATTTCATTGAAGTGGGTATCTTTAATGCTCACTATTAGGTGCAGAGGCAACTCAATATTGCTGAGCGTTGGAGGTGATCTGAGCTCTTAAGAATGCCATGCCTTGTGGGAATGTGGCCCATATATTTGATGGACAAACTTGTGAGCATGCTGTTACGTCCCAAATTAATTTACTTTTTTGTAGAATAATTTGACAGCTTGGTGGGATACACCTCCAACTGACTCCTCATGCCTTTGCCCGTGACTCTTCCTTTGCATCAGACAGCCAGTGATGGATGGCTTAATTAAGATGAAAGACAATGAGTGAGTGCTTTTCATTGTGTTTGGTCTCAGTGGTTTGTGACAAAAAATGGATTACTCTTCTAAAAGTGGTCTCCTTGGGGAAATGTCACATTTAGCATTGAAACACATCTATCTGGATTGGCTTCGAATAAAAAAACAAGACACACACACTTACACACAAACACACACACACAGAGACATCCCTGGAATTTAGATATGTCTGTGGTGTTTTAAAAATAGATATATATTTTTGTTCATTTGCTTGAAAAGAACTCAAACAGAACACTGTGTTCCCAATAAGACAGACCGTCAAACATTCACTGTTTCTGCAGACATCATCCTCATCGAAATGCTCAGGCAAACACACGTACACAAACACATGCACGCGCACACGCATACACAAACACATGCATACACACGCACACATTCAATTCACGAAGCCTTTCGATGCCTTTATTGCCTGCCTTGGTGATAACCCTTTGAGTATCGTGTCACTCTCTTTAGTTCACAGGGCACACCCAAAGACAGACAACTATTTTCAGTCACATTAGCATGGTCACTAGGTGGGAAGTGAACCAGACAAGTGAACCAGTAGACCGTTACTGTCAATGTACGAAGCCTCATGTAATAAGTCATGTAACATTAATTTGATTGCAGTACTGCACATGATTCGGCCCATTTACAGACATACAAATTCCAAAAGTCAGTTTATGTCATTGTGATGATCTGAATGGAAGAAAGTCTCCACTTTTTATTTATTGTTTAGACAAGCGTTATTCCAAGAATAAGTGTGCATATGATGAGGCAAGAGTGTGTGGTATTGTATTGTGTATGCAAGCCAGGTGGCTAGGTGGTGCTGTAATTTTACTTTGCAATGACTGCGTATGTGTAAAATATGCGTTTCTGATCTGCATTCTAAATCAATAATGTGTGCCACAAAAATAAAAAGATGCCTACAAGCAAACAAAATCCCAGTGTCTGTAAAAATGTTGGAAGGACTCCTGGATTACTGAAGCAGCCAGAGCCAACGTGTTTGTTTACTTCTGTGAACTGGCAAATGTATGGTGATGTAAACATGTACACAACATCAGCATATGAGGAGTTTTGAGTTTTAGGTTGTTTTAATGCAACAGTTGAGCGTATTTAACTTTTACACTCTGGAAGGGTGTTTTCCAATTTTTCCATATTCAAGCCTCCACAAGGCCATCACTGTTTAAACGAAAGGCACTTCCGATAGATGGGCTCATTATGAGTGTTTTTATTTTTACATGAGACGTGGTTATCACTATTCTCCTCTGTGTTCTGTACTTCACAGCTACAAAAATAGCTTGTTTAAACACATTACTGTTTTGCTGCTTCTACATTTTGCTACTTGGCATTTCATTAATTTCTTGAAAGAGCAAAGAATCATTCTCGTTATGTAGATTCCACACAGAGCTGATAATTGACCCTAAAAAAGCATGATTATATTGTATATTATTATACAAAAATGACAAAAATGCATGCAATACAAAATGTGGTGTATTCATGTGCTTTTAATTTGGAATCATCCTTCATCTATCTTTTTTGTGGACAGTTTAGCCAAATTTGAAAATTCAAGTGTCTGAGAGCGGAGAAATTTAGCCTATTTCTTCATTCAGTTTAATAAAGTCAGGCCATGTAATTTTCACCTAACATTTTACAGTCTGGAATTTTCTTTCAATAACCAGCAAACATAATGAGGAAAAATACATCTGAGTGGACATACTTTGTTGAAATTGATCACTGCAATGAATAAAGAGCAAAATGCCAAGTCTGTGACGAGAGCACACATTCGCTGGCTAAAAGCAGCAGTAGACATTATGAGGCGAGTTCATTTGGATTCATTTCCACGGGGCCTATATACGTATAGATGGGTTTAGTAAGCTCATTGTTCTATGTATTCTTAGCTTTGTAAAAGCGTCTTGGAAGAGAACAGTCGTTTGTTTTTGTGAAGTTAAAAGGCTGTGGTTGGTGAGGTCATGTGACCACAGCTCCGTGCCAGTCACAGTCACCTCCAGCAGCAAGGTGCCGTGTTTGTACCATTTTAATCAAAAATCACTTAATAAATTATAGATTTTTTTAGGATGTTAAATTATCATGTTTATATTATTGAAATTGAATGCCAGCTTCATATTCCTGAGGAAAAATACATATGATGAGCAAGTGAGTGAAAAATTGGATATCTGAACAACACGTCATTAAAACCTTAAATCTTTAGTGGCAAATCCTGCAACACAAATAATATTACAATGAACTTTGTAAAAGCGACAATTGGTGCACTAGTTAGCATGTACGCCTCACAGTTTGGAGCTGCAGGGTTCAATTCTGGCTCTGGCCTTCCTGTGTAGAATTTGTATGTTCTCCCTGTGTACCCCACCTGCTGCCCTAAGACTGCTGGGAGTCCCCCCCACCCACCTACAGTTAATTGATTGATAATTGAAAAGATAATCTTTGACAATGACATTTTTTATCAACTTTGATTTGGGCGGTCCACTTCCCTTTTACGCTGCACGCCACTAACATTCTTCTTTTACTTAAATTATGTCGCTTCCATGCATCCTCTCTTGTCAGTTTCATCCTTCATACAAATCTATTTGTATTGAGTCAGATCTTCTGCTTTTTCCCACCTGAAGACCTCCAAGTGATTCTTTGTCGCAGAATTTTCTTTGCGCCAGTGCTCTATCCCTGGCCTTTCTTCATTTTTTTTCCTTTCCTCTGTTGTCGAGAGATACTTACAACCCTCTTCTGAGATGCCACACGGGATTACAGTCCTCCCACGGTCTGATCCGCTGCCAAGAGGGTGAGTTCTGCATTTGTGCCATTTTTGGATGTCCGTATCTGGCCATTTGTTGTCACCTACCTCTCTGTCATGTTAGTCACCACCATTTGGAAACAGGCAAGTCATCACAGCATGTTTTGAGGAGAAGTAGCATTTGTCTTTGATGATATAGACGTAATATAGTATGCATTTTTCTTCCCACTCGGGATACATCTCTCATTTCCCTGTCACAATTAAGAAGTGTATACATGAATGGAGTATATCCTCAGAGGATTATGTGAAATGTGTAGAAACCTATATACAAATCATGTTTTTGTTTAGAATATGTTCAGTGTCCTGTAATTGACATACTTAAAAACAGACGCTAGCACCCCCACAAACTCCATACAAATTTCACGATGGTTTGATCCTTCACATGATGACTCTGATGAATCACTGACAAATGAAAAAATGCCCAGAAGAAAAAAGAAATCTCTTGATACTTGCTCAATGAGGAACAAAATTGTTTTTTTTTCCTCATCCAAAGCACATTTAGGATACAGCTTTGCAGGTATGCACATTATATTTCTGGCAAATGCAGAGAAATTAAAGGCACCACATCTACAAGACTCCCTTTCATCTTTTTCATCAGTCAAATACATAGAGAAGAAAAAATAGTCTCAGTGCTCCCACATTTATATTATGATCAGGAGGCAGGAGCAGCCATCTGCGGCACTCCCCCCACCTCACCCACATATCCTCACACTCTTCTCACTCCAGTGTGACACAGTGTAGGTGACAAAGCTTAGGATAACTGAGAAAGTTTTGCCCTTTTTACTTATCATTTTTGTCAGATGTACAGTATAACTGTCAGTGTAACTTCCTGTCTTCATGCTCTTGGAAGAACACCATCTATACCACATGTGGCAGTGTACCTCACATAACATGCTTGGTTTCAGCCACGAGGAGCAGCATTTCTTCGATGACTCTTTTAGACATGCTGCTGGTCACACTGTCCTTACTTGTCAGAGTCGGACTGGATAACACGCCATAGCATGGTGGCAGCAGGGAAAGTGAACCACTCTGTGACTCGCCGGCTGTGACACTTTGGCGCATTTGATTTATTCCAGCTCATTTCCCTGCATGCTGTCAGTCAGAAACGATTCTAATGCCTCACCTACGTGGCAGAGAAAATCTTCAAAGGCCAGCATTTACACACAGATAAAAATGAAAAAATGTTTTGACTGTATTTCATTTGTAGGTACATCATAAGAATTGATTAATTCATCAGCAGTTGTGCTTGACCCTTTTCTTTACACCTAAGTCAAATATTTGTCTTACAAAGACACGGGAAAGGTTTTTTTCTGTTCAATGGCATGACAAACAGGTTGAGTTACTGGTCAGTATATAAATCATACTGCCATGCACTTTCGTCAGATCATTTTTTTTATGTGGTCAATGGTTTCAAGTATCATAATTTACTTTTGGATTTTAACGTTTACATTTTTAGGCATATTCATATTTCCTGGGTGACTATTTTAAGTAATTCAGTGTGTTGTTTTATATTGTTCTCCAATTGTTGTACTAACATCTAGACATCTGATTTTGTTGGTGGCATGAACGAGTTGTCATTCCAGTTCAGACTAAGAAGCAACAACAAGAAATTTGCACGTTGGCAAGCTGTGTTTTCTGCTTTTTTTCTGCGGCTTCTTCAGATGTTGGGCTAGGTAATTCCTGTTGTGACAAAAAGAGAAAGTGACAATTCTTAAAGGCATTAGCACAGGAAAGACATCAGTTGTACAGACTGTGCTACTGGTGATTTCTACTTTGGCATCACAGCTGGTGAAATGTCATGATTTGTTGTATTTTTTCAAGTTGATTTGCTATTTACAATTTGTTTTTCCTGCCATCCCAGTTAATCAGTGTCAGTGAATAAGCAAGTAAAAGTGACAGCAAAAAACAACAAAGTATTGCTAGTTTGAATTTAAAAACGTGTCAAAGATCCCAAAATACAAATGCCCAAATAATCTCCGTCTTTCTATCAAAGCTTTTCCACAGTACCGTTTCTACCCCAAAAATGGCCTTGTTCGCAACACCCTGTGTAGTCTTTTGAGTCTTTCAGAGCAGATTACACTTTTTGGGGCTGCTTGACTGCAATGCAACCGGTCTTCAGAACCTCCTCCGACATCACTGTCTTCTAGTCGACAGATGTAAGCATTTCTTTAAGCAATGTCACATGATCTTTCACTGCACATGCCCATTTCCTGGTTTCATACGCAGTGAGACCGAGCTGCCTGACACCTGCTGCCAAGTCTTAAAATACATTATACACAGTATAATGTATTGTGTTTGTAATAGTGTTTAATAACAATACCGAACCATAATAGATTTCTTAAGATAATGGGCCAGCGGGGGTGGCAGCTTGGGCGGCCCCCAGAGGATGACGACGACGAGCCAGTGACAGCAACTCTGAGAGGCGGACGACGCCTTTCAGTATGAATGACAGCCGGCTCTTATAATTGAATGGAACCGGTGAGCAGTACACCCCGCTCATGAAAGTATTTACCCCAAGCATCACTATTTCATTCACCGGTACATATAAAATTGTAATCATGGTTATGTATCGATAAGAAACACTATATAAATGTGCTGTATATACTGTATTTGTATCTTGGCGGCAGGCAAACTTCGTCTCTCACGCTGAAACCTGGCAAGTGATTTATTTATTTTTTTGATCTGTGTGAAAGCTTCTGTGCATTTAATGGGCTTAATTTGCTACAGTACCACATCATGCAGTGGTGATTCATATTTTAAGTGTATGGATGTGCATGTGCCGATACTTGCCACTTGTGAAATTTTATGGCAGATTCCTTCAAGGGCTGCAGTTATGAAATCATTTTTAAATTCAGATATCCTACTAAAATTTCTATCAAATAATGTAACATTTAGATAAAAACTAAAATGCATACTTTTTTTAGGTTAGTGAACAATTACAAATACAGAAGAGGGAATAGTAAAAGGATCACCTAGTCTGGTCAAGACTGAGAGAAAGAACCGTTTTGACATGGCCGACGGCGCACTGCAGTGGTAAGGCAAGCTGAGCTGCAATGCTGGCACAGGTTAACTGTATTGAACAGCATCACCAAAAATGATCTTCTATTGATGTTGTAGAAATGTGGGTGAAGGGTATTTGTGTTTGATGATGTCATTTGCTGAATTGATGAGAGCATTTCAGCAGTTCAATGATAGATTGATCCCTCTGCAAGTGATAATGCAGTGGAATTATCACTTGCACGATTGTTCAGTGATGAGGGCGTTTGTGTTGGAGACATGTTCATGCACCACAAAATGCATTCATTGTCTTGAGGGCTCACTTGAGGGCTCACACCCTGGGTTCTGCTTCCACTAGTAGAATATGCAGCTGGCCACCATTAAAATTCTCCAATGAATGAAGAGATGGCCAACTCTCGGCAGGTACTTGCTGGTGAGACCCAGCCGTGACATTTGTTCAAGTCTTATTAGATATGCAGGAATTTTGTCTTAGATATTTGAGGTTTGTTTGACATCAGAGGCCTCAGAGGAGTTTGTCTACCTTGTACTCCTGTTATATTCCAACAGATAAAATAGATCCCTTTACCCACCATACATAGAGTACAGTAGGTGAACGTGTTTCCTTGGATCTGCTTGAAGGCCTTGCATTATATCAGTTTGATCCTTGACTTGCAGACACGCTCATAAAAACATAATACAGCCTGCAATACCCTCTGCCTCACCTCAATAGCATTTACCTTCATAATTCCTTAGCCACTCTGCCAACACTGTCTCCCTCCTCCTCTTTTTGCTTCGTCCTCCAGCCATCAGCCTGTGACGCAATCCTGTTGCCATGTCGTCGTCC
Organism: Syngnathus leptorhynchus; assembly: GCF_054491065.1. Taxonomy (NCBI): domain Eukaryota; kingdom Metazoa; phylum Chordata; class Actinopteri; order Syngnathiformes; family Syngnathidae; genus Syngnathus; species Syngnathus leptorhynchus. Next base: position 20,656,645 of record NC_141195.1, read on the forward strand.
TCAGACTTGGAAGAATTATCTCTCTCTGTGCTTGGTGCGCAATAATATATCCTGGTGTGTGTGTGTTTGTGCGCGTGCGTGCGTGTGTGTGCACGCGCGTGCGTGCTTATGAGTGTGTGCATGTGTGTGCCTGCGTGTGGCGTTCCCACCGCCTGTTTGAACAAAAGATTTTCCATTGCTGTAAATGTGTGCCTCATTTGTTTGTACACCAGTATCAGGCTCGATAGCCATGAAGCCTCCCTTGAGTTGGCCTGACATTGCTGTTCACCTCAGTCATTAGCTGCGTTTATTGCATGACAATATTTTAAAATTTTATCAAGCATGGAAATGCACAACATTCACACCCTGCACAGAGTCCATGAAGGATCTTTGGAATGCAGCTGAGTCAGACTTTTCTCAATAGCTTCTAAGTGGGTGGAGGGTGCGGACAATGCAGTGAAAGGGGGAGACTGACTACAGTATTAGTGGTGGTGGTGGCTTCTTTCAGCCTTTTCCCCGAAGGGGTCGCCACAGCGAAACACCCATTTTTGTCCAGATGATTCGCATGAGAAGTGTGCGGCACAGTTTTTACCCCGGATGCCCTTACTGACACAACCCTCTGCATTTACCCGGGTTTGGGACCGGCACAGGGGAGACACTGACATGTGCCCCCCCCTATGGTTGCATATAGTTCCCTAACTGTGATTGAACCCAGGCAGCGGGCCGTGAAAGCTCTGCATTCTAACCATTGGACCATCAGACTGACTACAGTACTAGTCTGTGTTTTTATTCTGTTCTGTCACGTTTTTTTTTTCTCTGCAGGAGAGAGATTTCTTGGCTTGCTTGCTAATGAATTACATCCTGCCTCACACCAAGCAGCAGTGGGGGTGGGGGGGGGAGGGGGGAGGTGAGGTAGGGGTTGGGGGCTAAGCGAGAGAGAGTAAGAGAGAGAGAGAGAGTCAGAGAGTGACAGAGGGAGAGGCAGAGAAAGAAAGAGAGATGGATGCATATGTGGAGTGAGCAGTGCCGGTTCTAAACTGTTTTATCTGCCATGGTGAGGGGCTGCAGGAGGTTCATCTGGAGGGTGGGAGACTGTGGTTCTAACTCCTTAGACACAGGTACAATCACAAATGTACATGCACAAAAACATGCATGTACACACACATTTCTTATTCCACCCTCCATCCGATGGATCGCACCACCTCCTCGGCATTTCCTTCTCGCTCACCCATGGAATTGGATGCCCTGCAACCCTGTGGCTAGCTTTCCAGCAAGCAAGATTAGGTTATACAAGTTCCATCACACACGGCCAGTAACCTAAACTTGTAACCTTGCAAGCTTCAGTATGATCGTTAAGACTCACCATCGTTGTAGTTTTCACCATCTCTTGTAGTCAATGTTGTCAAAAGCAGGCGTCGAAAACGACCTGAGCAACTATCGACCGATTTCTATTTTACCAGTTCTTTCTAAACTTAGTCACCCACCATACAGCAGACCAGGAGGCAACTGCTTGGCTCTGGGACTTTGCATTCGCTAAATGAATTTCTAAAGTGATGGCAAAGGTTCTGTACAATAGACGAAGTGGCTACTTTGACATGTTGAATATTCTTGTTTCTTCCCAGTATGGTTTTAGAAAAAAGAGTAGAACATCTATAGCAATGATTGATCTTATCGAAAAAATAAATGACTGCATTGAAGAGGGAAAATGTGGTATTGGTATCTTCTTGGACCTGTCAAAAGCTTTTGATATCATCAATTTTGACATAACAACATTATGGTATAGGAGGTGTCGCACTTGACTGGTTCAAAAGTTACTTGAGTTATTAGGGAGAAATATATGTCCATGTAAATGACAATAACTCCTCTTGCAAGCCTATAACCTATTCTATTCTATTTTGGGGCAACTCTTATTTATTTTATGCAAAAATTATTTCGTTAATTCCTCCACAATCTTTCATAAAATCATATTTGCTGAAAGCACTAAATTATTTGCGTCACACAAACATCTAGAAATTTTACGAGATTCTGTTAATACAGAACTAATTAAAGTTGACGCTTGGTTCAAATGCAACAGTCTCTGAATATTAGCAAAACCAATTGTATGATTTTTACTTCAAATAAACAGTTTAGAAATATAGACCACTGCCAAATTTCCATTAGTAGGGAAGAAATAAAACGAATGCATGCCACAAAATTCCTTGGGGGTCTTCATGAATGACTCACTCAACTTCAAATCTTCCTATATATCACCTTTTATCTAAATTATCAAAATATGCTGGTTTGTCCTATAAAGTCAGACATTTCCTCCTTCAGTCAGTACTGCCTACTTTATACAAAACTCTATTTGAACCTCATCTTAACGACTGTAATGCCATATGGGGCAACACCTTCTCTAGTCACCTCAAAAAACTTCAATCTCTACAAAAGAAAGTCATTAGGGCTCTGTATTGGTCTGAGCTTAATTCTCCATCTCTCCCTCCCTTCCACCATTTCACGTTACTAAGACTACCGGAACTGAATGGATTCCATAATGCATGTGTCATGTTTCAAGTTATAAACAAGAAAAGCCACAAACTATGCAGTCTCATCCCCATCTCTAGACCCCAGCATTCCCACCAGACCCGAACTAAAACACATATCCTAGGTAAATACCGCAGATTTGTGTGCACCAATATGAGTGTTGCTTGTGGGGGACTTCAGATTTGGAATAAAATGTATGAAGCTTTCAAGGTTATGCCCTCTAGCTTCAACTTTAGAAAACATCTTTTTAGCCATCTTTTACAAACCTATAATTAAATCCGTATTTCCATAGTTAGTTGGGTTGAGAGTGTGTGTGTTTGTGTGTGTGTGTGTGTGTGTGTGTGTGTGTGTGTGTGTGTGTGTGTGTGTGTGTGTGTGTGTGTGTGTGCGTGCGTGCGTCTGTCTGTCTGTCTGGGCCGCGTGATATAAGCTTATATTTAGCTTCACTCAGGGACCCTTTTCTCCATCCTGTTAAAACATCATGTATATGTGTATGAAAGATTAATGATGGTGTGTGAAGAAATAAAGAATATCTCAATCTCAAAAAAGCATTCCTCCTGCTTGTTTGGGATCTGCAATATCCAATATCCTGTCTAGCTAGGACATTGATCTAATTACTGTATGTCTTTTTCATCAAAGTGAAATGCGAATTCACTTGGACGGAATGTTGTCAAATTTTTACCCCGCCCATTTTAAATTCTTGGCCTGCCACCGCAACTATGCAGCAGAGATTGCATTAACAAATGCACACAGTGAATCTGTCATGTGATGTCCAGAACTGTGGCATATAGGATGCAACCATTTTATTTTGACAGAAGGAGCGAGGGGGGGTCGGTACGAGAGTAAATTATGAACACTTTTTCGACACACTATAAGTGAAAATGTAAGTAACATTTATGATACAGTTTTTAATTTAGTATTGATCGATTAGTAGCCAACAAGGTGGCAAAAAATCTGCTGACACCCCTTGCTACCCCATAAATACCGTCTATGTGTGGGAGAAAGTTTATATTGGTTAGAGAGGAGTGACAGACATGAGAATGCAGTGGAAGTGAGCGTGGGTCTCATTACTCTCTGATCTTGTGATCTCTACCCGTCAATGATGCTGAGTGGTGCTTTGTTGAGTCTGAGGGAACTGAGAGCAGATAGTAGGAAACATAAAAATAACAATCAGAAACCAACAGCCCGGAGCTGAAGCCGAAAACAGCTAATTTACAGTGGAGTTGTCATTTGTTTCCCTTCTCTCTGTGCTCGCCCTCCATTCCTGGAGGAGGAACGGTAGTTAATCCATCGCCCTGGCTTTGAGGATTGGCTTTGAAGGATGAGGCAGACAAGCTTGTGCCAGCATACAAGGAGCTAAAATGTTTGCAGTGTTTGATGGCTCAGTAGGAGTGGCCTTCAAAGTGTGAAGCTTACTCTCTGTTCTTTTCTTACGTTTCAGTGTTATGTCAGATGCACACTTATGATGCTGTTGTCAAATCATTCTGTCTTGCAAATTAGGAGCATACAAAGAGCAAATTAGGAGAATACAAATAAAACAGCATCATAGCCGACATAATTTAACATAATCTTTCCAGTATACCATCCTATCACATATGTTAACTAAAATAATCCATATTGACCACTAACTATTGTTAGGGACAGAGCAAAATCACGGGCGATGCGTGGGTCTGCCCAAGGAACTTGCTCGCTCCCCCCAGGTTCAAACATCAACCAACCTTGTTAGGGCAGGTAGTGCCCACGATAGACGTACAGATATGGATGGATGGATGGATCGATAGATATTGATAGATAGATAGATATTGATAGAGAGAGAGAGAGAGAGAGAGAGAGAGAGAGAGAGAGAGAGAGAGAGAGAGAGAGAGAGAGAGAGAGAGAGAGAGAGAGAGAGAGAGAGAGAGAGAGAGAGAGAGAGCCTATCCCTGATCCCTGGAAGCCCCAGGAGCAGACAAAGAGTCCGGCTGGGTAGCCTTGGCATGACGCCACAAAGGGCTGCCACCCGAAGGCGGCCATGCAATATGAAAATTATTTTCAGACAATTTTAAAGAATACAGGGTCTGTCTGTCTATCATTTTATGATGAAGTGATCTTGATGGCATCATGATTATATCATTTTTTCCAAACAATCACCTCTGATTGCATTCTGTATTTGATGATAGGAATCAAAAAGAACTGAAGAAAAAAATGGTGCTAGTGACATTGATGGACTGAATTTTCATCTTCCTAACTCCTGATGATCACATAAATACATACTGCATAGGACAGCCAACACTTTTCTTATTTATTTTTCAGAAATGCAATCTTGAGTGTTAATTTATTAAGCCTGGAGATGTATGTCCTTCATGATTCTTCTGACCACCACCAAGCATTCGCACCCAGACACACACCAGTGGGAGTGGCACTGGAGGCAAGGTGTGTAAAGTGTCTTGCCCAAAGACACATGGACTCATGACTTGGACAGAGCGGGATTCAAACAGCCAACCCTCTAGTTACTGAACGACCTGCTCTACCGCCTGAGCCACAGCCGCCAATATGGCCTATCTTACGTCTCATTTTACTTCAATCGGTTGATGGCTAATAGTGCTTTGGATTATAAGCAGTAAGTATCTATTTATAGCAGGGAAATATTGATTGTTGACAAAAACATCGGTTGGACCCTCAAAACTCCAATTAGATGTAAAAACACGGATGCTCGAGGAACGGTACATCCTTTTGAAGTCTAACCACTATGGGATGGAAAAAAGTAAATAATGGATTATTATTGTTTTTATTATTTAAATTGAGTGCTCCTCAGAAGATTATAATACTTCAAGAGCGCACAATCCTCTCCTGTTTTCTCCCAAGCAAAGCAAGAACGCACTTCAGTAGCATGTAATTACTTCAATGTGTGTAGTTTCCTTCAAGAAGACAATTTTCTTTGTGTTGTTTAAAAACAACGAATTATTTGATAGTAGTAGTGGTGTCATCTTTTTTTTTTTTTTTTTTGCAGGTTTCATGATTTTGATTTTTTTTATCAATCAAATAAAAGTCTATCTTAAGGCACTGCTAATAGAAGTGACTGTCTGGTAGAGTGCAAAGAGAAACTGGAATACCACCCTTCCACACTACACTCTGGTTTATAGAAATTGTGAGGTGCTTTTGAAAACAAACACTCTGATGTTCAGCATCTTCACTTTGCTCCTTGCGGTCCTCCCAGCAGCACAAGTCAGACTCCATTAAAGCACAACACTTAATCTGCAATTGTGCTCATGGATTTTTACACAACCCTATCTCTTCAAGCCCACCACTGTCCCCTCTGCCATTTAAACACACCCAGTCTCCCTGCTCACCTGATCTTCTGGGTAAGTTAGACACTCATTTTTCACCAGGTTTACTTTCCACGCTCTTGTGACCCATAAGTAACCATCACAATATTGACTGCACATTACTAGCTAACGATCAACAGCTAACCAGCAGATGAGACAAAACAATTTGAATTTGTTTAGAACAGTTACATTCCATTTTTAACTGTGCTGCAATGATATAGTCTTGTTCTGACGATGACCATGCATTTCTCAGATTCAGAACAAATATTTTGTTGTCAAATATTAAAATTGATAGCTGTTAACTTTGGCTGTGCAAATTGGTCTTGAATTGTTTGTGATGGATAGATTTTACACATTTCTCATGGATGTTTCTGGTAGAGGTTAAATGTTATAATCAAACAAAATATTCACATGAAGCATCAGGGTTGTTACTGCAAATTCCTCTTCATTATCCCATACAGATCAGAGCTTCTCAGTGTTTTAATTGGCAAACACATAAACATATTAAAGCAACCTGATCAAATATAGGATGCTTTTTTTCTCTCTTTTCATCGTTTGTTTGTTTTGACAACCACAACAGCAACTCTCTTGAATTCAAATTCGGGCTTGCCTAAATTTGTACACATAGGTGGCACCATCCAAGCTGGTACCACCCCTGCACCCACACACACACACACACACACACACACACACACACACACACACACACACACACACACACACACACACACACACACACACACACACACACACACACACACACACACACACACACACACACACACACACACACACAGTTCACCCTGTGATTTGGAATATTATGCAAACAATGCAGTAAGAGGGCTGATAATGTGACAAAAATAGCTTTGCTGTGGTTTTGTTGTCTAAGTTGTTAAAATACATAATAAAAAATATGTATATTTACATATATCCCAAGTAGCAGATTTAGTAATAGTGTAGCAGTGGGATTGTGTGCGTGCGTGCGTGCATCATTTCAACAATTATTTTCAGCTACAGCATATCTCCCTCTCCACAGCTTGACCTTGACATTGTTTCTTAGCTAAACCCTCCCACAAGTCTGCTTTGTCACTCACTTGTCATCTTCATCTCCATCCTTAATCTGGAATAACAGTTATTCTCCAAATCCTGTCACAGCCTTAAACCAGAATCCCCCAGCTCACAACAGTGAGTCAAGAAGAGACAAAATCATTTTTGACAATGCAGGAAAACGATGGGCAAAAAAGGATCAGTGTTGGAGGGGTCAAATGGGAGTTGTAAACTGTCAACCAGTCATCACATGGTCTTCGGGGTAAACATATCAACACCTTCTTGTCGTCCCCTGGGCGTCCTGGCGTTGGGACATGCCCGGAACAACTGACCAGGGAGGCGTCCACAAGACATCCTAATCAGATGTCCGAGCCACCTCATCTGGCTCCTTTCAATGTGGAGGAGCAAAGGCTCGACTCAGAATTCCTCCCGGATGACCCAGGTTCTCACCCTATCTCGAAGGGAGAAGCCAGACACCCTGCAGAAGAAACTCAATTCAGCAGCTTGTATCTGGGATCTTGTTCTTTTGGTCACAACCCACAGCTCATGACCATAGGTGAGGGTAGGAAGGTAGCTCGACCGGTAACTCAAGAGCTTCGCCTTTCAGCTCAGCACCGGCTTCACCACGACAGACCGATACAGAGGCTGTATCACTGAAGACGCTACACTGATCCGCCTGTCGATCTCCATCCTCCCCTCACTCAAGACCCTAAGATACCTCCCACAACCCTCACACGGAGAGGGCATCCCACCCTTTTCTGACTGAGGACCATGGTCAAGCAGAAAAGCTAGACCCCCTCAACTATTCGAATGCACCAAAAAATTCTGCCCATAAAAGTTATGAATAGAAAATGGTAAAACACGACAGCCTTGGTGGAGTCTAACTCTCATTGGAAATGAAACCCGACTTACTGCTGGAAATGAAGACTAAACGCTGATATCGGTTGTGTAGGGACCGTACTGCCCTTGTTTGATACCCCATACTCCCGAAGCACTCCCCACAGAACACAGATTTGTTGATACCTCCGTCCCTCTTTTCACCTGAGAGTCCAAAACATGCCAACGCAAATCAGATGACATGATTACTAAGTCGAAGATTAGACTGCATCCTAGGGTATCCTAGTGGCAAATGCACACATTGACACCCTTTCGTTTGAAAATGTTGTTATTTATGGACAATCTATGTCAAGCACAGAAGTCCAATAACGAACACCACTCAGGTTCTGATCGGGGTTGGGGGGCATTCCTCCCAATCACGCCCCTCCAGGTCTCCCTCCCATTGCCAACGTGAGCAATAAAGTCCCCCAGCAGAACGATGGAGTCCCTAAGAAGCGCTCTCCAGCACATCATCCAAGGAATCCAAAAAGGGTAGAGCTCCTGTTTGATACATAGGCACAAACAACAGTCAGGGCCTGTCCCCTCCACCCAAAGGCAAAGGGAGGCTATCTTCTCATCCGGGGTGAACTCCAATGTACAAGTGCCAAGCTGGGAGCAGTAAGGATTCTAAAACCTGTTCCTGCTGTTTATGCAGATGTTCAACATAGTTGTGCCAAAGCAGCATTTTCTCACCCATTGCCTTTATTTAAAATGCATTCTCCCACACATCCTCCGGAGGAACAACCTTATACAATATTTATCTCCTTGGTATACTCCTCGGCTGAGCTTCTTTTTTTTTTTTTTTAACTTGCGCTACAAATTATGTGAGTACAATATAAGTGGTTGCCTGCAAGGTGTATTACTCTTTCAATGCAAAGGACTTGTCTACAAGTATGTAACATGAAATGGAAATTGCTGGCTTTTTTTTCTTTTTTGTGAGTGTGACTTGTGTGTTTTTTTTAAGATGTGTAGAATAGAAAAGTCTGGTGTAGGTCAAGGGATGATGACAAATAACATGTAAATGAATAGAATAGACAAACAGACAAATAAGTAACTAGATCAAATAACAAGGGCACAATGACGCAATGGTTAGTTTGGATATCTGCCTCACAGTTCAGAAGCTAAGGGTTCAGTCTTCTTGTGTGGAGGTTGCATGTATTCCCTTGCCTGCATGAGTTTCCTCCGGAGTACCCCCCCCCCATTACAAAAACATTAATAGTAGGCCGGTTGACTTCAAATTGTCCATAAGCGTGAGTGTGACTGTGGTTGGTTGTTTCTCTATGTATGTCCTGCGATTGTGATTGGCTGTCGACCAGTTCAGGGTGTACCCTGCCTATCACCCATAGACTGCTGGGATAGGCTCCAGCACGTCCACTACCCTCGTAAGGATCAATAAATTTAAAAAACACAGTTTCTGTACATTTCAATTTGCACCTTTAATTACTTTTCCTCAAGCAGAACAAAACAATTAGTTTCAATGAAATGGAAGCTGCAAGGTTACCATATTACCACCCAATCATTGCAGGTTGAAAATGATCCATTTGCATTATTTGCGTCCTGAAAAAAAATGATACTTTTGTCTTTATTTTGACCTCTGTGAAAGCCCTCATGTTGCCACTCATTCATTTATTGGGTACCGGTAAGCACCGGTGGCAAACAGATGGGCCGGCAGTGACAGCGACACACTGCTTAGGCAGCTGTGCATTCGTGGAGGAAAGAGGTAATGAATAATCATCTACCAAGAGCGTCCGACTGATTCATATTAATAACGAGCTGTTCTAATTACGTTTTTACAACTTAGTGGGTCTCTTATATGAGACCGGTACGTTGTGATTTGGATCATAGTTAGCTCACCTTTCAGCATAAACACAACCTCTAAAACACATGGTGTTCAATGTAGCTGTAATGCATAATTCATTCATTTCCTTTTTTGAAACTGACCGGCACATTTTTTTTCCCTGTTCCCATACTGTCTTTTTTCCCACTTGCAAACAGAGAGCAATAATCCTATAAAATTCAAAGATATTTGAGAGATGACATCAGATAGCTGCAATAGCAAAGTTCAGAGATCAAACCGCAAATCAAACACATTTTTACCTGAAAGCATTACACAGTCAACTTTAATGAATTATATCTCACTATAATCTTCTTTCTTTTGAAGACTGAAGATAACACAACACTGTAGAGCTGGACACTTAAAGTGCATGATAATTAATACGTTTTTCGTAAAAAAAATTTCCATTGTATTCTTGACCACACCTCAACTACCCCAACGGCACCTTTGAGTCCAGTCCCTGGGCTACCGCTGGGCCCTGATTGACTAGTTGGGCAGTCCTGCCCTAAATCTTTAACAAACTGAGATTCCAGGCACGTTTGAAGGGAATGCTTGGCAAAAGGAGGCCCTGAGTATGGAAAGTTATGCTTTATAATTTGGAGCTCAGAGTGAAATGCTAATCAGGGTTGAGTGCATAATGCAAGCTTTTGGCGTGTGCAATAGGTTGAATTTTTATCAGAGGGGCAACCTAATGTGGAAAAAGGTTTACAATATAATGGCACAAGGCTCAGTAATGTAGAGTGAGCAGTCAGTGTGTGTGTGTGCGAGAGAGAGAGAGAGAGAGAGAGAGAGAGAGAGAGAGAGAGAGAGAGAGAGAGAGAGAGAGAGAGAGAGAAATGCACAAACTCAATCAAATACTCTGCAGACAGAGATCCCAAATGCCCAAATGCATTAGCATTTAAACAAGAGCTCATTATGATGATTTAATAGGGTGTTTAGTGTTTTATCAAAAGAAACAAACCTTGATGGGTTTGCTTGACAGATAAAAGTCGAAAACAATTATAAGTTGTACATCTGTTGGAAAGTTTAGCATCCCTTCCATTTCTGAAGGAAAGGAATAGTTGGGGCTGTACCACTGACAACACGACCCGCACATGCAGCTCAATGTGACAAATCCTCAAAGCCCAAGCAGAACTTGGGTTGATTGACGGATTGAGATTGCCATGCATACATACGTAAATACTTCAGAGAATTATGTCCCTATGCTGAGCTAGGAAGAATTCAAAATATATTTTTGTAAACAGTAAGGTATCAGGGGTCAACAATGGAGAATCTTGTGCAAGTTATTTTTAACATTTGTACCCACTTATAAAATCCATGGAAATGCTCCAAAGGTGTTCAATGTTGTGTCACATCGTCTCTCTATTTCAGTATTGCGGGTTCATCTCGAGAGCAACCTCGGCCTTCACCTCTTAATACGTTCATACTATATAGCATGTACTCCAATCGTAAAGGACCAATTTTACAAATCCACCTTGTGATGACATATTTATATTACTATCACAAAACTATCTTGCCAATTATCTCGTAAGGCCTACTCTTTGGACCCCATTCATACTATTCGGTGCAGCAATGTGATGAGTAGACAAAAAATTATGAGGGCTTATTTCTCTCCATTTTTTAGGCTGTCTGTCCTGTAGTATGTGCGTACCTTGACACAGAACATTTCAGGGGTGATTATGTAGTACAGCAGCTGATTGCCAGGGATTACGATTTCTTCAAGAGCATCTTTGAAAAAATACAATCTGTACTCAGGCCTTTCAGTGGGGAGTTTGCATGTTCTCTCTGTGCTGTGTTATTTTTCTCCCCTGGTACTCCAGTTTTCTCCCACTAGGGTTAGGTATCTTTGTGAAACTGACAATACGATTTGTACAGACCTCGACACACAGGTCCCTGTACAATATGTCCCTCGATATGAGTCAATACAATTCACATTGTCAAACATTAACAGCTGTTAAGTAAATTCATGACAAAAACTCATCAAAATAACTTTCCTCCCATCAGTTTGCCCCAAACCCCTCTCTGGTGCAACCCCCATTTAAACGTGTACTGGTGCCTAATAGTCCCAGCTTCTCAGTCTGAAACAGGACAGGCACAAGTGACCCCTCCACCCAGTGTGAACGTGGCAGTGTGGCTGGTGCGGCAGTCTGAACACTGTCTGGCTTGTTTAGTCTGACTATGGACTGGTGACTTAACGTGGTGATATGAATCACCCATTCTCAAATTAGTACAAGTTCATCAAGATGCCAGTGAGCTGGTGCAAGGTGCTCTTGCTGCAGCTGAATTGTGAAAAAAGCTGCCTCTGTGAAAAAAAGAATGTCTCTGGTCAAGCGCTACAGCAGCTTGCATTTACTTCACATTCATGCCATCAAAATGTGTTCCTTTAATTTTACTGACATTGAAAATTCAGAAACAAAAAATACTAAATTTGGTTGTGATAGAAACTGCAAACGCATTTTTTTTCAGATTCAACTAAGAATTTTGAACACCAGAAGCGTCTGTTTTTTTGTCTGGCACAACCGCCACATTTTCATTCTTGGAGTTGACATCGAGGACATCTCTTAAATAAAGCTGGATTGGAAATATCTATTTTTGTGAAATATCCATATATGCATCTCTTCTTCCACCCCTGCCACCACTTGAATAAATTGCTCTTCTTGTGGGATTGAGAGGACCATTCCTCACTCCCATCTCTATCTCTCTTGGGCACTCCAGATTCCCATCGATCCGTTGGCGCTCAATCAATAATAATTAGAAAAGCATTTAATGACTTTGTGAACTCCTAACCCCAAACTGCTACATAAAAGAGCTACATAAAAGCACTGTGAGAGAGGGGCAGGGAGACGATGCTTTTTAAGTAGGGGAGGCTTGTAACTTCAAATTTGAAAGCAGCAAATTTCAAGTGGCCTTTTAGGGAGATGAGAGGCATGAGGGGGTTATTTTTATGACACTCAGAGATGATGCCCGAGCCATGATGTGGGGGGAAAAGTTCTAAGCTGCAACACACATATCATTTGTTAATCAGTTTCTAAAGCAAGGAACACATAAACCATGATGACATTTACTGTGTTTCATCTTAATCATAGGAGCTTAGTGCTCAGTGCACAAGATGTTTTTAACCTTTTAACCTACTACTATTACTATTGCTTGTGTGAGGTCTTAGATTGAAATGAAAATAAATTGAATGAAAAATGAGACAAGTATTTAGTAATCTTTGCAATGTAAGGACTCATATGTTCTAAAAAAAATCAAGTACTGGCATCTTGACATCAGAAATTACAAACAAACATTAGTTGAGAAATAACAATTGATGAAATGACACCGGGACATACTGGTGTTATTCACCATTTTTAATTTAGTCTCAGTTTTAGTCCAATTTCAATTGTGCTTGTTAGTCTTTAGAACACTTAGTCAATTTCATTCCGTTTTTATTTAATTATTACTTGACTTGTACTTTTTACTATTTATCTTTACTCTTTTTTTTTTTTAATTGATAAATTGGTAGCGGGAATGAGCAAGGTGTCACAATTTCCCTATATTTTGTATGAATCTTGAACAAGCAAGCGCATTTTGCAACTGTACATGATTCTGGATCCTCAGAGACAGACGCATGGTTACGGGAGGCGGGAAATTGTGCATCAAAGTTTGACAAAAACTCTGAATGAATACATTAAAAAAAAACTTTAAACTCTTTTTCATTGAAAATCAAGCTCCTCACAAGATTTTGTCATTATGCACTTTGCAAAGTGTGCACATAAGCGGTCCAACAAGTCTGTCACTGTGCTCTTGCTCATTTAACTCATTACAGCTCAGTCAGCCAGCTTTACTGCAGTCAGGCTAGGCTCTTTGGGTAAAAAATAGTTCATTTTAAAAAGTGCCCAGATTCTCTCCATTACATCCATCTACTACGGACTCTTGACATATGTCAAGATGCCATGTGTCGGCTACGTAGTTACGGTATTATTAAACCCACAAGCTAGTAAAATGAGTAAAAAATAGCCCATGCATGCGCACTAAGCCACCCCTGCACAATATGAGGCGAGCGGCTCTTGATTTTGTCTTATGATGAGTTATACAGTTTGATGAACTTTATGTTTATTCTGTGGTGACTTTTGTCGGCAGGTTTCTAATATAGGTACCCATGAATGGGGCTTCCCGTTTATTGTTATACCTAAAAATATATATATATTTTTTATCAATCATCCACTTCTATATCGTTTTTGTGGTGTTGCACCATTAAGAGTTCCCATAGTGACCAGTATTGGGATTGTGTGGCAGACATGATAATCAGTCTGCCACATGCCATAATAATAATAATAATAATAATAATAATAATAATAAAAATAATAATTATTATTAATATTATTATTATTATTATTATTATGTGAAAGAAAATTAGGCTGAATACTTAATATTGAGCAAGCAATCCCCTTTTGTGAAGCTCTGGGAATAATTATTGCTTAACACATTATTTTGCCAAATTACATCTATTGCTAATTGTAATTTAAAATAATTTGTTCAGGGAAGGCAAGTTATGGTATTGTCTCTGGGCTGTAAAATGGAATCCTACAAATTTCAGTGAGACGTCTGGAATAGCATAAAACTAGAATATAGGTATTATAGTATAGGTATATGTACCGTAGGGTGGTGCAGTAACTCGAGCACTTAGCTTCGCAATTTGTGGGCGTGCATCCAAAAGGACACAACTGTGGCATGTTTGATGTGGCCCAGATGCTCTGTAACATGGGATGCATGTGGCCAGTAAAAAGAGATGAGGACTCGACCCCATCTGTGCACATCACAACCTGCAGCTGTTACTCTGTGCTGGGGCAGGAATAAACATTGTCATTCTGTTTATTAGCTGTACAATCCACATTATGCAATGTATAAACATTAAGATTTTCACCCTGAGAGAAATATGTGTATCCAAACAAATTCTCCACAATTGACTGTACTGAATGATAAACAAACGAAAAATGCATGAATGGCAAAAAAAACATATAAAACATCTGGTTATGCTTTATTTAATTCCCCCAAAAAAGCAAATAGAGAAAAAAACAATTACCAGTCAGCAATTATAAACTTGAGCAACATAACAGAGTGACAAGATGAGATAAATGAAAGATGATATTTAACGGGCGGGATAAGGTGCCTCCTCGTTAATTTCTAAATCAGTAATGAGATGCAAATTCCGTCAATGTGATGAATCTCAGAGGGGTGTCGCGGCATGCTGCCTGCAACAGTGGGAAACCTGTTAGCTGTGTTGTTCTCAAGTATTGCTCCACAATGATGAATTCTTTTAAATGCACTGAAGTCTACTGAAGGCAGCAAACTTCAGTGGTCTTTCTCTTTCTCTCTCTGTCTTTCTCTCTCTATCTTTCTCTCTGTCGGTCTGTCTCTTGCTCTCTCTCTCTGTCGCTCTCATAGGTTGATCTAATTGTGATTCCGATTTTTATGTTTTTTATTATTTTTGGGTGAGTTTCTCCTTCGTTGTAATAGTAGTAGTAGTAGTAATAGCAGTCGTCGTAGTAGTAGGAGTAATAGTAGTAGTAGTAGTAGTAGTAGTAGTATCAGTATTAAGTAAACTAAAATACTAATAATTTTCTCGAGTTTGAATTATGAGTTACCATTAAAAGGCGAATTCTTCAAAGCCTTTTTCTGTGAATGATGCCACAATATTTTTCACAGTTGGATTTGTAGATTTTCTGCCATTTGTCTCTGTAGAGCCTCTCCAGGAGGTACTCTTGGGTGCTCCACCACACATAGATCTAAGAATCAAGGCTTCAATGCACTAGAGACTATTGGTTTCCACAGTGCTGAATTACCATATTCACTACAATTAATAATTGCAGTGAATATGATCAGTGGAGGGCTGTAGTTAGTCCTTTTTTAAAAAAAAAAAAAAAAAAAAAAAAGCATTTTTTTCTGTGAGCGATGCAACAACATTTTTCACAGTTGGATTTGTAGATTTTCTGCCATTTGTCTCTGTAGAGCCTCTCCAGGAGGTACTCTTGGATGCTCCACCACACATAGAATCAAGGCTTCAATGCACTAGAGACTATTGGTTTCCACAGTGCTGAGTTACCATATTCACTACAATTAATAATTGCAGAGAATATGATCAGTGGAGGGCTATAGTTACTATGTCCTTTCTAGGACATTTATTGACCAAGGAGCTTAGCCAGTTTAACTATCTGTTTCTTCTGTACCTCCTGCCATTGCTCAAAACAGTACAGCACTTCTTGAACCAAATTTCTGCCATTTAATCATTGAGTATTGAAAGTGTTGTGTTGCAGTATTTTGGAATCCTGCGCTCGTGGATTACTTCATGTGTTCACTCATTTTCATAGTTTACATTCAGGATGCAGACTCACATCACTAAGACTGATGTGCATGTTTCTTATGGATGACTGATCTCATGCCTCAGTGAACGTGTGTGAATGCATGAATGCAAGAAGAGTCCAACCTTTGCCATTTAAGAAGTTATTTCAATTGTCAATGACAATCTCTTAACTCTTGAACTAGATCCAATCACTACAGCACCTCGATTACAACACCTACTTTATATAGCTGCAAAATATACCTTTCTCACGACATGCTTTTTCCCATCATTTCTCTTGTTTTAAACTTAGTTTTTGCTGTTTTAAATACTATAGTTTAGTCACAGCTGATATTGAAAAACTAACACCGTGAGCCGGCTATAAAATTATGACAAATCACAGGGGCCGTCAACTTCATGATCTTTCGGGATCACTGCATGATGGTTGTTCGTGGTGCAAAAATCAGGGTGGAATAAATTGTGCATACATTCAAGCCATTTTAAGATAAAAGTTGTCCTTTAAACTTTCATAGTTTGGGTTTTAGTCAAACCGGAGCTGAATACATAAAGACAAGCTGGACTATACTTCTGACAACCGTGCCCTCTGTTCCCTTATGTTTCTACATATATTTATTATTTATTTTACAGAGCTGCACCTTCACCCTTCAGTAGACATCAACCACCCACCGCTTTTCTTTTGACTTCTTTGCATAAACAGAAGCAGTGTTTGCCCTTGTTAAAGTGATAGATGCAACCAAAGTGTTTTTGTTTTTAATTTAGTCAATGCACATTGCTCACCTGAGGAGAATGGATTTCTAGAAAAGCTAATATTGCTTTTTTGATTAATTAAGTGTGCATCTTGGAAAAAATAACTTTTTACTCTTAGTGTCTATGCAGAGATCGAATTATTTTGCAACAAGCACCTGCATCATAATTTGCAAGAAGGAGTTGGGAGTTGTTTGGTGGATGGCGAGGTTGAGTGTTGAAGTTTTAATCATGTGCAGATATGTATGCTAAACCCAAACTAAGCCCCAACCTTCCATTCCTGGTACCTTTTTAGAATGATTAAAAAAAGAGAGCGAGTTGAAACACACTTGGAGTTATAACTGCTTTGATGGCAGTAAGCTGATGGTGATTTACTATTGTTTGACAATTTAGCCTCTTCAGCGCGTCCTGGGTTGTCCACGGGTCTCCTGCCGGTGGGACATGCCCGGAACACCGTTAAAAATTGAGAGCTTTGCCTTTTGGCTCCGCTCTCTCTTCACCATAAAGGACCGGTACAGAGTCTGCTAAAAGTCTGGATAAAAGTTTTCAAAGTCTAATTAAAATCATGGTGCACGTTAGATCGCACTGGTTAGCACATCCGCCTCACAGTTCAGAGGTTACGGGTTTAATTCCACCTCCGTCCACGATAGTTGGGCAGCAAGCCCCAATATCCACTCTTTCCTGTGCAACCGGGCGTGGAAACATCGATCAAGATACGTGTGAAGCCCTACCGATCACTATCACTGTGGAATCAGCTCACTCAATTATGGAATCAGTAAAGTCTCACTTTTGTTTTTGAACTGAATATTCATATTGGCCTCAAGGGCAGGGTAAAATGTCAATTACCAGTGTATATACAAGCCTCATGCATATTGTTTTTATTGATTCATGTTGTTGGTCAAAATAATGAGAGAATAGAAAAGCAGTCCGATTAGATGCTGTTTTTGTCTCAACTCCACCATGACAAACCCCAAAAGTCACCAATACAAAATGGATATCTTATTAGCATCGATTTTTCTCCAAAATACACTATATAACTATATAGCTGATTTGTCTGTAATGACATCTTGTTGAACACAACTATGCATGATTCAAAAGCCACAATGTTGATCCTTGCCCAATCCCAGCCCATCTACATGCTGTGCTGGTTGCAAAAAGACTGCAAAGTCAAAAAAAAAAAAATCCCCACAATTTGCAATGAAAATCATATCCCGAAACATCACTTTTAGAAAATGAATTTAGTTTTGCATATCAGGCTAGATAATGTATGTGAAAACAAGAGAAAAATAACAGCCTTGCTCTAATTATAGTTATAAGCCCAGCGGCAATGCTGATTTCATCAACATTTGCATGTTTAGCTGATTTATCCTGTCCTGAATTTAAAATATTTCATAGGAATTAATTTGTTGGACATGTATATTCAAACATGTCTCAGTATTGCCTTCCATGGGCACCGCATGGTATGTATTCAGCAATACCGAAAAACCAATGCTAGCTCCCACCATTGTGCCGTTTTGATTATAGGTTAGTTTTGACTCAAAAACCTGTAGCAACATCCTCATAATGAAGCTCCAGTCAGCTCTATATTCCTAATTGCACCTTAAATAATGCTGAAAAAATGCTCTCTACTGCTGTTCACTGGTAACAAGAATGAATACTCCCTGGTGCCTACCCAAGGACAGAAAGATTTTGAACTTTATCCACCTGCAAAAAGTATCAGGGGCAAACTTAATGACAGAGTTTCTCCTCTCACAACACAATAACACAATGACATCCCACGACGTGGTAGAGCCTTCTCAGATATTAGTTTGGCTTTTTCTGTATAATCAAAGTGCCAAGTCCAAGGGCATGAAAACTTTGTATTTCAGTTTGAGTGCATTTTTTTTCATTCCCCACACACTCAGGTTAGAAGGCTCTGTTTTTGCACATACATCACCGTTATGGCTTGGTGCTTCTCATCTCAAGCTCTCACAAACGGTGATTTAGGACACAGTTTGACCTCTACATTGAGTCTGTGGCTCAAGAGCAGCGAGTTGAACAATGCATGTAGGTGGATCATCATCTTTCTTGTCTTATGCTTGACACATTTGAGTATGCTCGTGCTATAGTGAATTAAAAGTACTGTCAATGCAAATTTGGGAAAGTTCTATTGATGCCTTTAGCTAGGTCGAATGTATAATACATATCTAGCTGCCCCAAGCAGTTTTTATTCATCTATACATACAGATGAAAAATCTATCCTTTGTCAACCATAAGAAGGTGAACTCCAATGTTACATAAAACCGTAATGTCTGAGACAAATGCTCAGTGTTGCGCACCCTCTTATTAAAATGGTCACCCTTCTGGTTGAACCTTTTCACCTAGTTAGACAACTTCCAACAATTTTGATCCACACTTCATGGATCTACCAAACCAAATCCCTTTATCAAAACCTCTTGATCATTCATTGGTTCTTCATTGGTCCACATAGGAGTTAGTTAATCTACAGTGACTACTATGAAGTGATGGATCATATCCAAATATATTTGTAATAATTGGTCACCTGGGGTACTAGGTATGCTGTGCCAAGAGGGATCAGATTTGTCTTTGCTGTGCGTAAAATTATCAGTAAAGGGCTAGAAATGACAAACATTAAGACAGATGCTAACGTAGGATTATGCACCCCTGAACTCTGCGGTACGCTACTATCTTGACAAACGTATTGCTGGCCAGCACTGTACTGTATGTTAGCCATTTTGTTCCACACTAAAAAAAAATTCATGATGCTCCGTTGCAAGCTTCATGAACTTGGCGGTTTCAAAAGAAAAACATGTCAGAAATGGAGCACAGTTAAAGTAGACCAAAATGTAAGACGCTCAAATTGTAGCCTAGATATTTACAGAACAGCTCAACAGCATTGATTATAATTATTTAAAAGAAGGCTTGCTAGTTTGTTTCAAACAGCATAACATTTCGGATAAGTGTGTGGCCTCGAAAGATAAAATGTAGCGAGTCTATATCCTTTCATGCCCTTATTGAATGGCATATATCTTTTAAGAAAAACACCTTCATTAAAGATTAATTATAACCCCTGCACCCTCTGGCGCAATGTAGTGAGTGGGTGTGCAGGTTTGGCTGGCGAGTGGATGCTTGCTCCCTAATTAGGCCATATATAAATAGACTAAGCACAGAAATGGTCTGACTTACTCAGAGTACAGAAAGGGCCACAAAATTGAACAATTGAATGCATGTTTTACTTATATTTACATTTCTGTGCTGTTATGTATCACAGCACAGTATACAGTATTTCAAACTTCGCCCTGGATTGGTTTTCAGTCAGATACAGATAACATAGACAAACAACCAGTCACACTCACATTCAAGCCTACACTCCCTGAGCAGAAAGTAATCCCATGGTACCTGCACAAAGTACACACGTACCCACTACACTTATTAACCGCACATCCAAGTTCCGCTGAGATAGTACCGTGCTGAAGAAAAGCAGCACCTGTTGAGCAGGAAGACGTTTAAGTCAAATGTAAATTAAATTATGAAAGTCGGCGTAAAGTGATCCAACTTGGCCTTTCTTTTATTCTTTCATTGGGTTTATAGTGAAGCAACATAGTTCTGAATGAACCCTCCCATTAGTCCAGTTACCTGAGGTCAGAGGTCAAATCAGTTTATGATTACACAATACTGCACAGAATTTATAGTGTGGTATTTTAAAAATTTTAAAACCCACTACCTTCAAACTGAAAAGTCAAAGCCAGCTCTTGATACTTAACAATCAGAGGTGATATGGAGGCAGTGGCAAGGCTATTCTTTATAATTTAAGGCATTGTATCTATGTGTTTAACACAAAAACATGTTGATTTTTAATATTGGAACCTTGATGCCTAAGATATCAAAGGACTGATTTAACCAAGTTATTGGCAGAATATTATGCTGGCAAGGGCAACCTTTTTGTTTTTCTTCATGGTATTCAATATCCCTGAGCAAAAACAACTTCTTTTGAATACATTTCCAATTTATATTGAGGATTAATAAAGACTGCAAAGCAGAGTCGGCATCGCAGATGTCCATAGATAAAGAGTACAAGCGCTGGCTATGATAGACTAAACAGCTGATGTAGTGGCACAAACTTTTGGCACAAACATATGCATAACAGGGAAAACAGCTTCCCGTGAAGGTACGGGCATATGGTCGGCTCGTGTCTCAACAGCAAGATGCTGTGTCACCTTGCTTGCCACCTGTAGCTGCTCACCAGCCCAGAGAGTAGGATTTAAGGTGATGTGTGCAAACATGGGTCAGCATACATATTTGCCTCTATTATCTCAGAGGCCATATGCTTATCTTGTTGATCCATGCGACATCCGACAGCATGTCACACTCTGTTGCCGTGGCCAGGCAGGCGTGAAGAGCAACCAGAGTCAAGAGCACAAAGACCTTTAAAGATCGTGGTTGTTACCTCAAAGTTTCCACTTTCTTCTCTCTTGCTCCCGGGGCTTCTACTTTTGTTTTTCTTTCTGATTCAAGGCACGGCCTGACAAGTGACAGCGATTTGCATGATGTGATCAAACTGAGCCTTCCTGCAGCTACTTAAGTGTGTTTGTGTTCATGTACTTTTGTGGTTCTCTGTATTTAAGAGTGGCACAGTAATACCAATGAACTTAACAGAGACGAGGAAGACAACGTAGTAAACAAAAAACAACAATTGAGGACATCTACCATGTCATTTATTCTTGGCGTGTGAATAAAGTGTGAATGGCTGTTGCCCTTTGAGTGGCTCATGTGAATGCTCTCTTAAGAGGTCCGTGATGTTTGTGGCTTGCAAACAAAGCAACAGCTTAGTTCTCCATCATCGATCGCCTTTCTTTTGGGTGGGCATCAAATTGCTGGTTTGTAATGATTTTCCGGAGGCTTAAGACACATTGTCCGCCCTTTCCCTCCCTGACAAGCAACAGCAATACGAAGATATTCATGTATAGATATAAGCAGGTAGGATGTCCTGCACAGTAAAACAGACAATGTCACACTTTAAGTCCATATGTGATGCAACACGCAAAAGTATTTTGAGGCATTTAAAATGTTGGGAATATTACTTTCTGAGTCGATTTTTGACTAGCTTTGTATACCTTCTCTGTTGAGCTCTGCCATTGTCACACTTCCATATAATATCAAACATAAATATTTTTTATGATGTTTTATAATGTTAATAATTTTATAATGTTTAATTACTTTACTTGTGACCTAACTAGATTGCTTTTTGCATTTTCTCAACTTCATAAATGGCCTTCAATTTAGGGTATAATAAACAATAAATGAGTAAAAACACAAAGATAGCATCTATTACACTTTGGGGAAATAAACATAACCAATAACAAACACATAAACTGCAAAGACTATTTGCAATTGCTGCTAAGAAGGACTTCCCTTATCCATGGAGGAATGAGACATTAATTTCTCACTGTCAGTATTTCGTGGACAATTAACAATTAAAGGTGACGTTATTAATGTGTCCCACAAATCAATCATTCTGTGGATTATTGCAATCACAACATGTCAACATTATACTTTATTTGTTTTATTACATTTAAGTCAAGTTTGATCACCACTCTTACTTATTACAACTCTGATTGTGAGCGGGCTTCTCCAGACACTCATTTTCCGCACACCCACAATCTCCATATGTGATGCAAATTGTGAATATGCTATACTTTCAGCATTATGTTGTTTATTTTGTGGAATGCAAAAACTGAAGCATCATCAAAACTCGGCTTTTTTTATTATCACCAACTTTTATTAAAGATCACCATTAAATTTGAAGTTCTGCTCCAATTACCATTCTGCAGGACCTTGTGAAGTAGCCTCAAAAAGATCTGCTGAGGAAGTATCAGCTATTCTTCAATTTTAGCTGGACTTGACCTTTGCTCCTCAATGCACACTTAAGACATTTGAGATGCTCTTTAACACGGCCACGTGAGAACAGGTTGTGGGTCGCAGTCAAAACGTAATGGAGCAAGGAACCCAAAAGATTGCAATTAAGACATAAGGGCCGCATTATTCCCACAGTTTTCAAAATGACTCCTTTCATGAGGCATGGCAGGAACATCAGTGCGTGCTTTCAAAAGTCTAATATTTGATGGAAAAAGAACAACTAACAGTACGTATGTCAAGCCTTCTCTAGAGAGCCTGCTGCGCAATTTCATAAGTCTAAACAAAGGAAGTTAATTTAAGACATAATTTCTTGTGGCTAAATAATGGCCTCATTTATATAAGAAAGATTTAATTCATTATTTTTAGTTCAAGTGATACTGTTGGGCAATATCCAAAGTTGTGCATTGTTATTTTATATGTGCTTCTATTTGATGTCCATGCAGCCTGCTTTGCGGCTTCTGAAGTCTAAATAAAAGAAGTAAATTTAAGACATAATTTCTTGTAGCAAAAGGATACCCTAATTTGTATTCTATATAGATTTAATGTGTTATAATGCAGCCACAGGGGGGCACAAGCCTGTCTCTTTCCTGTGCCAGTCCCAAACCCGGGTAAATGCGTCAGGAAGGGCATTTGGTGTAAATATTTGCCAAAATTTTTCATGATGCGAACACGGTCTGTTAATGCCATACCGGATCGGTCGAGGCCACCATCAGAAGGCAGAGCTGGAGGTGGCAGAGATGAAGATGCTGACGTTCTCTTTGGGAGTGACGCTGTCTGATAGGATCAGGAATGAGTGCATCAGAGGGACATCTAGGTGTTAGGTGTTTTGGAGATAAAGCCAGAGAAGCCAGACTGAGATGGTTTGGACATGTACAGAGGAGGGATAGTGAATATATTTATAGAAGGATACTGAGGATGGAACCACCAGGCAGGAAGTCAAGAGGAAGACCAAAGATGAGATTTATGGATGAAATGAAAGAGAACATGAAGTTAGTTGGGGTGAGAGAAGAGGATGCACAGTATAGAGATGGAAACAGATGGTTCACGGTGGCGACCCCTGAGGGAAAAAGCTGAAAAGGAAAAGAAGAAGATTGAATGTATTATTTCTAAAGTGATATTGTTGGGCAACATCCAAAGTTTCAGATTCTTATTTCTTATTTCATTATTTCATTTGATGTTCATGCGCATGATTAAATAATAATGAGTCAGACGTTCATTTCCAATTCCTTGGTGCTTGTAGTTTTTTGCTTTGAGCACTTATTTGCTCTGATGCAAGTCGTTATTTGGAGGACTAGTTTTTTACTTTTACTTGGGTCATATTTTTCTAAAATAACAGTGTTTTTACTTAAGTACAATTTTTTGCTACTCTACTCACATTTGCTAATTACGTCACCATACTTTTGTTTCCCTTACCTCAATAGAAATGTTCCCAGAAGTTACAGTACAAATTTGATAAATTATTTATTATTTATGTAGAGTTTGTAGTTTCAAATAAATTATACACCATATCACCCTTTTAAGAAGGAGGCAAATGATGGTACACACTTTACACATTGCCATAAATTCTGGTCAGCGTGGCAAGAGGGAGCCAATTATTTCTCTACTTCATGGCGATTGCTGCTTGCCACTAGTTCTCAAATGTGACAGATTAGTGTAGAGAGTAATAGGAAAGAGAGTAAAGGAAGGCATGTGGATAATAAGTCTCGCTTGCACCAGTGTTAATTAAACTAAAAAGAAGACAGCATATGGCTCAGACTTGTATGTATTAAAGTCCTGTTTTTGAGTATTTTCTCTGTGAAAACCACTGCTTACAACTCTTGCTACGGCGAGTAACACCTTCAAAGGAGGCGGAATGTCTTTGTTGACATGTCACATGGCAGCTTAATGAGGGATTCCAGTCATAGGCAGGCTGCTTCTCACTGCAGGCTGAGGGCAGGATGCGCTCCGAGCGAATGAGGGATGAAAGAAGTGTGACAGCGGAGGGGATGAGAAATAGGCAGGATAAAAGTGGGGCAGTTTCAAGCTGCTGCGGGATGCAGGGAGCGATATTTTGAGGACTCATGAAAAGGGAACATCTTGGCTAGGGAGGTCAAGGTTCCAGGCTGCAGTGTGCACATGTGATCAGCATATCCCACCAAGCAGAGATAACACAATGAAGAGGGCAGTTTGGCTAAAATAGAAACTCTTTGTGTGAGGTGCTAAAAACTTACTCCACTATCAAGTGACAGTAACTGGTAACCCATGGCAACGCCACCTCCTTCTGATGGACTCAGAAATCATATAAAGATACTAATAGCAGCCAAGACCACATGCTGAAAGGGCATATAGCATTAGGTTGTAATTAAGAAGATATCGCATACATAGTGTTCATTCTGCTTAATGATCCACTGACTTAATTGACTACCAATGAATATTTAACGACAGCAGCTGCCACATTTGCAGTGGAAATGAACGAGTTGGAGCAGCTTTGTTTGAAAGTCAGTGTGGGCGGTATTATTTTAATATTTTCTGACATTGTACACTGGGGTTGTGTGACAGAGGTGTAATTTGAACGCTCTTCTGTATAACGACATGCTTATTAATAATCAAGTTGTAAATGTAAATTTTAACTTGAGTAACACAATCAGCGACACTACCCCAACAAAATGTCTGAATAAACATCAACAAACAAATAGATAAATAAAAGCACAAAGTGACCACAGCTTGTGATATGGGTGATGAATTGTGGCGGGAAAATAGAAGCGTGAGTTTAAAAAAAAGTGAATGTCGTTTGGAAAGTAGGTTGAGAAAGTCAAAAATAGCTTCAAAGGGTCTCAGACTTGAGAACAAAATCCCAAGAGTAAGCCTTCTGAGGTAAGGAGGAAAAAAAATCCGAACTCTATGAGGGTTTTTATGATAAGTATACTTGATCGTTGCTTTCAGCAGCTTTTTTAGTCATGTACTACACTGTAAATAAACAATTGGGACAGTAGCTGTTACTGACATTGAATTGGAATATCGTCAAATAAAAATACTCCAGAAAACAAAAAACATCTGTAATATGTGCTATGTTATCTTCATTGAAGGCTCGGAATATGATGACTTGTGAATGCTTGTCGGTATGACTGTGTTAGTTCTGTGACTGGTGATCATTCAAGGGTGTACCGCACAGCCCAACTTCAGCCTAAAGTTGGTTAAAATAGATAAGGCCTAGTAAACTACTCCCGAGTGACACCCTGGATTCCAACCGCTCGACAAATTATAATCACAAACAATAATATCAGCAACTTTATTGGAAGGGTGTGCGGTACCAGAGGGGTAAAGCATAGTCGCCAGTGGCATGCTGGGACCATTTTTCAGCCCGGGAGTTTCGAATGCAACCGGCCCAATGGTAAGCGCACAGAATGGGTGACTATAACAGAAAAGAAAATATTATAATATTGCTCCTATTTCCCATGAGCCAGAAAAGGTGAAGAAACCAGATCGATCAGTTCAGGTGATCCATTTGGATGAATGTCACTGTTGTAAACAAAAAATATGTTGACTAATGCATTCTCTGATTTATCCATCCATCCATTTTCTGTACCGCTATCTCCCCACGGCGGTCGCGGGTGTGCTGGAGCCTATTCCAGCGGTCATCAGGCAGTAGGCGGACACCCTGAACCGGTTGCCAGCCAATTGCAGGGCACACAGAGACGAACAACCATCCAGTCACACCTAGGGGCAATTTGGAGTGCTCAATCGGCCTACCGAGCATGTTTTGGGGATGTGGGAGGAAACCGGAGTGCCCGGAGAAAACCCACGCGGGCTCGGGGAGAACATGCAAACTCCACACAGGGAGGGTCGGAGGCGGAATCGAACCGGCACCCTCCTAACTGTGAGGTGGACGTGCTAACCAGTGGGCCACCGAGCTCTCTGATTTATGCTTATATCCGTATAAAAAATGTTGACCTTAATCAAAAATCAATTCTTGAAAAGCATTTTTAAAAGTCCTCCGATGGACTCACCACGTGTGGGAGGAGCCATCAGGTGCCCTGTGAGCTCGGTGGCCTTAAAACTCAGTTACTTGGTTGCCTTTTTGGCATGTGGGAGTCTGGAGGCAGCTGACAGGTACATGCCAGAACACAGCTTCTGTGGTTGTCAAGGCAAAAACTTAAGCGTGGAAGGAATTCTGCAAGACCATGGAAAAAGACTAAAGTTAAAAACTAAATTTCACAGGTTTAAGCACTATAAAACTAATTTGAACTTCAGTGAGGGGAATTTGTGTTTTGCTTGAGTTGTTTCAAGGAAGCCATCACACAAAGGTCGGACGTGAGGTTTGTCCTCTAATTAAGATTATAGAAGATTACAGAACAAAAGTGATACATTAATTACATTTTTGCTGTAATGCAAGGTCAGGTGGTGGCTGTCTACAATAATTTGCAAAATGACTAAGTAAAGAAAACTGAAACCCTGAATACAGCACAGGTTTCTTCACCTACTTTGCCTTATCTTTTCACTTTTCATTTTGTATGTGAAAAGCTTGGCCACGAGCAACATTGTAAAGATGTCTTGTATTGTATTGATTTATATTGAACTTTAGTCTTGCAATCTGTATCAACTTTTATTGTACAACATTTTCATTCTTTGAAGAACAAAAAAGCACATAGGAGTCAACATACAGCCTTGACAGTTGTTTTTGCTAATCTTTTGTTAAATGTAAATAAACTTGGTTTTTTTTTTTTTAAATAATTTTCTATAGTACTTCATTTCTTCAACCTTGGCTCCATTGAGGGATTAAGTTAGGAGGATACCATTATATCTACATATATCAAGACTGACTTCTAAAGTTTAAGCCTTTTGTAAACCTGACAATTTTTTCTCAAGTATCATACCGAGAACAATCGTTTTGTTGAGATCGAGAAACGTTCTTTCTTATTACTATATAGTAGCTAATTTTAAATTGAACCCTAAACTCAGATAATAGATTCGTGAAGGTAGGGGATGGGGTATATCAGTAATTTCCAACCATTGCAGTTCAGGCAGACTAATGTTTCTTTGTTTTGTTCACCCTGTTTCCATGGGTTCACCACTGAATAACACGGGTGGTGTCATTTACATTCATTTTGGTTGACTGACTTGAAATGTACATTTAAATAGGCAGAAAGAATAAATGGAACCAAATCTAAATAGAGTACTTAGTCTTCTAGTCTAAATCTAGTCATATTAAATTACATTTATTTTTGTGTTAACAACCCTTTATTGGAGCAGATTAAAAAAAAGATCATGCTGATGACTCGGGCCCATTGTTATTATTTTCTCCCTCTCCGTTGCACTGGAGAGTGAGTCACTGGCTGTTTGCGCTGTGACACATTAAAAACTAATCACACCTCTAAAACCTGACTTGCGTCACTTCCTCTGCCGAGCAAAATGTGGCCAACTTCAGAGTGAAACAGTGTTCAACCACTCGAGAGGCCTGGTTACATTGCCCAATCTGTCTGTGGAGGCGAGCCTCACTATATCTAGTCAGAACCCTATCTGCCGGGGATTGAACAGCCAAGGTCACCAGCCAAAGAACCCCCCCTCCCACACTGGTTTGTAATGATTTTCACAAGGTGATTAAACCTTTTCCACCCTTTCTACCGGACAAGGAACTGCAATACAAACATACTTATGTATAGATATGGGCAGGTAGTACATCCTTCACTAGAGAACACACACTGCTTAAAAGCTACGACAGGAAAACACACAACAAAAGTATTTGGAGGAATACAATATAATACAACTTTTCTTATGTAGCACATTTTACAACAGCTGCAGATGCAACACAGCATTAATATAGCAATATCTCTTTCTGAGTAAATGTCTGACTAGTTTTGTACACTTGATGAGCTCTGCCATTGTTTTACTTAGAATGATATCATATTGCTCTGTAGATTCTCAAATGTCAAATGCATGAAATATCATTTATATTCCCAAACCTTAATGTATAATGTTTAATTACTTTACCTATGACATAACTTGGTTGAATTTTGGCATTTTTTGAAGTTACTTCATACTTGGTCATTAAATGTCCGTTTTTATTTTTTGATACGATTGGCTGAATGTAGGATGAGTTGGCCATCAAGGCAGCGATTTAAACAAAAAGAAAAGAAAAACAGGGACTCCAGCCTCAACACAAAGCACTCCAAAAGGGAGGCTTCTTGATAAAAAGAATTAACAAACAATGACTGAAAACTATCAACAATAAAGTTTCTCACTCTGGGCTGTGGCAACAAAGCAGGGGTTTGAGGACTGTGTACACTTCGGTGATCACAGGGAAACACTTCAGCACAAGACAGGGGAGCCATAGAGTATTATGGACACAATTAGCAATCAGGGTGGAGACTGATAACATGAGGAAAGGCATGTGATTTCGAATGAGGAGAATCAGGATTTCTAAAGAAAACAGGAACAAGGAAAACAAGGCAAAGTCTAAATCAAAACTAATTAAAAAAAAGGACATGATAGACAGCACATGACATTTTTCACCCATTAGCTGTCCTAGTGTTGTCAATGAATCTTTTATGTTGACTTTTCCATGTTTTACTAAAAATTGAGTAAAACAAAACTGACAATTATAAGCTTAATGTTGTCGAGGATTCGATATGTCGCATAAACATGACAGAAAAACACATGATGGCTTAAACCTGAGTGAATGTATATAAATGAATATTTGATTCAGACTCATAAATGTCAGTCGTAATTCCAAGATTCCGCTCCATTTGCTGGATATTATCATTAATCCACTTTGGCTATTCCAGTCCATAATATTGTCTTTATTGTTCCTCAATGAATCTACAGAAATTTAGATCACGTACCGTAAACTGGTGTTAATGAGACGCATGAGAGAAGGAATATATCAGTAACAATAAATGTCCAAGTAAATCCGTTCTGCTGTGTCACATTTAAAGGTCAATTTACTTCCTATTTAGTCATCCCCTTTGCATATGACTGTGGATTCCCATCACATATGTATCTAACCATATGTCTGGCTTCATGTTTACAATTAAATAATGCCACTTGACAACAAAAACAACAATAATAATAATAATAATAATAATAATGATAATAATAATAATGGTGGAAGTATAAAGACCCGGTTATGTTTTTGATGAGTACTGAAAGGAAGTGAGCCGTTAACCTGTGGGGAGGGGGAGACAGTAGCACTGTCAAGCCTAAGAAAAAAATAATACATTTTGGAAAGTCAACTGAGTGAGTTTAGAATGAAATCAGCAAAAATCGTCAGTGATTTTAATGAGGACTCTTTCAGTAGTATGGGGGTACGAAAACCGGACTGGAGTTGTTAATATAGGTTGTTGTTGGTGAGATGGGAGTTAAGTTTAGGCACAATGTTTGTTTATTTTTGAAAATCTTGGATATAACAGGGAGGAGAGAAATAGAGTGGACGTTTTGGAATTTATTTGGGTCTGAACCAGATTTTTGTAGTATAAAAAGTAAAAGTACAATTGTAGTGTAAAGTGAGGCATGAATGATAGCCAATATAAGGGGGAGCAGAGACAGAGGCAAGATTTAACCAAAACAGTGGGGAGGAGATCCAGTTTACAAGTACAGTGGAGCCTCGGTTTACGAACACAATACGTTTCGGAAGGCTGTTCGAGAAGTGAATCGTTAAAATTCCGAATCATATTTTTCCATTACAAATAATGGATTTTTTAAATCTGTTCCAAGACATAAAACCCCCCACCTTTTTAAAGTATTTTTTCATTTGCACATTTTTGTCCGATTGCGCAACTGCAACGCACCGCCGAAAGCGCAACCGTAGTCCGTCGCCGACCGCGCAACTGCACCGCGCTGGTGGCATTATTGTGACAGAGCCGTCGCTGAAATTTGGAAAATATTTTTAAAGTTCTGATGTACTTTCCCAAATTTAAGCGGACATCAGTGCGCAGGGAGCTTAATTTTGTCCGATTGCGCAACTGCAGCGCGCCGCCGAACGCGCAACCGTAGCGCCCCGCCGACCGCGGAACTGCACCGCGCTGGTCGCATTATTGTGACAGAGCAGTCGCTAAAATGTAGAAAATATTTTTAAAGTCCTAGTGTACTTTCCAAAATTTAAGTGGACCTCAGTGCGCAGGGAGCTTAATTTGGTCCGATCGCGCAACCGCCCGCAGCGCGCCGGGCGCTCACTGTCGCATTGCTTTAGGAGCGCCTTTGTATTTTAGGATGGCTTTACTGCTCCCACTTGCTTCCTTTGGAGGCATGATTAGAGTTGATGCAATCCTCAAAGTAACGAGAACGTAATGACGAACGGAGTCAGTTGGCACGCGGGTCCTCTCGGCTCATCTCGCGAGGTTCGACAATCGAATTTCGTCCGACATCCGAAGCAAAAAAAAATGTCGAATTTTTTGTTCGAATACAGAATTGTTCGAGAACCGGGACGTTCGAAAACCGAGGCTCCACTGTTGATGATTAGGACTTTGTGATGATGGAGATTACTGAGGGGTGAAGGAATTCATAAGTGGAGAATGATTGGCTGTTGGGGTTCAGAAAAAGGAATGAGTACTAGAGCCTAGGTGCAGCAGGATTTTATTGATTTTTCTCATTGAATAACAAGAGATAAATACAGGTGTCTGGGGATTGTAGGTGGGCTTGTAAAGAGTCAGGGGCTTGTTTGATGGTGTTAAGTATGGAAAACAGAGTTTTAGTGTAGCCTGCACTATATGTGGCAATGTCTGTCACATGCTCTCAACAAGCTACCTTTAGCTCTTCCACCTAACACAGAGATCTCAGAACAATGAAGCTGTCACACCTCTTTGAAATTCATAATTTCTCGCTTTCTTATCAAAATTCTTTCAAATCTCTTTTCTCCAAAAGGGTTTTACCCTCTGGCCACGCATATTATGCATACCAAAAATTGCCACTACTGTCACCACTCGTGATGACGACACTGACCTGGTTTACCCAACGAATAACTCCAATCCCCTGTCTGAAATCGCCCCTCAATCATGCTCTCCACAGAGCCCATCCACTTTACCCTCCAACATCTCTTCTTCAGTCAAGCATGACCCCTCCTTTGTGGCAGAACGAGAGGGAGGGAGGTTGCCTTTCATTTCCGCTGCTTGACTATTCAGCTTTGCCCCGCTTGTACGGTTCTGACAAATTCAGCTTTTTCCCCTTGAGAGACCCATTTAGTTTGCAATCTAAGGCCTTGTAATACAGTCCCTGCCCCACAATGATAGATCTTACCACATGCTGAATGGTTGTCTGCTGAGCTGATAAAGCCTGTGCAGTCATATTGGCCTCAATGCGCTTGACTGATGCTGTGCATGATAAAACTTGCATTTTGCGGCAAATATTTAAAGTAGTTGCACATCTCCCTCTTGCAAATGGGTTAGGGTTAGGAGGGTTAGGGTTAGGAGAAACAGAGAGAGATAGAGAGAGACTAACAGACAGACAGACACTTTATTGATCCCAGGGGAAAATTCAGTTTCCAGCAGTAACCATACTCAAGACTGCGTACATAAAAGAGATGTTAAAAGAGAGGGTAACAAATATGCAGTAGATGCTTATGAAAGTGGGATGCAGCAGTAATAATATATAAATCAATTAATTAAATAAACAAACAATAATCATTAATCATGTTAAATATGTCAATGATAACTAAACCAAAGCTCATGTCCGTGAACGTACCCCTATCCCCCATCCATTGTCAGTTTGTGTAAGAAAAATAAAAAAAAATTAAAAAAACAGATGGAAGACCCAATTTGATTAAAAGAAATGAGTGCATATGTATATCAGAGTATCTATACCCTACGGTGGTTGCCAGAGCTTTACAAAGCCTTATGTTTTCTGTTCTTGCTTGCCGCCTAATTGTAGTCAAAGGACGCAGGGGAGATGTGTTTTCAAGGCTGGAGTTGCGGTTGTTGCACATCAACAAGAGAAGCCCAGCGGCAGACAGGGCAGGAAGACAGAGGTCACACTGCAGCCCAAGTTTATTCGACTTTTTCTTCTTGCTGCTTACACTCGACTCAATTTTCTCTCACGAATGAATTCTTATCCGCTCCTGGTTCACAACCAGACATAGTCTCGCTCTTCTAGAAAGCTTCTTTACGTCCATGCGCACTGCTATCAATTGCACACAAGCTTTCACAGTAACCACAACAATGCCAAAAAGTTTATATGCATTACATATACGGGACAAAGGAGTCTCCATAGCAGACAGAAACGAAAACACTTATCTTGGCAAACTTTTTGGTTAGTGTTAGTGTGCCGAAACGGTCCATTGGACAGATTATGAAATTACTTGGTACTTGACCTGTATAGGACCAATAACTTTTTTTTTTTTTTTTTAACTTTCACCTCCCTTGTCCTTCGTCCACAAAATGGGCATCAGTCGGGGACGGACTGATTCACCAATCGTCCCTGGGACAGAAAGCCCACCTATGTTTATTTGATCACAAACACTCTAAGAATAGTGCCTTTATGAGCACAGCTCATTTCTGTGTATGCGTGTGGCAGTTTTCTTGTGATGTTTTGAGCTCTGCCTTGCGGCATTCGGCTTGTGTACAAGGAGTTGAGTTTGTGTGCGAAGCAGGAACGACAGCTTCCTTCCTGCCTCCGCTGGTGCCTGCCAGTCGGGTTGGTCTAAAGGAATCTTGATAGACTAAATCACACGGAAGAGCCAGAAACAGATGTTAATTAGCTCTAATGGGCCTTTTGTTATGCTGCCAAGCAACACTAAAGACACATCCCTGTATCCTATTTCCTATGAGAGTTGCAGTTTATGTGTATCTTCGTGGCCTACTGAAACCACATTTCCAAAAAGAAGTGCATTTCACTTCAGCGAGTTAGGATACGTTTTGTAATAGTAAATGCTGATTTTAATTCATTATTTTTCATCTTGGTGATAATTAAACATTGTATTGTCTATTGCATTGTATACTATCTGTTCACAGCATCTTGTCTTGCTGTTGTCTGCTCTGCTTTGAGTCCTTGTTTTTAATATTGGTGAGTGCATTGAGTGAGGCATAATATTGTGGTTTTGCACAATGAAAAGGAAAAACAAGCTAGAACTACGAGCAGCTGTAAGCTCCCAGCTCTGGCATGTTGGGATGTTGGCTCATCTGAATTGGAATTCTTTTGAAAATGTACATCAGAAAGTACAGTACATTTCAAAATGTACTTTGACAAAACAAGACTGCTTTAAAAGGCCAAAAATGAGGGAACATCTGCAAGAAAATCAACACACAAAATAGTGGTTATTTCTCTAAGTGTGCAAGCCAGGTTCCATATGTCTTCAGAAATGTTGAGACCTTTACCAAACAGTCATTGCCCCAGCAACGGTCTTGGAGAAAGAAAAAGCTTTGCTTTTATTTTATTATTATATTAGATATTATTCTATTATTCGTTGCAAATTTAGAAAAAAATCTGTTTGACTACTGTTGCTTTGGCAGCACCCTTACCAGATCCATATTATAGACCAAGTCTTTTTAAAGACTAACTCTTCAAATCTGCTTTTGCTAGCGGCCATGCTTTCTCTCACAGAGATTCAAATCTAAAAGGGAGGGCATGAACAAATCAAGATACTGCCTACAGCTTGCTTTGATTGGTTCATTGGTGTGATAGTAATGCAGACGTGAGTAGGAAGAGGTCATGGAGTGATTTGATTTAACGATGTGGCTAAGGTGCAAAAAGAGTTGAGAGCTTCAAGCCAAAACATTTGATCTGTGAAAAACATTTACAGATGCAATGCTCACATTACATTTGTCTTGGCAGGAAATGAGTTTATAGGCTTTTCTTTGTTTAAAATCAGAACACGGCTTCATTTAGTGCAGGGGTCTCAAAATTGCAGCCCGTGGGACGATAGTTTGTGGCCCTCGCCTTAATATGAAAGTTTAATATTAGTGTGGCCTGCGATTTTGATATGAATGGTTGTGTGCGGTGCTGATTTGAATGTGTCTTTTTGCGAGCACATACAGTGGTACCTCTACTTACGAACACCTATACTTATGACCTTTTCAAGATACGAAGCGGAGACTCGCGCATTTTTTACATCTACTTACGAACACATTTTTGAAGGATCAGCCACTCTGCCATTCCCTGTTACTCAAAGCGCTGAGGACTTTACCACTTTACCATTGTAGATGCGCACTGGACACTGCTTTCCACCCTGATTGTGCGCCTGTTTGTGTGTCCAATTGCACAAGCACTTGCCAACAAAAACAGAGACCTTATAGTCAACCTAGTTTGATATCCAATGTTTAATCACATCAGAGGAGGTTGTGCTAATATAGCCATCTTAGCATGTCTACAAAGGAATATCTGCATGAAATCCTTTAAGATCATGAAACAATAGATTTCAGTCGTTCGCTCATTGTTCTCACTGCTCCTGGTGTACTGAATATTGGTTTTCACAGTGTTTCAGTAAACCTGAGGATATATTTATTCATGCAATGAGTTGCCTGAGAGTACTTCCTCTGAATGCCTGACTCAAATTCTAATTTGCCGGCGGGACAGCTTAGCTCAGCTGTCTTTGTCTCTTGACATTTCGGCATGCTTACATAGGTAAATACTGTAGGTAAGTTTTTTTTTTTTAAATGCACTTGGGTGAAAAGCAACTAAGGACTATTAGTGTTTTATTATTTTTTTTAATTAAATGTAATGTCGGTCAATGTGAAGAATTACAACAAACACAATTAAAACATGGTAATTTAACAAGGCTGCTACACAATTATATATATATATATATATATATATATATATATATATATATATATATATATATATATATATATATATATATATATATATATATATATATATATATATAATCGGTTCGATTCCACCTCCGACCCTCCCTGTGTGGAGTTTGCATGTTCTCCCCGAGCCCGTGTGGGTTTTCTCCGGGCACTCCGTTTTCCTCCCACATGCTTGGTAGGCCGATTGAAGATTCTAAATTGTCCCTAGGTATGAGTGCGAGTGCAAATGGTTGTTTGTCTCTGTGTGCCCTGCGATTGGCTGGCAACCGGTTCAGGGTGTCCCCCGCCTACTGCCCGATGACGGCTGGGATAGGCTCCAGCACGCCCGCTACCCCCGTGGGGACAAAGCGGTTCCGAGAATGGATGGAGCGGAAAAGCGGAATTACCCCCATTCCGCTTGTCTCTTGGTCCAGCAACCCCACTCATCAGTTTGAAAGAAAAAAGTGAATGTGTGCGTTGACGGTTTGCGCCAGCGTGGCCATTCAAATGCTGCGGAGGGGGTGTGGTCACTGCTTGTTGCGCGTGTGCGCTTCACTCTGATTGCCTCCCGACAGGCTTACCTGTATGTCAATCAAGCAATGGGATGGATTCTATCCTATAGATTTTTTTATTTTTTTTAAATGTCATGCGATCGACCAGTAGTAACTTGGCGACCGACTGGTCGATCGCGATCGAAGTAATGAGCACCCCTGTTCTTAAGCGTCTAAGAAATAACCAGCTTTGTAGATCCTCTGTGATAATTTACCTGTAGGTTGCACTGTAAGCCAGGCATTGATCAACGTGTACAAACACTGACTGATATACAGACCAATTAGTGGTGCGACAATGACTGACATGGGACCATCCAATGATTGCACAAACATTTCCTGAGAAGCTAACGAGACAGACTGCAGCTTCATGTTGGTGAGTGTATTTTACTGTGATAAGATCACCCTCCAGTCATTTTGGTTTAAGTGTCCTGCATTGAGATAAGTGGAGACACGCAATGTATTTTTGTTGTGATTTTCTGATGAGCATTTGCATAAAGTTTTGGCAAGGTTATTTGTTGGTCTTTGAGAAAGAGTTCTCCATCCTCTGGTAACTGTAGCTTTTATTTTAGTAGCAGTCATGATCTTGTCAATCACAGAATAGAAAAAATGTTCAATGTTCTTACCCTCCCCCCAATTTAAAGATTATTGTGTTGGAACCCATAGCATTGTGACACTGACACAGGAATGATGGAATGGGTCAGATCCATTTGTGGTTTTTTTTTTTTCTCCCCCCTTGACACCTAATTTTTCTTGGTTGTTACATTATGACACATTTTGCCTTGCCTTTGCAACCCAGAGAGTTAGTGACATGCTCTTTGACTCAGAGATATGAGATGATCATGGAACAATTTGTGTGATTGTAGCAAGAGAAGTGTTGAAGAAGGCTTTTATCTCATCTGACAATTTCATTACTGTCACCATTTGTTTATCTGTAGAGAGAGTGGTCCTCAGCATTGTAACATTTAGAATTGACATGCATATGTATGTGTCTCATTTCCACTATGTTGTGGAAGTATTAAAATAATAGTGCATTTGATTTCAACAAATCACGGTGAAGTTTGGAACAGTAAATTCTGATGCGGTTTACGTTTAAACCAGCGCAGTTTAACACAGAAATTCGGCAAAAAAGAATTCAGCACAATACATTGCTTTGTATTGACATAATTTTTGATGGCACAGTGTAGCACTCGTTGTAAAATCATTAGAATAAAAGTAAAATATAAAATATTTAAAATTAAAATCAAAAGAGATTTCAGTGGTTTGCCTCATTATGCATCATTTTAAGAAGAAAAACATACAAAATTGAAAATGTTTAAAAATTGAAATGTCACTGTCAAAATTTTACTAGGTTATAGGTTATAATTTGGGGTTTAACTGTAAATGTCCCCACGGCAGGTATAGCGTTACTATATGTATTTTGTATCTGTGGGATTTTTCCAGGACCATCGGCCTTTTCCTCACCCTTGTAACTTTATCTTGTTGAGTTCAACAAAAATTAAAGTGATGTTATGTTGCAGAAATACTGCACACTGATGAGTCTGTGGTCCACACAGTGGTTCTGTTGCCTGGCTCCAATATTGAAGTTCATTGGCAGGTCAGAGACACGCCTGCAGTCCATAAACTGACAACAAATAGCCACTTTCTCAGACTGCATGTGCACATCATAATTCTACTCTGGAAAAAAAAATGGTTTGGAGTCTGGGGAATACAAATTGAGTGATATCACATATTCTGCAGGCAATGGTGTCTTTATTTCCTCTGGGTTTTGAAAAAAAATGTGTGAGCACATGGGGGTTGGGAATTGTGGAGAAAATTAGATTGGAGCTAATTACCAGTGCAGTCGATACCAAATTGAGTTGATATGCATCTTTTATGACTTAACCAGATATCAGATAAGCAAGGGTAAGAAAATGCATTGCAACGTGAGCCGATAGATGAAGGTGATACAGAGTCGAGGAAGCAACTGCCCACGTTATCTGATATGCTGCTGTTGTTATTTGGCAGTTTTCCGGAATCTAGACTTGAGGAGACGTTGGAAGAAAGTTGTTAGTATTGTCTCGGGTACGTACGATGTCGTTTTGAATCTGCAATGAAGCCAAAGCACATCAGCGTACAATAGGTAGGGTGGGATCATTGTGAATGGCATTTTGAAGTGAATAGATTCAAAATATCTAGAGTATGTTTTCTAAAATATTACTTCCATTGTAGTTATTGATTGGCCAGTATTTGTTGGTATGTTCAATTTTGATGTGCAACTGAACAACAGCATTTACTATATATTTATAATTTGCATAATCTATGAACTACACCCCCTTCAAATTTTGATAATTCATACCTTGGTATGACTATGAACTATGACTATGAAATAATACATAATGCTCTGAATAATTAATTGGTGGCTCAGCAGCGCAATTGTCTTTGAGTCATCATTTCACCTGTTTTAAGATGAACTTTTTGATGCAGTTCCCTTGGAAGATTGGGAACAAAACATTTTAGTTGCAGAACATGTAGCTTTTAATACTGTTCAGATCTCTGGACTGCAAATCATACCATGGAGGGTTAAACTAATATACCAGAAAAACACACCATGCTTTCTGTTCCATAACTTTACAAACAGCCTTCAAGAGCACCTTGAACGGCAAGAATTTGTTTGACCATGTGACCACGGCCATTGACAAGTCATGTCACACTGGGCAAGTCGTATACTTATCAATTTAGATGGAACGTGCAAACACTAGACGGTTGTAGGTTTCTTGCCCTTTAATCGCCAACAATGTTATCACTACCACAGTGACCAGAAGAAAGATAAATACCTGTTTGTGAATGACCCTCGTACACTACATTTGGGCATGCTGTCTGCTGACAAAGTGTCAAAGTTTATTTCTGACATGAAATATCTGACATCTTAGAGGTGTACTTGATGGGTGTGAGATCAATGATTGTCCAAGAGAGAAGGCACAAGAGGTGAGTTTTAATTTGAGACAGCGAAAATGGTCTGCCTTTGTGCTTTTGTTGTGGGTCTTTCCACTGAGTTTTATAGTCTCTGATGGGTAGCATAATCTTATTTTACAGCAAAGGGGCTATAACAAAGATTAAGATACTACAAGACGCACAATGCAGTTAAAATGTGTGTTTGGAGGCATTATTTGCTCTCGTAAAATTGACAATTGTGCATTAAAGAACCTGGATGCTGAAACAAAGGGACATTTATGAGGAAGTGCTATTGATTTGTGAAATAATTATACCCTGCCAAATTAACCTAGTTTATTACTTTTGTTGGGGACCCCCCTCCCCCAGGAAAAATCCGGTGCCATGACCCTGAGCCAAGTCAAGACAAAATATTCTACCCTACATTATTTGTAAATTGTCCTTACTAGTCTATAAATAATAACAGGGATGATCATTTTCCATGGATCTGCGGATTTCCTTTTTTTTCTTTCCGTTGAAAGTATCATTTTCGTGAATCGTGTAAATCCGTTGAAAAAAATATTTTTTATACATGGGGGGAGCGGCCGGCCAGCTGGCCGGTCAACATTGGGTCAATATAGAACTGTTACCCTTGTGGGGTTACAATGTCGTCTATAGTTATCCCGCATCAGTGCCACTACATGGTGCAACTGAAAAAAAGTGTGATTTAGTCCTTTTAATGACAAGTCTCCGCCTCACTCCACTGCTTCTGCAGATGGTACTTGTTGAAGCCCTTCTGCTAAGGGTATTGTTCATGCAGTTGGTGATCCGAAACTCATTACCATTCCACCTTTTCTATATGCGATTGTTCCTCCTGCTAATATGAACATGGTGATGCAGTCTTGAGGTGCGTCATAGCTTTGAGCTGATTATCAATAAGATTGTCCCCTGTCAGAAGTTTAATCAATTTGACATGATTATAGTTTCACGTGTGATCTACATCTGGGTTGTGGTGGTTACTCATCGTTGAAGATCTATTCCTTGGATTCAAATTGTTTAAATTGATATCCAATCATACACATTCACACCTAGTAAACATTGAGTTTTCAATTACTACCTTAACAAGCATTGAATCTACGCAATGTTTCATAGAGGTGATGATAAAGGCTGGTAA
The DNA here is from genome assembly GCF_054491065.1 of Syngnathus leptorhynchus. Taxonomy (NCBI): domain Eukaryota; kingdom Metazoa; phylum Chordata; class Actinopteri; order Syngnathiformes; family Syngnathidae; genus Syngnathus; species Syngnathus leptorhynchus. The sequence continues at coordinate 20,696,536 of NC_141195.1, forward strand.
CTTTTGAGGACCCTGCAGAGCGTAGGGCTGGTCCACTGTTCCATGGCCCAGGGTGAAAACCACACAAAAACCACCACAACAGCAGGTGCTGTTGAAAAGGTTCATGTTGGTATTGGACCTTAGCCGGGCTTGGCAGTGATCGGGCAATTTGTTCAGTAGGGATGTTCAATCCTGTCCTTGAGGGCTAGTTTTCTGGTTGTTTTGTATGTCTCCCTGCTGTAACACGCCTAATTTAAATGATCAGATAATCAGCATGATATGCAGAACCTGGATAATGATCCTGACCATTTCAAAAGCTGTGTTACAGCAGGGAGACATATAAAACATCCAGGAAGCTAGCCTTGGAAGAATAGAATTGAGCACCCTTGCTGTACAATATTTTACCATGGTTCCCACATCTTTATAGATGCCCGACCACAAGACCAGTCTCTGCAGCATATGTAGTTTCGCCCTCATGATGCGCGGGTGGCCCTCAGGTAACCCTGAGCCCTCAAGGTGTTGGGGACCACTGTGTAAAGCCTCCTTGCCACACAAGAAGGAGGAAGGTGAGGAAGGATGCTAGGTCCTCTAGTATGTCCAGTACGGAAATAATCGGTCCAATTGTGGAATCATTTAGGAAAGACCTGAGAGTTGCAGTGTCAAGCAAAGGTGCAGGCACATGCTATCCAGTTCCAGCGTGCTGTATTTGAATGACCTGGCCCATGGAATAAATGGTGGTTGGGTTCTAACGTCCTGGTGAAACAAGATATGAGTGGTACGTTGTTAGGTGAAAGCAGTCGTATCCTACAGCTTGAGATCAGATTTGTGCCCCACCAACTGGTCGCAAATCATTACAAAAGGTAATCCGCTAAACTACCATGCTCTGTAAAGCAGTGAAATGCCTTGCCAGCAAGTCAACACTGTCTGCCTAAGTCTGTGTGGGACTGAGGGTCGGAAAATGCAATGGTCCTTGTTGCTAAGGATGTGAATAAGCGATTAGCCACGTGTCTGCAGTTTAACGTTGTCCAATTGCCACTAAAATCACATTAAAGGATTTGAAGCAGCAGCACTACAGGACTGGCATCTCACTGGGCAGGGTGAGGAAAAACACACAGCAGTGGGAGGTGAATCTTCTTCATCAGCAGTATGTGTCCACAAGCTCCCATAAAACAACTGTGTGCTAACAAAATTTGGCAACACGCACCACCCATGTTTCAGTTTGTGACTTTCATGTCACAGTGTTATGACTCTGTTTCAATACAATATGTGATTGTTCAATAATACATTAACATAAATAAATAGATTAATGGTATGCTTTTGCAAATCCAAAATGCTGAATATAAATTTGAAGTTAGTCTTAGTCTTGCTAAATACTTCCTAAAATCATCACAAAAATATCACTCAAGTCAAACCAAGATTGTAGTAAAAATAGAATACATTTGTATTTAGACTTGAGCCTAAAATAGATGTATGGGTCTTTCCACATTGTATTGCAGAAACAGAAGAAATGATGAATGTTGAATATTTTCTATTTAGTGTGAGAAAGTAATGTAGCAACTTCATCATCACTGCGCCTTTTTTTTAAACTGCATAGATTAACGTGAATAGATGACAGAACTTCAGAGGATTTCCAAAGCAGATACTGTATTTTTCCAAAAGAAGTTGGTCAATACCCAACATGACAAAGAGTTAAACTGGGAACAAAAAACAAACAAAAGAAAAACAAAAGAAAAGTAGGAACTTCCTAAAATAAAATCAGTAGCAATGCTAAACTGCTGCTGGCATTTCTGCTCAGTGATCCACACAAGTTAAATACACGTAAATGCCAGATAAAAAAAAGTGATGTGGTGGCTATGTGAATTCCAAGAGTTAAAGTATTGCTCAAGATGATTGTGCAAAAAACACTAAAAATGCCAATGCCCCACGGTATCTCTTTGCAAGCACATCCAAATTTCCACATGGGCTCCAATTTATTGATCACCATCCACAGTATGTTTGCTGGCACCAAACCCAACTGCATAAGTAGGCGGCAAGTCTAGTTTGCTTAATTAGTACTGATGACAGTAATCAACCACTGGATGGGCTTATCAGAAAGTGAACTACGCTGCATTGATTAGCCATCTATGTCGCATTTGATACAGCCAAGCTGCCTTCAAGCTTGGCAGAGTGCCATTCTTACTCCATTGGTTTGCTGTGTCAACCAAACTAACACAGCTCTTTTTTTTTTTTTTTTGCTCTCTCTTACCCAAACAAACTTTGACTGTTCCGAAATCAACTAATTATTAGCCCATCAGGTTGTCGGCAGCCCCAGGACCAAAGTCAGCATAAATATGCAGCTCTGATCACTTCACAAAATTCTCGCTGCACAAACTGCCTCATCCTTTTTCTGCAGAAGTAAGTCTCCAGTCTTGATATGTGTCTATGAATAAAGTAAGCGCCAAGGCATATACATATCTCTATGCATTGAATGATGCACATTGTGACACCAGCTGTGAGTTTATTTCACTTAATAGCACAATTTGCCTCCATTGATGACTGGCTTCATGTCATAATGAAAGTAGAAATTAGACCTTTGGTAATATTCCTGATATACTTGTTTGAGGAATGGGGGACAATTATCCTGGTGTTTTGAGTTTTTTTTTTTATATGTGCCCACTGAAAGTGTACATGTGACTGATTGTCAGATGGGATAGGCTCCAGCACCCTCTGCAACTGAGCAAGATAAGCCATATTTTAAAAAGTATCATTTATACAAATAAAAATAATTAAAGTTGTTTATCTGTTAATTTGCTTGTTATTAGTCCACTGCTTTTTACTAATATTTTAAGTATTTGCCATGGTATCATTTCTGTATTGGTATTGAGATATAATATTGAAGTTAAGGAAAAAAAAAAAAAAAAAAAACTATTGTGACTATTTCTCCCATTTGTCTGTACATCCAGAAATGCCTGCACAATCATGGTATTCTGCTAAATCATCCATTAGTGAGTGCATTGAAACATTTTGGAGTTCAGTAGTTGACTAAGTGAAATGCAAATGTGCCCTCATCCCTTCCTCCTTTGCGCTATTGGTTGTTGGTTGTTACACTGCCATTTAAAGACTTCAGGTGACTTGTGTCAGTTGTAGTAAAAATAAAGACACTGACATTTAAGAGGGATAAAGTTGCCTTTTGGTACGATGTAAGCATGCGTATGGGGGTGAGTCGGGTGGAGAATGTGGCAATAGGAGAGGATATGGTTGTCTGAAATAATAACAAGTGACACTTGTGAGTGCAAACAATACTGCTTCAAGAAATCAATGAGGTTTATTGTCAAGGCGTTTTGTTGTGACTGCGGAGAGCTGAAATGATAAGAGACATTTGAATTCAGCTTGTCATGCCAACAGCACCCAGTGCTTGGCGCTTCGGCCTCTGGTGACTAGAAGTGCATGCGAATGTTACACGCTTCCCCTTGTCAACATGGGAGAGCAGAGTGACGCATCAGGCCTTCTGCCAAAGCTTGGAGACAGTGAGGGAGCCGCATGCACTTCCATACACCACACAAAACACTTGTGTTTTTCCCTTAGCCGTTAAAGAAAAAAAGGTACCCAGCATCATTGTGAGAAATGTGATGTTTTTATTCTTTTTTCACCCTTTTTAAGCTTGCATTTTGAATCACCTGCTCCAACCCCCAAAAAGCCACAACAACTTGCCTGACTTTTGCTAAATTAGTCATGAACATCTATCTCCATGCCACTAACAAAGTGTACAAGCAAGGATGAACAACTCACATTCTCTCTTTAAAATGCATCATTCCCGCCTTGATGAACGCCACATCTGTAACATCACTGGTGTGCACAAGAACCACCAAATTGCACACGCAAACACTGACTTAAGTAGCACACACTCATTCACTGTATGGAAACTGAACATGCTCACGTGGCCTGCCAGAGTTTTTCATGCTGCTGACAGTCTGCATAAACACCTCATTGGATGAAGCAGTGTTATGGCATTAACCTGCCCATGTGTTTCTGGATCAAGCGCCTTACAAACCTCAGTGGGAATATCAATCACAGGCAGGTGGCCACAGTAATTTCTGTGCTTGTGCTTGTGCAATCTGCTTAAATGTTGTTGCTGTTTTTTAATTTTAATAACCTCCTGTTGGTCTCTCTGCTCAAGTTATCTGCTTTATTTCTTGCGTTTAAAGCAACAGTAGGAGTAACACCAGGAAAGTAGTAAATGATCTGGTATTTCCTTATATTTTATGAATACTAAAAATATGCTCATAAATAATGCACAGTTTTATAGACCTTTTGTAGTGCAAGACCATAAAAGCATGACTGGGACATATATGTATGTCACTATATACCAGCGACTAGGTCTGTGGACTCCATTCATCGCAACTTGTCTCAGCTCAAAATGAACTGACAAATCAAATTAATTTACTTGCTGAGAAGTAACCCCTGTGCGCACTCTTCGACAGCAGAAGTCCATTCTCACAAAATTCAAAAACATTCAGAGACGGTCGTTTGTTCAATTCAGCAGTAAACTCATTTTTAAATAACTAGAAACACATATAGTCATTAAAACCCCAGCAGCCGACGGCACTGGAAACATTTATTGAAAAGAATATGAGGATTGTTTTTCCTCTGTCACGTTTGTGCTTTGCTGGTTGCTTGCTGAGGTTTGCCTCAACTCAGAAATGCGCATCAGTGCGACTCGCCACCCGAACAAACGCTGGTACAGGCTGACACCATGCAAGGATCATTTATTCATATACCGAACAAGAATCCTGAGTCATTGGATTGCATTTTTCCATTTTGTATTAGTGGAACCAAGCGACAGGACCCCTGCCATGGTGTTTGTTTATGGTGTTTGTTTAACAATGGCCTCCCCACCTTTGAGTAATTGTAGCCCCTAATTTCTATGGCACTTCCGAGGCCATTACACCTGCTAACCCAATAATGGAATTGACTGGCTTCAGGGAATGTGGCCTTGGTCGAGCATTCTCCTCCAGGGTAGTGGGATTCTTTTTGTGTTGTGGGTGTATGTGTGTGCGCGTGGTTTGCTGGATAAAACACTAACTGTCCGCTTCAATTGAAACAGGCTCTTGAAACAGAATGCATGCTCACAGTAGTATTCATGTTTGGCATTTTGTCAGCTTGTTGTTCTGATTACGAGGTTATCATATTATAATCTATTATTCTGGCACCTTTGTTATGCATCACATTCTGGCGTTTCTCATTACAAATACTTTAATAGCAGGTTATATACAAGCACCTGCGTTTATTTGAAAACATAATAAGAGTATTTAGCACTTATTATTTTTGTAATTGCAATTTGAAGACCACATATTCAGTGATCAATTGAAATGTGTGGTATTGGCCAAGTGCATAAACCAATGAAACAACCATAAAACTAACTATCATAAATATAATCACCATCATCAAAAATAAAAAATATGGTAAAGTATATAAAATAAATACATATATAAGTACACTCTCAAACTCGAATTTTCAGTCTTGATCTGAATACTCAAGGGGAAAAAATGACTCACTAATCTCTTAGATAAAATTGCCTAGCGGCTGATATAAAATCAATACATGTTCCTTGTCAGCTCAGTTACGGTGCTGACCGTTATACTTTTTAGCCAATATTATTTTTCACGTTGTGGAAAAAAACATCACCATGCATTGTTCCCAGGGTTCTCGAAAAAAAAAAAAGAATTTCAAAATGTCAATTCTATGGACAATCCACAATCACACAAATTTCAAATGACATCAAAAAAATGTGTGATTGCAGAGAAGTTGCACAGAAGTTCAGTACACTGGCTGACATCACTAATACTACAGCAAGCTGAGAATAAAAACCTCAATAACCATTATTATTCGGATTATACATATGAAACCTATGCAATTAATGAAGTTCCAACAGAAACGTGACACTGACAGATTTTGCAAGCAACCGTGGTCTGAAAACAACACATGATGAGTCACATTGTGGGACGTTGGTGTCTCTCGGGAGCAATTGTGACCTAATTGGAAAGTATTGATTCTCCACCAGCCATTTGTTACTCACCAGCCACCAATCAGAGACGACTCATGGCTCCTGGTGAAGATTCCCCTGCATATATCTTGATTAGCTGTTTCCGATTAATTGCTCTGACACCAGGGAAACAATTTGGCGTGCATTTGTGTGTGTGCATAAGTGTGTATGCACGGTGGTGACCACTCTAAAGTAGAATGTAGTCAATATGATGATGCATTATGTCCATTTTGTTAACTGCTGTAGTCTTGCACCTATAACAAGGAAGATTTTTAAGGTCAACTGAATCATTACTTTGATTTAAACTTTATTTATAGAGCAACAACATCCACCACTGCTCACAGTGCTAATCATAGAGCAACATTTAGTCATATGAGAAACATAGTAAAACAACAATTTAATAAAATAAAAGTAGTCAAGTGCCACAAAACACTAAAACAAATCCAAATAATTAAGTGTGTTATGAAGATGAGCAGAGACACAAAAGAAAAAGAGACAAAGCAGTAACTCTATGAACAAGAAAAATGGTTTATTACCACATGCAAACAGAAAAAAACCCAATCCAAAATTCAATTCACAATGAAGCTCTGTAAGCATAACACATAACTACCTACCCTGTTATCTAAACTCTATGAAAAAGTTAGTGAAACCAAAATACACACTTGCATCCACTTTCATCTTAACAGGAATGGGGAATAACTGGAGAAAGATGAACTGCAGAGAAGAGCTTTGCAGAAGCATATTTGCATGCAGCTGACCAGACAAAAGCCCTTTTTATGCCGGTCAAAGGGGCAACTACATCAGCAAAACAAAACGACAAAAACACCCGTTCATTGTAGGCTCAGGATAATCCAGAATGACCTGAATTTTGGTGTCAGCACGACACACCTGCCCTTGCCCCACCTGCGCTCCCAGGTTGGTGGCTGTGACTTTTGCAAACTCACATTTAGCCAAGTTGAAGGTGAGGTTGGGCCCTTCTAACCTATCAATGATCTGTATAATGACTGTGAGGTGCTCAGACCAGGTGTCGAAATGGGCCACAACATCAAGGTACATGTCTCAACTGCTAACATCACAAAGGACAAGGTGCATCAATCATTGGAACAACCCAGGAGCATTACATCATAGTGTACTGCAGGAAAGCCTCTGGAGTTACAGTAGAGATCTCAGAAACCAGAGGTTTAAATTAAATAAATTAAGAAGGGGGAGAAAAACAATTTAAAAATGAGAGTGCCATGTCACCTGTCTAATAAATAAAAAAGGCAATATTTGGCTCACCCTTTGTCACGTCTCTCAGTGTGCAATTTTACATATTTAACAATATGTTTATGATGTTCTGTCAATAGCTGTTGCTGTGGAAGGCAGATATTGTAAACATTAACCGGTGTTTCTTAAGTAGTTCTTGAGACCAATCAGCTTTGGGAACAGTAATGTCAGGATTCAATATGTTAGGCTAGGGGTTTGTGGGGCAGGGATGAAAGAGGAAAGGGGGTTGTTGAATGCTTTTGAATCTGTTTTTTTTACCCTGATCTACGTAAAACATAATTGGTTTATCAGGTCCACATATTACGCGTGTATATTACATCTCTGTGTGAATGTAGCCACACAAAAACAACTTTCCAGAGTTTGGAATCCGGTCCACACAAAGGGTGCACTTTATTAAAAGGTGCACCTTCGTTTTTTGAGATAATTAAAGGCTTTTAAGAGCACCTTATGGTGCGGAAAATATGGTAAGTAAGTACAGCATTTACTTGCAGTTAACTAAAAAGTCAGCTCAGTAGTGTCAGGAAAACCTGCAACTGTATGGTAAATGGTAAATGAGCTGTCACTTATACTGTATAGCACTTTTCTGATGTTGGTATTCAAAGTGCTTTACTGCTTCCTCATGCACCTACTGATGACTCACCATCGGGAGCAATGGGGGTTCAGTGTCTTGCTCAAGGACATTTTGACATTGTCACAATGGCTGGGGATGGAACCTCCAACCTCTGGGAAGGGAGATGACCATTCTGCTACTGAGCCATGCCACCGGTACTGTAGTTTAAGTAGTTGAAGTGGAAACTTAAAAACAGTGAGTACAGTAGTTAACTGCATATCATCAGACATACTTCTTTCGACTGAGAGTATTTCTCCAGAAACAAAGTAAAGGCTTAAATTACATTTCGACAGATTTAGCAATCTAATAGAAAGGATACTGGGCAATCCTTTTGGGAAGAATCCCCCTCATGTTAAGTCAGAATTGGCACACTGGTCTATGAGAAGAGAACCAGTCTGCTGCTGAAGCCAAAATGATGGGGGGAGGCATTTTAGCCCCTTTGAAAGTTACTGGATTCATCCCCGTCACAGCTAATCGTATTCCCCGTGTTGGAACTATCATTAAAGAGCCAAAATAACAAAGTGGCGAAAAAGTGAAACAGTGCAGACGAGTGATTTGAAAGCACAGCGGTGGGTGGATTAAAGGAGAATGTTCATTTGCGACATTGGAGTTCAGAGAAGTGTATCAAAGAAAAAAACAAATCAAATACGTAAGTGTTGAACAGAGAACACAGAATGGCTTGGACTGTATGTTGGTAGGTGTGCATTACAAAACCCAAGCCGTTCAAACAATTTCAATACAAAAGGAGGAATGATTGGTATACTTGACCAAACATGCATCTTTTGTTGGACTAATTGTACCACCTTGACACAAAACTGTGCTTAGCTGCACACCTTTTTGTCTATACTATCGAGTAATCATGTTTATAGCACACTTTGGAAGGCTGACAGTTGACCACAATGCAATACAGAACCACATACTGTCGAGAAGTGGTAGTTTTCTGTAAGCAAAAAATAGGGGTATAGTTAGTACTTCCTCCCTTGTATTTTTCATTGCACTTTTATTTCAAAACTTGTTTGGTGAGTGTTGTATTGCTTCCTCCCATTTATTACTTCTTCCTATTTCTGTTTCACAACGGGACGTGTAATCACTTATTTTTTTTAAGCATACAAGTATCTTCTCTTAGTTAATTTGAGCTGAGCCGCACACACATGGGTCACATATCGATAGAATTGATACTAATGTGAGTATTGGTATCACATGAGTATTGTTGATTCTTAATATTTCTATGATTTCAGTTAATTTCAAATAATTATTGTGTTCAGTGATGGAAATTTCATGTTAAGAGTCATATGCTTTGTTTGAGCTTTTCTATCCACTAGCTGTTTATTGCCGTGGCGCACCATAAAATATACTGAGTGAGAATAGCTTGAAACTGATTTAAAGTAGTAAACTACCTGTTAGCAGAGTGCAATTTTTTCTCTCTTGTGTTCTCTCTGTTTGGCAGTACAGTGCCACCGGAAAGGAACCCAAAATAATGGTGAATAAGATTGCACTGCGTAGTTTTTTAATTAAACAAATCCAAAAAAGCTAGGAGAAAGTGTCTGCACTAAAAGAATTTAAGAGAGGCGGGAATACCATCAAAAACTCACGCAGGCACGGGGAGAACATGCAAAGTCCCCACAGGAAGGGCCAGAGCCCATAATCAAACCCATGACATTTGCACTGTGAGTCAGACGTGGTAATCAGTCAAACACTGTGCTGTCCTGAATTGTATTGTTTTATATTGTAAACTGTGTATTTTACATTTTGGCATACTATATTCACGATTGTATCCCCAGAGGTTGCCCTTATTTGTTTTAAATTTTGAGCTTTACGTTTGCAAAGCAGTGTTTTACAAGACTGAGCCCTCCACCCCTTTTTTCCTGTCCAAAAACATTTGCCTCCATATGAGACAACTGATCATAGATGCTGAGCTTATGGATGAAACTGTTTAAACTGGGATATATCCAGCTGTGTGGGAGCTCACAAAGCTCTTACTCACACAAGAGATAAAGTCTAAACGCCACCTTTTTGCCTTTGGCTGTAACCCCATAAAACTTAGCAAAGCATGCATCCAAGGCAAACCCAGCACATGCGAGTGATTTCAAATGATTCCAGGTGCCAGCTGTGATTTATCTCTTGATGTTGCGCTTGATCCAGTCCACAAATCCACTGTTGTACTTTGCTTGTGTCCAATCATGGCAGTAGATTGTGTCCTTCTGCGATGTGTCGAGCACCCTCAGAGAGCTCCGATGCACTCATGTGGCCGTCCATCATTCTCGATAGCTTCCATCGAGGCCGCCTTTCCTCTCTAAACTTGATGAATCTGCAGCCATTCAAAGAATCATTTGAACGCCGTTGGCCATGCCTCGTATTCTCTTGACCCCTGTTGTGGTGGGACCTCTGTTCAGTGTGCTCTTAAGTCTTTGTTCAGCAAATCTTGGAGGACCAAGGCGAGGTGAAAAAGAGACTGATGGATGCACTGTGCTCTGAAGCTAAAGCATTGTAGTCCTTGTAGGTGACAGAAATGAGGTTAAATGATCTACTACTCTTCTTGTAATCTCATTGATCAGATTTGTTCCCACTGCTGTCTGGATATTGAGAAGTGATAAAGACTCCCAAAAGAGACCACCAAGACCTCAAGAACTCAATGTTTGGGCTATTCATATCATTGCAGCATTTCTAAGCCTGATGGAGAAATTCAACTACAATATTCCATTCAAATGTATGTAGCCATGATCTACAATGATGCATCGGACTCTGTCTCTCTGTCTCTCTCTGTCTCTCTCTGTCTCTCTCTGTCTCTCTCTGTCTCTCTCTCTGTCTCTCTCTCTGTCTGTCTCTCTGTCTGTCTCTCTCTGTCTCTGTCTATGCCTCTCTGTCTCTGTCTCTGTCTCTCTCTCTGTCTCTCTCTCTCTCTCTCTCTCTCTCTCTCTCTCATAATTTTCAAAATATTTGCTATCCGCTAGAAAATTATTGTAAGCCAACCTACATTTTTTTGCACTAACTTAATTTCAAGTCATTGCTGTCTAGGGATCCATGAAACTGTGAGATATTCAAATCAATTAGGTATTTTTTGTATTTTTTATTTAACTGTTCTCTCAGTACAACGGGCAAAAAACCAATCACCCCCCAATAAAAGTGGTGTGCAATTGTATTCCTGTTTGCATTTATATAAAGATTTAAGTGTAAACGACGTAAAAGCTCAGTAACTTCGTTATAGACTTATTTCAAACGGTAACAGCTTGTCTTAGGAGCGGTATTGTGCAATTTTTATTCTTCCACAGTTAACTATAGACATATATGTGATTCAGAGTTTTCCACAGTTAATTAAAGGCATGTGTATGACTAATCATCTTTGGCACAATGGCGATCTATTTTCTGATGAAATATGAGTTGTTTTGGTGGCTATTTTTCTAACCCGGAGGTAACCGGGGCTGAATAAAGTGTCAATCAGTCAATCAAGCTAGCAATCAAGACGCCTGGTTCACTAAAACCTTTGCCTTTGCTGTACTCACACGTTTGTCAGTAGACTCGAGGTGCATTTAATAACCACTCACTATGGAGGAGATCTCAGAATTACCAAAAAAAACTCGTAAGGTACCAAACAGCAATGACTCGTACCTGGGCTTATTGCAGAGGATACGTGGAAACATTTGATAATTTATATGATGCTCCAAAATCAAAATAGCCGCATGCCAATTCAGTTGCAGGAACAGCTGTTCTGAGAAACTGGGCCTCTGACCCCAGGGGAGGTACGCGGGTGGCTCGTTTTTGTGGATGCTGAGAGAGGATTGAGGGCAGGAATTCTGGAAGTTGAGTAATGGAGGAAAACGCTACTCTGGGGTTATTTTTGGTATTAGCATTTTAACATGGCTAAAAGCTCAAAACAGTTGATTTGACTAAATGATACTTTACTTATCTTTAAGGGTCATCTGGCAGAAAACCAAATGTTTTCCTATCCAGCTTCATTGTTTTTTCAGGCACACGCACGCGCACACACGCGCACGCACACACACACACACGCACACGCACACGCACACACACACGCACACACACACACACAGTTATCTCAGACAGATAAGGAAACAAAGGAGGTCTGCTGCTTCTGCATCAGCATTACTGAAAATAATTGAGAAGCACTGCGTTAATATTTGTGTAGCACTGTAAGAAGCCGCACAGGATTGAACACTAAAGCAAGTTATGATGGTGATTGACACATTGAAAGGCCATTGAAATTCTTCAAAAGGTGATACCATGTTTTGACATGGAATCCTATCTTGACATGAAACGAGGTGCTGCGTAAAACCTTTCAAAGGCATCTTACGTTGAGCGCAGATCGTGCGTAAGGAGAATTCACATCAGAGCGTCAGCTTTCTTTGAAATTTTGGTTTGAAGTATGGCAAAACTAACTACACAGGGACGTTCTATTGTACTTTGTCTACTTTGTGAGAGTGACAATTCTAATGAAGTTTTGTTTATACTATTTTTTCTATGCACAACTGTTTGTAAAAAAATAAATAAAAAATGTGTCTATGCTTCTGTTACTCTTTTGCAGTAATACTTGGAATCAACCTACTTATAGGATAAGATAGCCCCAAGTCTAACTTTTTTTTGAGCCCAATATCATTTTTGTAAGTTGAAGCATTCCAGAATAGCCTTTTTCCCCCAAGTATGTGACCATATTTCCAAGGGTCACCCAAGTGGCACACTTTTGATTTGCCTGGACCTCTCTTGGTAAAATGCTCATTTTCTGTAGTCCATCCATCCATTTTCTGTACCGCTTTGTCCCAACGGGGGTCGCCGATGTGCTGGAGCCTATCCCAGCTGTCATCGGGCGGGGGACACCCTGAACTGGTTGCCAGCCAATCGTAGGGCACACGGAGACGAACAACCATCGGCACTCGCACTCATCCTAACCCAAACAGGTCTGAAGTGAGGGGCCAAACTACAAATACGTCAATCGGAAAGGGAGGCGCACATCTTACGGCCAGGAGGGAGTGGTGTGAGAAGTATCTCATTTGCATTTAAAGAGACCGCACCAAAACGGCTTGCTCTGAGCCACACCTTATAACAAGTAGAAAAGAGGGACCTGTAATGCTATCAAAATGAGGAATTCAGACAAAACCATTGCTGTTCCACTTTATATAGACCACAACTGAATGAATAAAATGCAAAAAGGTAGAATTTATTGCAGTGATACTTAAACTTTAAAACATTTCTAACATATCACTGGGTAAACCCTGGCTGTGGTAAACTTTCCAGCTGCAGGTCTGCTGAATACATGGCAATACAGTGACATACCACTCTTCTCCCATTAACCTCTGTCTGCAAACACAAGCAGTGGCATCCACCGATCACAGCTGTTTTACATTCTTCGCCGTGCCGGGGCGACGCAGGGTTAGAGGTAGATTGAGCATGATGAATGTTAATTGATGATACAGTTTGTCCTAAACTGCACAATGAGCTTGTCTCTCAAGCCTTGTAGGATGCTGCAAATTGAGTTTGGCTTCTGCTCCTCGTTGGGTATTCAAGTGTGCATCTCTACGCCCCATTACACCTGCTCGAAAGAAATGAAGGAATTGCCACACTCCTGCCACGGAGTGCCATTGCCATGCTCATTAGTGCTTTTGTAGTAATTTCTCAATCAATCCAAAACTGCACGCACGCGCGCGCACGCGCATATATAAAAATCGCATGCAACTGGATGAATAGACATACATAATAGACATGTTTAAGTTCCTCACTGTGTGCAAGCAAATTATTTAAAAAAAGGCTTAATGTCCTTTCGATTTGTGGAAACTCTTATTAAATAATCTTGCTTCTTTTCCAGCAGTATTATGCAATGTCATGTAATAACACAACTTGAATGTTCTGAATGCCTCATACGAGAGTGTCATCCATTGAACAGTAGGAGTAATCTAAGTGGACAACATGATGAAACGGTGTGAAATGTGTACACCCCACTGATTGTACAGCAAAGGCCATGTTTTCATGTGCTTAAAAAATATCACACAGAGCGTGGTGTCATGAAAATAAGATCTGACATGTTTGAACAATGCATCACCAACTAGCTGCATAATCCAATCCCATAATGAAGGGGCAGGTCAAATAATTGGTGGTGGCAGGGGAGGAGGGTGTCTCATTTCCTGTCATTGGGAAGCAACAAAGCTTTGTAGATGGATGGCTTGCCTTTGAAAACAGGTGAGAGTCAGATGATGCTTTATTCCAGGAATTATCAGTGGATTTATACTTTGCAGAATCAGAACAAAGAATATATTGGGTAGCAACATTTCTTTAAAACTGGCTGTGTTATTAAATATGCAAGGGTTAGGGTTAAGAACAGATATCCTGTAATGATTGCCTGATGGAAATTCAGGTATTTCAGCAGTTAAAAAAATGAAACGATAACAATGATCATAATAATGATAATATTAACATGAACAATTCCGGCCCTCCTTTTGTGGAGTTTGCATGTTCTCACCGAGCTTGCGTGGGTTTCTTCCTGATACTCCGGTTTCGTCCCACAGACATGCATGGTCGGCCAATTGACCATTCCAAATTGTACATGTGAGTGCCTGTGCGACCGGCTGACAACCAGTTCAGAGTGTCCTTCGTCCACTGCAAATAATGGATGGAAGGACAATAATTGCAGAAGACTCAGATTGCTCTTTTTCTGTATCATACGTTCTTGTACAAGTTTGACCACATGTGTAGGTATGTAAATACCAGTAGCTCCAGGTGTGGTTTTGATAATGGTATAGTGTGAATCTGCAATTCAAAAGGGCTGAGATTTGAATTTCTGCCAAATATTTACGACTTGTCATGTAGTTTTGGATGCTACAAGTTTAAGAGGTCCTAGATCAGCCTCATAGCAGCAAGATGTCTGATAAATGTCACTGTGAGCCACTCGAGACTAAGTGGCGGCTGACATTTTATGATCAGAGCACTCCTGAGCTGCAAAACATTCGCATCATGTCTGCACAGTAATGTATGGCCCCAGAGGCACCGTCAGATAGGTGGCCTGTTGCTTTCACTTTGCCTCATGTCCGTTGTTTTCAGATGGTAATACGAAGACCTCACCAAATGGATTCGTGGGCTGACTTAAACAGAAGGTGCATATCATTGTCGTGAAGGTAATTATCTAAAATAATTGCGCATCACGTATTATGATTTTAATGATTTATGTTCTGCTAGAAATTCTACAATTAAGATTCTAATTCCGTGAAACCATTACAATGCTCCCAGTAGGGCCTGGAAGCTTCGTTCATGGCAGCATTACTTTACTTTTTGTGTGTCTTCTTTGGGGTATCCTCCCGCAGTCGTGATACATATCCAATCTTCCACTTTGTTCGCGTCAACAGAATTGGCAGCATCACAGGTTCTTTTTGGTACGTCACCCCCACGAAAAACAAGGGTTCACTGTTTTCGGTTATACAGTCATAAAGGATTTTATGACTGTCACACAATACATAGATCAATATCTTAACAAAACATGTTTCATCGGCTTACAGTGCAAATTAACAGGTTGAAAAACTGCAGACTTGGAATCAATATGTCCTTATTTTTTCCTGAAGGGGCAAGGAATTACAGATTTGCAATCACAGCTCAGTGTTACTAACACTAAAATGAACGGAGTGAGAAAAAGAACAGTGCCTAAATGATGAATTATGTGTTTCAACAAGATAATAGCATCAACATTGACTGCAGTTCACAAAGCTTCTTAGAAGAGTTGCTTGCACTGACTTGGTTTCACAGGCTCATTATATGAAGACGGCAGATCAATGCAGAGATCAAATGGTTCTGTTGCCGGAGTAGAGCCAGTGAGAGCTGCATGACTGAGTGAGGAAGGTCCAGGATGAGTGGATTCTGTGCTGAAACCACACTTTGTAGGAGGGGAGTTTGTGATCCCGCTGTAGTTCTAATGGCTGGCATGATAGCATTTCAGCACATACATAGAGAATGCATACTCTTTCTTTGTGTCATTTAAAAATCAAAAAGACCACAATGATGCAAGTTGTAGGTCCATTAATACCTCGCAGATCCTAATGGCAGATGAGTCTGTTCTGCATACACCTATTTTTATGTTTTTTTTTCCTGATAATGTTTGTTTAAATAATACATTTATGCTGAAATTATTTTCTAATATTGTAAAAATTGACAGTAAAAACAAAATTGGACCAAAGGCCCCATTTTTTGTTCCCAGGTCTAGCACAAAGCAGAGTATACCTGCCCGTGGGTACTTTTTTGTTATGGTACTGGTAAAGGAAATCAGGAAAACAGGAAATTGCTGCCAAACACTTTCTGAGCTTTTGGCCTGGTTAAAATGCAAATTTCTCACCAAAAACAATTACAAAGTGGAGTTTTCTTCCATTCACTCAACACTACTCCTCTCTAAACACCAGCCTTACTCAACCCAATAAAACGACTGGGTAAACAAAGTAAATTAATGACATAAAAAGGCTGCAGGCCACCTTAAAAAAAAGGAGCTCAGTGGCTCCTAACATCAAATTTTAGGGGCGCAAATAGAACTACTAGGGGCACACACCATGAATTGACTTGCAAAACAAATATTCACCCCACTCGTTTGCATTATATCAGGGTTGTTCAAACTCAGTCCTCAAGGGACTCTGATTTTCCATGACTTCCTGCCGCAGCAAATGATCAAGGATCATTATCTAGCTTCTGCTAATGAGTTGATCATTTGACTCAGGTATGTTGCAGCATACTGAATGCTTTATACCAGTGGTTCTTAACCATGTTTGAGGTACCGAACCCCGCCAGTTTTTTATGCGCATTCACCGAACTCCTCTTTAGTGAAACATTTTCTTTATTTCAAATTCAAGACATAGATACTGATGCACAAAATGAGCCGTGCATGAATATCACCTGCATACCTGCAAAGTCGTGTGACTTCTGCTGTTGCCTTTCTTAGACCAGTTGAGATATGTTTCATCACAAATGTATACAATAAATCAGGTGTGTTCGGAACTCCGCAGTGAAGGCTGTGTTAACACGCTTAAACATTATTTAAGTTTATGGAGATTCTAAGTGAGGTGGGGCTAAAAAAAAAAAAAAAAAAAAAACTCCACTTGCAGCCCAGCAAATTTAACTGATGTGACCAGATTTTAAATACAGACAATAATATGCATTCTAAACACCATTTAACTGTGGTTTTGCCTCGTGGATCATGACATCAAACAAGTTAGTCACACATTTAGGCCTGGGCGTTACATAGTGTTAAAAATTATATATCCTTATAAGAAGTAAACCATGCTGAGTCTGCCTTTTAAGATCAATTATAGTCATTATTGAGTAGGAACAAATGAAGAGTCAGTATTGGGACAATTACCAAGTGTCGAGTGAACACTGAGGAGCCATAAAAGGGCAAGTTTCGTGTTACACAAGTCTTCACAGTCTAATCGAAAACAATGCTGTTTTTAATGCATTTACCTAAATACTGTATATAAAAAACTGCATCACAATGGATAAGTGGCACTGCTTTCTGTCATATACTATAGATTTAAAATGAACTCATTGAAAATTTATGAACCAAGTCCTCGTTCCAAAAATGAAAACTATTGTTCTTCTACCCAAAAAAAAAAAAATACCCTCTGGCATATTGGCAATTTCATCCATTCCATTCACCAAGAGAACATTTCTTGAATTGTTTGTTTCTTTAATGAATTGAAACAAAAAAAAGACTGTGGTCCAGAATATGCAAACAAGCAATCTGCTGTTGTCTGTGCCTTTCCCGAGTTTGTCCGTCGAGTGTGCGTCTGTGCGACGTACATAGTTTCACCATTCGATGTGTATTATCTTTCTCTCAATACGAGTTAAGTTCTGCTCCTGCTTTCAATGTGCGCTAACATTCGCGTTATCTTGCACTACCTTATACAACAGCATGATGTTATTTAGGCCCGTTCACTGGTTTCAAAGTGCCTTGTATCAGCCCTTAAGGCTAGTTTGTGATGGGGTGTTATTCGCTG
Source organism: Syngnathus leptorhynchus (assembly GCF_054491065.1). Taxonomy (NCBI): domain Eukaryota; kingdom Metazoa; phylum Chordata; class Actinopteri; order Syngnathiformes; family Syngnathidae; genus Syngnathus; species Syngnathus leptorhynchus. The sequence continues at coordinate 20,714,384 of NC_141195.1, forward strand.
TTTCTGAAACCACATTCATGATTCAATACATACATACCATGTTCACATCAGAAGACCCCTCCATACCTCCATACCTGCCTGTCAGCCCACCCAGTTATAAGTGCATCAACCCAAACCTACAATAACCCGCTTGATTGGACACTCCACCCTACTGAATACAATCAATCAGTGTGGACACATTATTATTAGACTTATTGGAATTCTGTTGTTTGCCTACATGAATATTGGACAAAGTAAACAAGTCAACTGCTTGTCTCCTTATTCCACAATCTTGCCATACCTTATATTCTCCAGTATCCTGTTCATGCAGTGGTGCTCCGGCCGGCGGCCCGAGCTTTGGTAAAATGAAAATTTTAACCACCTGATTACAGTCAATCAAGTTAACCACGTCATTATTGACATAGCCTCCACTACATTGATTAATTATACATTATATAGTACATATGGTTTTTACCAGGTGTATATGGTTTCACTGTCATATCAGCACTCTGGGAGAAACTGCAATTACCATGTGGCCCATGACAAAAGTGAGTTTGACACCCCTGATCTACTCACTACCAAAGCAGTGTGTCGTGTGTGATGGCCATCTCAGCACAATGGCAGGCCAATAAAATTATGTTGTGAATCTTCTTAGCTGTAGAAAAATTGGAAAAGTTTCTATAAGAGTCTTGACTCCTAAGAGGATTTCTTTTCCCGCCCATAAAATTGTGGATGAGAGGGTATAAACACACTGGTGGACAAGTCAGCACCTTTGGAGCTTTAGAAGCTTGATACTTTGCAACCAGATCTATGTGCTTGACGACACTTTGTACGACACATGCTCCTCACGATACACTCAGTATACGGCAAGCACCATCCAGACATCTTTTGCGTACCATTATTGAGGTTATCCTTCTGATTTCCACAACCTCTTCCCAGAGTCTGGTTTATCATCCCTCACAGCAAGACTGCAAAAGTAGGACACACTTTCAACTGCCAACACTTTATCACCACTGCTTAATATAGTGTAAAAAATGCACCACTGCCTACTCGTATCTAAATTAATTAGGAGAAAAAAAATACCTGTCGCGCACATTCTGATTACAGGCTACTCTGGTAGAGGCAGGCTGCCTACGGCACAATCTTATTTGATGATGCCAACAAGAAGCAGATTTACTGTCATATGCTCCACTCAAACATAGAGTGTACATACAAAGTTTGCACAACATTGTTCAAATACTAGGTGTGATACAACAATAACACACCAATAATGGAACCTAACACATGCTCACCTCAAGTGAAAAAGATGACACCCCTGATCAAAGCAGTGCATCGTGTGTGATGACCATCACAGCACAATGGCAGGCCAATAAAATTATGTTGTGAATCTACTTAGGTGTAGAAAAATTGGAAATGGTGCTGGGGACAGTGCCCGGCGGCGTGCCTGCGAGATTAAGACTCCAACTCTCAAAATTGATTCAATTGTTAATGTTGTATTCAAATCAAACAGTCGAGATCTGTTATAACTCAGTTAACTTGTCAATGCTGTATTCAAACAAACTGTTATCAAACTATCAAACTTGGCATTGCTGTATTCAAACCAGATGTTATCCTCTGTCAGTTTTCTAATACTTTGTATCTACCACTTCTTGGTTATGGTAGTGTTATAGTAGGTAATACTGTGGATATATAGACTGTGCGTCTGGCAGTGTGTATCAAAATCGAGACGGGACTAGATAAACGAAATTGCTTCAACCGGCCTCCATTTTTGACAAGTCATGTAAAACAAAATGTGCTCTGAAGTTGAAATAAGTGTTGATTTTTGTACTTACCGAAATGAACAATTTAAATAATAAAAATCTAAATAAAGTAAAATATTAACAAGTGGGTGAGTGAAAAGAAACAACTGAGATTATGTGGTTACAAGTCTGTAAGTGATGTGGCTGTGTTCACAATTAACCAATCACCTTACAGCACATGTTAAATGGGAAACAGCACACACTGCCATAGTTTAAAGTTTTGTCTGTGATGTTTCCACAAAACCATTCTTTTGAAATTTTACACAGGCATATTTTAGGGTTATTTTTTTCAAATCACAAGAAATTTGAGATTTTCTTCTTAATTATGGAATCTCATAGTCATGTTAAGCACACAACATAAATTTGAAACTTTTATGTACTCAATGTTGAAGGGGGAAGGGCCATAAGTTATAAGGGTCATGGAACTTGTATATTTCCTAACTCATGATGTTGTATGTGCACCGTTTTATACCTTTGTCTTTTCCCTGTGCACCTTATTATTGCAACAGAGTGACTATTTTCGTTCTAATAGTTCACCCAGGAGCTTTCTGTCAATTTCTGCATTGATAAAAATGAAAAAATATTCAACAAATGTGCTTCACTGCCATTTCCACATGGTCACTTTACGCTGAGGCACTTACATGTTCTCCTACCAGACATTTTCATCTCAAAAAAAGTATTGATACTAATGATACTATGTTTTTTTTTTTTAAGTGTCATGAGTATTAAAATGAATACCGTCACATCTTAGCAGCAATTATACATTACATTACATATATTTCTATTCACTAAATTATTTTTATTCATCATGATGCCAGACACTTTCGTCTCTCAGCCACCAAAATAAATTGATTTGATTTAAAATTTACATTATTCATATTGTTAATATGGAGTTTGAATACAACCCAGATACAAATTCAAAAATAATTCTAGAGCATTTTTTTTTGTGGTCATTTTGTCCACGAACATATTCGCGTGGTCTGCAGGAGTTGGTTGACGAGTGTAATACTGATCAAGATAAAATAAAACAGAGGATTGACAATTTTGTCTACCTTCTAAAACCAAACCTCTTCCACCCACACATACTTTTCCCTCTCAGCTATGCTCTAGACCCTTCATATTCTTTGAAGGAGAAATATAATTGGATCTCCGTTGAAGGTGCCGTCAGATTAACCAAGCAGAAAAACAGACTTTGGCTGGTCATTCTTTTTCCGGAGCCACAGATTGCTTCTGACAGACAGTGATCCCAATAATCCCCCAGCAACATGATGGAGAAGTAGAGTTACTGTATCGGATGAAACTAAAATACGTAAATGGGCTGGGCTTTGACGGCCAGACAATAACATCGTTTTTAGTTAATTATATGAGCACTTGACTTGGAATTAAGCAGCATGCAGAGAGAGGGTCATCTTTCTGTGTCCATGACACATCTGTGAAGGACAGAAATCTATAGCCACGATCTGCATAAGGAGAGAAGTTTTACCAAAATATTTTTTCCCTGGTACATTAATCAGAATTCCTGACTCATGCAACAGTTTCTGTGGCTATTCATTAGATTTTTAGAATTTGCTGTTTTGTGCAAAAGAAGAAAAGCATTCACATAATTGTTTTTAGTTGAAGCAGACTAATTGATTTGCCTTGAATTAGCTGACCAAAGGGTAGGTTCACTCCTACAGAGAAAGTTCTGCTGTTCTGTTTGTATTTTATGCTTGATAAAACGGTATGCGATAGCTTTAAGGTAATTAACCACTGCCATGTGCCAAGTACAAGTAGGCCCTATCAGATTGGCAACTCTGTTTATAAATCGAAGCCATAACCAATTCAAGCTACTATTTATTACACGTTATTTTTCTTAAACTCACTTGTACACTTACATTTATACTTAGGGGTTGTGATGTACCTATGAATAATACATTGCAACCTCTGCCTGAGGCTGTTGTAAAAGTGTTTATCAGTCGACATGTTGCATCAAAACCAAAATTTTGATCCTCCATATCACACACAAACAAATTGTTCTCCTTTGTTGTTAGTCACCAAGGGCCTTAAGCTATGTTCACATTGCAGCTCAATTCCAATTGTTTTTTCCTATATGCACAATACATATCTGATTTTTAAAGACAGTCTGAATGGCTCAATTCTAATTTCATAGAAATCCAACCTGGGCCACTTTTGCGGTCCTAGATTGGATATGCATCAGATGTTTTTCAATACGACCATTGTCTGAACGGCCAGTTCTGATATATCCAACGGAGACGTCATCAAGCACTACACACAGGCTGACCGTGACTGTTTTGGTTGTCCATGAGATGCAAATTTGCTTTGAGTAACAACATTTACACTTAAGATTTAACTTTAATTTAAAGTGCAGTGTGAACGTAGCCATAGTTTCGTGCTGAGCGTGAGTCTAGCGCAAAGCACAGTCTAACTGCACATGGGTGCAATTTTTTTTCTTTTGGTATTTTATTAGATTTTGTATTTTTTGCACAGATTTGCACAAGTACATTTGGGCATAATGGGGCATTTGTGCCTTTGTGGAATGGAACCTTGCCTTGTCCCGGCCAATCATAGCAGTATGGCTTATCTGCATTAAAATCAGGTCATTTGGCCTGTACGTATGCTTGACATTGTGAAAACAGAAATACACTATACTCTGTAGGGTCTGTGCATGTTTGTGCATGCAGGTATCTTCCCATGCAGTCGGCCACACGTGACATCCGGTCCTCAACAGTTGTGCAATGCGGTCAGGACGGTGCTATTGAAATGATGATTATAATTCATTCAATTAATTGACTGCTGAATCTGTCTGTCTACGTCTCGATCAAATCCACGAGATACATGCCTTCACCTTTCTGATTTCGAGTTTCATATTGATAATCTTTGGAGACTTACTGTATTGACATTGCTTACACGGCGAGACGAACGGGGAATGGCAGAGCAAATGAGACGGGGGGGATAGTGCATTGGTTTCGGAAGTCCTTTGTAAGTAGATGCAAAAAGATCATGAGGCCATGATTCGTATCTCGAAAAGTTAATAAGAGTAGGCATTCGGAAGTAGAGTTACCGCGGTACTCTGACTACATCATTGCCATTTTTGTTTGCATCATTTCTTTGTTGTTTGCTTTAGGGTGAGAGCGGGCACTCGAGTGATAAGAAAACCACTTGTACTCATACTATTGTATCTGTAAGTATTCCAGTTCCTTCAACATTCCAACGACATGCATGGCAGGCCGATTCAGCATTCAGAATTGCCCGTAGTTGTGAGTGTAAATGTTTCTTTGTCTGTGTATTGGCTGGCAACTAGTTTAGGGTGTTGTTCCCTGTCTACTGGCGAAGTCAGGTGGGATAGGCTCCAGCACGCTTGCGACTCTTGCGAGGGAAGGCGGTTTAGAAAATGTATAGATGAATATAATAACAATTTGTGTCATATGTGCAGAACAATGAAGAGTAGATAAAAGTTGCAGAAGTCAAAGCTTGTTAGTTACTCAGCAAAGTGTCAAGGATCAAGCTTGGAGAACTATTGGTCTTCATTTATTGATTTTTTTGCATTTCACACTGTATTGCATGTGCAAAAGTATAAAAATGTGCCACTTGATTTAAATCAAAAGTATTTACAAGCAATGTTTTAATTATACTTCTTTAACTTTACATTTTTATTTTTATTAACATTGTTAGTTTCCCCTACAAATTGAGACCATGTTTTTTTTTTTTGTTTTTTTTGTTTTTTTTGTTTTTTTTTTTTTACATCAACTGCTTGACAACAGCCCTACAGCACCCAGAGTATCACAATGGCCCAAAATTGAGCTTTAAAACAGAAGACAAATGTATGTTTCCAGTGATAGCTCACCCACTGCTGTGATTAAATGCTCTGCTTCAGGCAAAGATTACAAACTACTCATTTAATTGAAACGTAAACAATGAGTTTCACAGCCTGATTTTGTTAACTGTGGGTTGGGACCAACCAAAGAAGGCCAAGCCACCAGAGAGCACAAGCATCCAGGCATCTTAAGATACCAATAGTGAAATATAGATTTGTTGAGCAGTCTCAGTCATAGTGATCCATCAAATGCACTAGCTGAAGCAAAAAAAACAAAGAAAAACGGATTGCATACAATAAGAAATTCATTTTGCTCAGCAACTTGGCTTGTTGTTGCTTCCAATGGGAAAACTGATGTCAAACCACTGTCAGAGATATATTCGATATGCTACCCAAAAGTTGCATTGGCAACCACAATGAAACCAACTCAACCTATAGTCCTTGTGGACCTAATGGCTATGCACATCCTATGCAGTGTAATGCCCTTTTTTTTTAATCAAAAAATGAAAAATAAGAATGAGAATTGCATTTTGGATGGTTTGTAGATGAAGCCCGGATTGATGGTGTGAGGGATTTTGCAGAGACTGCATTGTAAAACATCACATATGTGTCTCATCTAAAACAAGAAACGAACCAACTGAGGTTTGAAAAAGAAGCTTTCAATTGTTCAGGCTGCATGACAGGAAATTTGTGAAATAAGTGTCACATATTGGCAAAAACATGTGAATTAGACCACTAATGCCTGCCGTGTGCACGCAGCAAATAGCCCACAAAATACACGAAGACCATTTTTAAATGGGAGCAGTAGGGCCTATTACCCCGAGTGAATCATCGCTGACTACTTGTCACCAAAGACAACGCTTGTCTGGAACGTGTGCTTTCAAGTTGTCAGCTTTATACAGTTAGATGAGCGTGAGCAGTTCATCTAATCTCTGATGAATAACACAGAGAAATCTCCAAGTGAATCTTGTTAACCACAACTTTATCATACGTGTGGTTAAAGAGATAAACCCACTGTTGCAAATGACTTGATAAAGGTTACACGGTTGAAGAGTTGACTGATCCAGCCTGTATTAAATTATTTTGCTGGCTGCCTTGTTGCTTGAAGTTTTTTAAAGTTCACAACAAACCAATGAATGTGTCAAACCTTAAAATCTATGGTGTCATCACAATTGTCTCACAGGCCTGAACGTAAAGCATACCAACTCAAATATACATAAAACGCTGATTTACTCTTTTAGTGCTAGGAGACATCCCAGCTGATATAAAATGATCACATATGATGGATCTGATTTACTGAAGGATTACAACTGGTGAAACAGGCACAAATTTTATTGCCAACGCAAAAAGTTGCAAAGGCTTATATACTGGCTGGAGACACCAAGGAATATTTTTGTAAACTAAACAAAATCACCACTCCACTCATATTGCACATTGTACTAGGATAATAGAGAAGCAAGTTAATTTACTAACTATTTGATAATTAATAACTAAACTATTTGAGAACAATACAAGGTCATACACTCTTACTCCTAGAAAATGATGCATTACACAGCCTAATGGCCCGAGGACAACCTATTTCCTAAGTCATGTGTGTGTCTGTGTGTGTGTTTGTGTGTGTGTGCGTGTGTGTGGGGGGGTGTCGATGTTAGGATGCAAAGCATTGTTTAAGTTTAAAGTTTGAGTAAATTTGAACGCTGCTCCCTTTGGTGTAAATAAAAGCAAATTAAATAAAAGAGCATTCTGAGCACACAAGATAAAATGTAGAATGTGAAAAAAGATATAAAATATATAGAAAGGGCAGTAGTTTATAAAGGCAGTAGTATATGCTGATATGTACAAAACATGGAGTGATATACCCTATTGGTCGAGGGTTGAGAAGATAGATAAGGACTGTGCATAGGATTAAGAATATAATTTGCTCAGGTCTAGGTCCAGATCTAGTCTAAAGTGTGGCTAAAAGGCAATATTGAACTGCATGACTGCATCTCTCTCTGATATTCCTTTTAATGGGACAAAGGTCCTTCAACTCCACACAGTAGGTGAGGACATTTAATCTTTGCCCCAGTCTTGTCCTTTAATCAGCCAGCGAAGTTGCACCATGCTGCGCTATTTGTACATGACGCTGACAACAGAGCCCACTTGGCTGATTGTCTGCTCCATCTGCCGCAGGCAAGTGTGGCCAGATTGGAGACGCTTCCCGTTACTTCGCCACATGCTCATGGTTTCTTGGAGTAACAGTCCACCATCAATTTACTTCCTGCTTTAGCAGTTCTGGTACTCGGGGTTCGGTGTCCTGCATGTTATATGTGTTTCAGTGTTGCAATATACCTGATTCAAATGCTCAGGATCATTATCCAACTTCTGCTGACCTTGCTGATTAGCTGTAAGCCTCCCTTCAGCACATCTGAAATGTTGTCTACTTTTTTGAGACAAATTTGCAGATGTCATGGGGGGAGAGGCAGAATTGCTCAGTGAAGTGTGACAGTTGTACTAAGTTCATTTTGTTTTCATTTGTCAATCACTTCACTGGTTCTTTTATCACAAACAAGATATTTTAGGTTGTATTACCTGACATGTTTCGGCTTGTACTTCCGCCTTCATCAGACTCTGATCAGGAAGTATCATTGGATGAGCATGTAGAATAAAGTGCTGTGTGTAGGAACATCTGGTCTGTACTGCCCCACCAAAAGATGCACCCTTCATAACCCCAACTTGAATTCAAACCTTAACAAGACAAGGAAGTATGAGGAAGTGTTCACGTACCTCATACGTGTACTCAACGTGCACCAGCACAGTGGAGGGCACTTTCAGCACCGTAGAAAATGTCCCCCAAAGTGGAGTAATTTTGTAAGCGTCAGGTACCTTTAAGTGGCACTGTTAAAAGTCGATGCGGAATGTAGGTCACTTGCTAGGGGAAATAAGTCAGGCAAGCAAGATGACAAAGTCTTCCAACAAGTTTCTTCTTGCTGTCAATTCATCTTCCACGGTCTACAATCTATTAAAGTAGCAATTCAACTGTGCAACAAAAATAACTCACTTTTGTTTGTCCAAAGTTTAAGGACATTGACAGGAAACTAATTTTACAAAGCATAAAAACGACCATTGCCTGTGTCACGTTCTATTCACCAAGTATCAGGTAGCCAGCATCATCATCAGTGAGGTTTTTAAATCTCCCAACCAAACCAATGAAAAGGAGCTTCACCAAGACATAAATTAAAAGTGTAATTAAGTTTTGTGCTGTGGTCAGGCAGTGTTTCTAGTTACAAGCCATTAGTGGCAACGTAGGGCGTAAAACCACTGTGTCTCACGCTATAAAGTAAGAGACCATGCCACACAGTGGGAGTTCAGCTCACTTGCACACAAGGGGGCTTCTTGATCATAAACTTTTAAAATTTTGACATTATGACGACAATGGCCACTCTACTGCCTCATTAGTTTTATTTTGTCTGGATCAGTAGCGTCAGGGTCATGTCTGACCTTCAGGTGGCTTCTACGTGGTCCTTTAAACCATAGTTTCTCAAACTTTTTCAGGCTGAGACCAGATTATAACTTTGGTCTCTCCTCAGGCCCCACACATACAATCAGTTTTGTCACAATGTTCAAGAAGGCATATGATAATGATAAAAAACACGAGTTTAATTAATATGTTTATGTAGCTATATTTTGACTGAATAACATCATCATAGTCAAACTCCTGTGGTTGTTGTCAGTTTTCAAATCGCAAATCTGTCATTTTAAGTGCAATCAATGCAACAACTGATTCACACACTGTCCCGCATGTCTTTTTGAATCAATACTATAATCCTAATTCTATATATTTCCAAGACATTGAAAAGAGAAGTTACACCCATGGGGGATTATGATGTGGGTGTTAAAACACTCTCGCACACTTTTTCCACTCTTATTGAACTCTTGACATCAAAAGCATCAAAGCCATTAATGACTACTGAGTCCCCCCAACACTTTTTTAAGCACTAAACAACTTTAAAATGCAGTGAAGTGATAACTATACATAAATATATAGACAGACGTTACATGCTATTGAGTTTAATGTTGGTTGTAAAGTCGTGAAGGAGCAAGAAAGGACCTCTGTTTTCTTTTTTAGTGTGAAACAATCTGTCACTTAACGATGTTGTCCTGTATTGATTGTGTGTCATTTATGTATGTATCATCAAGGATAACTAAGGGAAGAAAAGTCTGCAGGGGGAAATTTGTAGAGCTATTTAGTAGTCTGCAGTGTGAAGACAAATAGCACTTGAACTGTTCCCAATCGAGCCCCCATACTGCAGACCACCATGTCTGAGTCACAGCTCACTGACATCATCAACTGTGGATTGTTTGTGTAAAGCCAGAGAAATACTGCATACGTTATACATTCTGCAACAGAAATGCAAGCAAATCAAAATCAAATTTTAGAGATGCAGTTCCATGCATGTCTGCACCACTTTGTTCTGCTGAAGTTCAAACTGGATTGTGTTGGAGGAGAAATCAAGAAAAACATGAACCAGTTTTCTCTGGGTGGGAAAGAACTTTGTGGAGAATGACACCACTATATTGTTTTCAACAAAATTTGTATGTATGGAAATTCAGATGAATTGCTTAGAATAGAATATGAATTTCAATATTTTGGTAGCTCTTACTCATTATTTGTATACCATGTAAGTGTATATATTTGCAGTTCTTTCACATTAATGTGAGTGGCATTTATGTTTTTCACAAATATGATTCAGATTTAAGCAACAACTTTCAGAAATAAATGAACAAAAAATGTCTGTTAATTCTTTGTCTGCACCATCTTTAGTAAAATCTCACTAAAACCCCACAAAACCCTCCACTTTGCAACAGCCATCTGTTATCTTGCTGCTGTCAGCCTTATTGCAAATAAATTACATCTCCAACAGATTTCTGAGACTTTGGACGTATCATACAAATAAAAGTTGATGTAAAAATACAGGTAGGCACAGTTGCAGACTGGTCTGCACATATGTCTCACGGTTCTCAGAATACTGCTGAGAAGTATTTTCATTGGGGCAGAACGTTCCCCTCTCCAGTGTAAAACAAAACAACAAAATTAGTATTTACGTATATTGGGTCTGGCAAAATGATCTGACACATTTGTAGGTTTAATCAAATGCAAATAAATTCAAGAAACTTTTATTTTCGGTTTTCAAAAAGGACATAATGCTATTTTGTTTCATTTTGTTTTGTTTCATTTAATATTGTGTATATATATATATATATATATATATATATATATATATATATATATATATATATATATATATATATATATATATATACACTTGATATTTGAAATATATAGGTTCTCCAAAATCATGTCATAAATAAAGAATAGAAGTAGCAAGGCTACTTTTATCCTTCACAAGCCTTTGTTTTCTTCAGTTCACTCACATAGAAAGCTCCCTGCAGAGTCTAGTCGGGCAAACTCATCCATCTTGTTAGCCGGCGCCTCCACATTCCTTATGACAACAGATGGAAGTCAGGATTTTCTGTTACCACGGTTATATTGTCTTTATCTCTTACCTGCAGCACCATTCCCCCATTTAGTCACCCAGCTGCTCAGGCAGGAGGTTGTTTGTGGCTGCAGTCTCACAGTTTCAACTGCAGCGTGTGTCTGATGTGTATCTATTATAATAGATTATAAGCACGTGCCGTGGAAAATACAAAACCAGCCATTCATTGCAAAGTTGTACGAAGCTAGCAAAACACAAGAAACTAAAGACAAACTGCAGACTTTCTTAAATGGAGAAGCAACTGCAGTGCTCTCCAATTAGCTTGACATGCTTGAAGGAACTACATGAAATGTTTCTAGGGGAAGATTACTGTCTTCACAGGCAGTACAGTGACTTTAAAATATTAGCTCAAATTTTAATTACTTACGAGAAAGATTGAGGCTTAGTGGGACAATATCCAAGTTTCACAATTAGCAAAGAGAAGTACTTGGTATTACAAGGTTTTGAAAATGAAGGCAAAGCTGCGTGTGAGAATGTGTTGGCCATGTTTTATTTATTATTATTTGAGCAGCAGTAAAATTACACAGAAAGAAAAAAACAGAAACAGCAGACTTGCTGTCATTTGTAAGGGAACAAAACATTTTCTTCAAAATGCAATGTCTAGGCCAGATGCACTAAGTACCTCAGTTGCTATAAAAATCAAGGCAAATTTTAAGTGCATCATTTGCTATGGTGTGTGGACTGTGTTGGATTCCTTTGGTCTCAAGGTCATTTCAAAAACTTTTTGTATGCATCATTGGTGCATAAAAGAAGCATAAGAAGCTTGCCCTGTTTAACAGTAATGTCATGCGGTGTTGTGGATTTGTCTGTGTTGGATACAGTTTGCACTGAGGTACACACTAGTGTGAATACCACCTGAGAGTCAAGGTTGGAACACTAATAATATTAAGGACAGACGGATACCACAGATATAACATACAATAATGCTGAAATGAAGACCATCAACAATAGGAATCAAGTATTCTATGACAGTGCAATAAAGTATAATTAGAGACAATGACAATTTGGTTTTAAATCATTAAACAGTGTATTTTTTAAAGATATGGAGTGAAGACAACAAATGAATATTAGCAGGTAGAGTATTCCAGTCTAAGGGGGGCAATGAAGAGTTCAAGTATATCGGCGTCTTGTTCACAAGCCAGGGCAGGATTCAGCGTAAGATCAACAGTTGGATTGGTGCAGCGTCTCCTGTGATGTGGACTCTGTACTGTTCTGTCGTAGTGAAGAAGGAGGCAAACCTCTTGATTTACTGGTCGATCTACGTTCCTGCCCTGATCTATGACCAGCAGCTCATGACCGAAAAAAAAACAAAAACCCGGATATATGTATGTAAGTGACCAAAATAAGTTTCCACTGCAGGGTGTCTAGGCTCTCTCTCAGAGATAGGGTGATCATCTGCGAGGCACTCGGAGTCGAGCCGCTACTCCTCTATGTTGAGAGGAGCCAGATGACGTGGGTCACCCATGTCATTAGGATGCCTCCTCAACACCTCCCCAGGGTGGTGTTCTGGGCATGTCCCACCGGCAGGCGACCTGGCGACAACCCAGGACACGCTGGAGAGACTATATCTCCAAGCTGTCCTGGGAACGCCTGGGATCCCCCGGAATGGGCTGCACAAAGTGGCTGGGGAGAGGGAAGTCTGGGCATCCCTGGTGAAGCTGCTGCTCCCGTGACCTGACCCCATATAAGCAGGAGAAAATGGGTGCGAGGGTGGACGGACGGACAGCCATTTGGACGGACAGATAGTTGTGTGTGTGGGATGGATGGACGGACGGACGGACGGATGCCAATGACCTTAAGGCGTTCAAAGGGAACTATATAGAAAAGTTGTTCTGAACTTCATAGTATAGAAAGGGATTAACTTGTTTCAGACAATAAGACAAGTCAACATTAATATATTTAAAAAGAAACTAAAACAAGTTAAATCAACATCTATAATCTAAAAACAGTAATGATAGTCTTGATATAAAGTGCCGGTTGAGTTGTCTTTCTTTATTGTCTGACAAAAGTAAAATCATTGAACCATTCCAATTCAGGTAGTTGTAAACAAACAATGATTACATATTTTGACTATGAGTCAGGCCTTACTCTACAAATAAAATGACTCACATTAAGGAAAAACAACCTTGATAATTTGATGGGAATGAAAGTTGATGTCTTACCTGCGAAGATTATTTTATTGTATGTTACAAATGTCAGATTACATTAAATCCTTCTATAAGGAAAGAAAATAATACAGCTGTCAAAATAGTTGCTGTAATTGATAAGCCTTACTGTTGCGGATCATGGCAGCTGTTGTCTCTCCTCCCTCTAGTTGCCTTTACTTTCATCCTCTGTCACTCATTCTTAAATGTGGCGTTTTTTATTATTTTTTATTGCATTGCAGTCAGGGTTGTGTGTGTCATGATTCCATAAATTCATTTTGTAATTTCTGTTTATACTCTTCTACGGCAACCACATAATTAACTGAAATGAGAGCAAAAAAGGTTCTTCTTTGTCGTGGGCGGCCAAGAGACTTAAGAGTTTACTACACTGCTATTTGTCATCCTCGGCCATTGCTGCAGACAAAGAAACTGAACACCTCTATCCTTGTAAATGTACTGTCAAAAGAAACTCAGAAAGTAACGTGTGTGGTACTCATCCCTTAACTGGCGGGTCGTACAAAAGGAACCGACAAAGCAAGCAAAACACCTGAACAATAATGGAAATTCCTGGCAAAACAAAAGCTCACTACATGGTATCAGTCTACTTGTATTACTAGCAGCAAAGCAAACATGTTGGCTCGGAGAAAAAAATAAATTCAAATACAATAATAATAATAATAATGATCATGATAACAATAGCACAAAAGGATGGCAAGAGGGTGGGTGACAAGAAAGTGAATGATATGCATAGTTGAGACTCGATGACCATGAGCATATGATGTGGTGGTTTGCTGCAAACAAGAGAGAGCAAAAAAGATGTCATGAAACCACCAAGTGATATGAAAGTAACAGATCTTGGCTTTTAAAAATTAATTGACCATTACGCTTTACGCTGGGTGTTTGTGCATCACTGTGAACAAGGGACAAGGCAATCTCGTAGTCGGGGATGAGTGAATGATCAAACCTGCCAGAGCAAGTCAAAGATCAGGCAAACCAATAGGCAGGACGTGAGGCAGAATTGTGGTCGAGAATAGGCAAGAGATCAGGGCAGACGGATTTTAGGATTACTGGGTCAGATGAATGCGCATGGTTGGCAACAGGAATCGGCCGACAAGTAGAACAGAGTTCAAGCAGGGAGCAAACAGGAACGACCTGACAAAGAGTGACGGGAATGTGGAGTTTATATCCTAGAGGTGTGGTAAGGAGCCGCAGGTGCGGGCGATTCGAGGCGATTCCTTCAAGACGGGACGGGAGGAGCAGGAGCAGAGAGACTGAACCGTTCGAGGAGCCGACCAGAGTGAACATGTGACACTTGCTATTCGCAAGGTGAACGAATCACAGCAAACATTGTATTTAAAACAATTAATCATTTTTAGATGGAAAAAAAACATGGTTTGGATCAGGGTTCACCAAATCCGGTCTTCAAGGGCTCCTACCCAGCCTGTTTGAGGTGTATTCTACTACAAAACACCCAATTCAAATGATCAGCTTATCAGCAAGCTTTATTATGCCTGATAACGATCCTGATGACGTGAATCAGGCGTGTCGCAGTGGCGATGCATCTAAAACAGGCTGGATTGGTGCCGTTGAGGACTGGACTTGGTGACCCCTGGTTTAGATGGTGGGTAAAATTGCTTCATAAAGCATATCTGAATTCAGTGCAAACCTAGTAATTTTCTACCACAAACGCATTTTGATAAGTTACAACACTTCAAAGCTGGAGGAAATCAGTAAAAGCAATCGTTTACATGGACCACTCTGTTCTCCCCTAAGGGGAGTTGTCATCATGTGCTGTATTTAATCAGCCAGGCTGGCTTAATCTATTGATAAAGCTTTAGTCCAGACATCAAACTCAATCTACAGTGATTTGCATCAACAGCGAGTGTTTTTCAGTGTGAAATGTTCAGTTATAATGTTATAAATCCTGGCTGAGGACTTTATTGGACAGCAGTGGATAGAAAAGAATAACAGATCAGAAACCTTCATGTCGGACAAGCCACAGGAACGAGTCCTGCATTGACAGGAGGAGGTGGAGGTCCTTGCTGGAATAAACAAAAGCTGAAATAACTTGTAATTTATAACTCAGTGAATTCCCTGAGAGCACAGAGGAAGCTTGAAATAATCTATTGGGCAGTAAAAATGTTCACAGCAGTCACATTGTTCATACCAATCCCAGAAAATACAGGAAATTGTTTTCTGCTGCTGTTTTGTTTTTTGTTGACATGCAGAGCCAAGGTGAAGGACATTCTGTGGGCTCAAACACAAAGGCACATACACTAATACATTAAGTGGCATCAGCATCTCTAAAAATGTTTTAACTCAAAACTTTCTTAGATTTATTGATAGTAGATTTTTAAAGGAATATATGTATTATAAGAGCCCATTTCCCCACCTACATTGGTTTTTCGGCCAAACAGATATCACAGATAGGTAGATGTGGTGCAATCTGAAATATATATCTGTATGGTAGTTATATTACATGAATTATAGTCAATACTAGAAAGTAGAAGAATGGACATGTCTAGCCAGCAATCCACGCATTAGCCTAAGTGTGGAAGCTGGGCCCCCTCAATGGCTGCAATTTATATACATATATTTTTTTCATATTAATGTATATTTAATAGGTGTGTCTCTCCTCCAAAAACAATTTCAATCAATTACTTGTTACTCCCTTAATAATTAACTTTTCTTTTTTTCAATATCCATGCTTGCTCAAGTTTGTTGTTTTATGTATGTTTTTAGTTTAGTGGTACAAAGTAGAGTAGATGGTAGAGCAGCTAAAAGCACATGTTGGTGTGGCACAGGTGGTGTAAAGTGGTTTTGTTGGACTTGATCAAGGCACAGAGAGACTGATTTTACGCGGATGTGTGTATGTAGATGTAGAAAACATGCATGATCCGAAGTAGAAGGCGGCCTAAGTGCACACGCCAGAGCAAACAACTTTACAGTATCGACAAGTAGAAGTCTTCTTGCAGTTGTTTTGAAATGTACTTTACACAACTCATCTCCTAGCAGGTGAGAGTGCGGCTGAAATGCCCATCCACGGGGCGATCGGCTCAACCGGGGAACGGAGACGTGACAAAATGTCCACTTGAGGCAATTTTTGATAATGAAATCAGCCTCTTGGATGCAGTAAATTGAAAATAACACTAGGTTGGCAACAAAACTGAAAGCAAGCAGGAGACATTAGCTGGAATATCAAGAAAAAAAATTGTCAACTAGTCCATTTTGTCATTAAGAGAAGATTGCATATTTTGCAGTAAATCAAAAGCCTGAGGCAAGCTTCTTCATTTGTGGCATAAACAAGGTAAAGCCCAGCAGTGTGGCATTATTTGGGATATTAAAAGGAGGTATTTTACTGTGAGGAGGCTTAAACTGTTTATGCCGTTCCTTTGAAGCCTTCTGTGGCAGGACTCATCCAAGGCACTGGCACCCAGACAAAAGGAAAAACCAAAAGGTAAAACACAAGAATGAATGCCATTCATAGCCGGCAAAAGAAGCCACTCTGGTTTGAGCATGGGAATTATCCTAAGCTCCTCGGTCTTTGGCACATGATCCATTTGACAGTGCTTTACATGGTTAGAATACAGAATTGTAAACATCTGAGACTGGTTCTTCCTTCCCTAAAGCAGGCTTGTGAGTATTTCTTAGTCTTTATTCAAACAAAGCTCAAACAATGAGGTGCTATTGATGAGTAGGTTTGATATGTTTGCACAAAAAGTACAAATTAAGTAAAATGTCAACATAATATGCGACTAACAAGTAGGAAAAGATAGACAAAAAAACAACAACTGATAAAGCACTAAAAACAAGTAGGGAGAATTAGTCATTTACAAATAACAACGAGAAGACTAATACACAAAAGACATGCCTGTTAAGTAGAAAGAATAACAAAGTTAAAATAGTGGCTAAACAAGGAAGGATTAGAGCAGGAAGGATTATCAGGAGGAAGTAGGAATTTAAGAAAAAAAACGAAGAGTGCAAATAACAGCCAAGAAAATCCAACTTGCAAGTGAAACTTCTGACTTTTGATGTAAACGGTATGTGTCCAAGAAGTGACACGCATACACACCAAACGACCTCAATCTTTTATGGAAGTAGAGGGGTCATGGGGCTCATCTCAGATTGAAATAGGAATGAGACAGGAATAGGTAGAAATATTTGAGGAAAATGAGACGATGCTCCTCGATTTCCTTCTTTCATAGAAATGTCTACTAAAGATGCAATCACATCACTGCCGAGCATAACAAATGAAACGTCTTTGTGGAATAATGTCCACTTTAAGATTGTTTTTCCAAATGGGATTAATATTAAATCCACTATAACGTTTCACAGTTTTGCAGGCTCACAGACGATTGTGTGTGAGTTGTCTCCCAAGTACTCTTTGCCACCCGTGTCTTCATATTTGGCTTTTGATGGTGAATGGATTGGATCAGAACTGAGCATTCATATTGCAGATGCATCGGACACATATCCAAATTTATATCCACATATCATAAAGACCTGGTTTGAGTGTGGAAAACATTAGAATGTTACAGTTCATATTGCTTGAAAAAAAATCTGATACATTACAATTGATCTGCAGTGTAAATAACCTAAAAACTGAGAGCAGAAAACAATAGCTCCCAGGTGTGTGCCTCTGTGCACAACTCCTCCCTATGGTGCCGAGGGGAGACAAAGGGAGCAAAAAAAAAAGACCAATTGACAGAAAACACACACGTACGCACATGCACAAATTTAAAAAGAGTCACATATGGAAAAAAGTAAAAGCAATGATTAAACAATCAACAATCTTAATTTTTTTTGAGTTGTTGAAAATAAAAACAGTCTTTTCTTAGCTTACCTGCAATTGTAACACAATTGTGGTGAAATTCTGCAAGGTGCTATTGCCTTTTGACTTTTAATCTTGTTTGATTGACAGTAGCTAAGTAAAAGGCTGTCAGAAAACCGGAGTGGCCTAATGAGACAACCAAATGACACTAGCTCCACCAAGTACAGAGAAGACTATCCACTGAGGAATCTGTAAGTGCCTTAAAATTGTGTACTGGGTCCTAAAATTAACAAGGAGGCAATGCAAGAACGCAAGATTGGAGTGATGTGACTGAATTTATGGGATTTCACCCAGGGTCTCTCATTTTTCTATTGTCACATTGCAATCCACTTTTATTAAAGTTGAGGACAACAAAGAAAAAGTTGTATTTGAAAAATAGAAAAACACTGATCTAGACAGAAACTGTGCAGCTTTCTTTTAGTGGTTGTCTGGCTGACAGATGCAGGGTACAGTCATCTCTCGCTATTTCACAGTTTGTCTTTTGTGGCCTCAGTGCATTGCTGGTTTTTAAAAGTATTAAATATTGTGGATAATTGCGGTGCATCACAGCTTTTTGCGGTATCACTTGAAGCGTGGGGATTTGTCTGCATATGTGACTTCACCAATGGGAGCATGTTGATCTGTATCCTTGCTGGTTATTGGCTTGAAGCTGTAAGAGCAGTTCTAACCATGCTTTATCTCAGGCTAGAATGCCGGCAGAGCAGTATGACGAGGCAGGCTGACGAGCCGGTCAGTGAGCAAGTGTTGTGAGTCATCAAAGCAGAAGGGCATAGCAAGTTCGTGTTCAGTGAAAGGCAGAAGGTTGAGCAAAACAGAGTCCAGAGCAGATCATAAAACAGGCTTTCGCTAAACTGCCAGAAAAACATGTGGACAGGACGTCCAAATGCGACACACTGTTTTTTGGGGGAATGAGGGGATTGGGCATGGAGCTCAATGGGCAAGATGAAGTTGTGGTCAATGATCGGGAGCTCAGTCAGTGCTGGGGCGTTCAGGCTTGATCGTTGGACAGGCATTTGGTCAGGGCTGGCTGCGTTCGGGCTTGGTCGGTCAGTACACGAAAACAAGTTGGCAACAAGAGCAACAAAGCACAGCACACGAACACGGACGGGTAGCATACTGAGACGAACTGACAAGGGAGTGACTGATGTGTGGTGTTTAAATAGGAACTGGTTGATGAGCAGGAATAGGTGTGGGTAATTAACTCAATAGAAGGGGGGTGGCTGTGAATGAATGACATCATGGTATCCAGGGTGACTGATGGACTGTGACAGAGTGGTAAGGGCTGATGACAGGTGGCACGGCACGTGACATACACACAGGGCCGGTTTTTGCTATGGGCAATATGGGCGACCACGTCGGATGGTTTGCCCAGGGTGCAAAAGTACCCAGGACCGCCTCTGCATACACAGCAAATGAGGAAACAGGCATCGTGCGACATAGCAGATCAAGCAAACCGGAATTAGGCGGTATAGCAGAATGGCTGACATACGTGCCAAGTGCACACATGGACACCCTTATGTTTGAACCTGGTATTCATTATAGAAAATCTCTGTCGACCACAGAAGTCCAACAATAGAACACCGCTCGGGTTCAGATCGGGGGGGCCGTTCCTCCCAATCACGCCCTTCCAGGTCTCACTGTCATTGCCCACGTGAGCATTGAAGTCACCCAGTAGAACGATGGAGACCCTAGAAGAAGCGCTCTCCAGCACTTCCTCCAGGGACTTCAAGAAGGGTGTGTACTCTAAGCTGCCGTTTGGTGCATAGACACAAACAACAGTCAAGACCCGTCCCCCCCACCCGAAGGCGGAGAGAGGCTACCCTCTCGTTCACCGGGGTGAACCCCAATGTACAGGCGCCCAGCCGGGGGGCAATAAGTATGCCCACACCTGCTCGACGCCTCTCACCGTGGGCAACTCCAGAGTGGAAGAGAGTCCAGTCCCTCTCGAGAGGGCTTGTACCAGAGCCAAAACTATGTGTAGAGGCAAGTTCACCTATCGTCTGGGAATCATTCAATAGCGATAAACGAGGGATCACCGTACAACATAGTCAGATAGCATCTGACGGGAATACAAAGGAGTTCAACCGGATTGTGATTAAAACGGAGTAAATACACCTAGACTATAAGCACTGTTCCTCCGTGCGTGCTGGAGCCTATCCCAGCGGTCATTGGGCAGTAGGCGGGGGACACCCTGAACCGGTTGCCAGCCAATCGCAGGGCACACAGAGACGAACAACCATCTGCACTCGTACTCACACCTATGGGCAATTTTGAGTGCTCAATCGGCTCAAAGTCCAAAGCGCCAGACGTTGCACGTAAAATTTGCTGTATTTTTTCCACTATGATTCAAAACACTATCAACCAAGGAGTTAAACAAATATTTGGCTAAACTGGTGTTTTTAGCTCCAACCACAACTTCCTAATATAATATGGGTTGTTCTAACACAAGGGTTTCGGCATTATTCTGGTATTTTTGGGTGTTTTGGTATAGTCCTCCCCTAAGGAATAATATATATTTTTATTCAACCAATTGTGGACACACTTTAAGGTATTCCCTTCCACCAGGTAACTAGTTAACAACTAATATAGCCCTAGCAAGCAAGATGTTTTTGGCAGTAATAGGGTGTAGTGTGTGTGTGTGTATGTGTGTGTGTGTGTGTGTGTGTGTGTGTGTGTGTGTGTGTGTGTGTGTGTGTGTGTGTGCGTGTGTGGTGGAAAACAGCACTATGTAATCCAAAGATCTTGGTAAATATACATTTACATGGCACTGTACAGAAGCTGATATCTGATTGGACAGACAGAAAAGACATAAAACAACTGGAAGAGTCGTGCCCAAGACAGATGCTATGAAATATAGATAATGGACATTTGGTCATGAATTGTTACAATTTGATGTCCGTTGTGAATGAAGGTCAGTGCTGAAGGCCTAGAAGGCTCTGAGTACGCATTCCAGGTACATTACATATCAATTATAGTCAATACCACTACTTGAGTTGTATTCCTACCCACACTCGTTTGTCATCAAAATATGTCTGTCATACTTGCTGAATCCAGACACCACTTTTTCATGTAAATATGTCTGTCATACTTGCTAAATCCAGACTCCACTTTCTCAAGGCCCACAGTTACTTTGTCGATGTATCAGCTCCTTTTCACTCACCAATGTAATGTTCAGAGCTAATTCAATCTTTGCTCAAGGGCACTGAAACTAAAAAGCACTTGAGGCCACTTACGCCATTGTTACAGTGCCAACCAAAGCAGATCTGAACAAATGTGCTGCCTGCAATGGGACATGAATAACAATTAACTTGCAAGATTAGCGGAAATATTCCTTTTAAAGGACATACTGGGTGAATGCTGTTATCAAGTGTTTTCAAAGTCAGTGAAATGTTTTGCGTAATTATGAAAAAAAATACTTTGAATCCTAGTTCTCACAAGGGGTATCAATATGCACTTATGTGACACAAATCCATAGAAGACCAAATGTATAACCAGGGTTTGAAATGATCTTTTATACATATGTATAGCTGAACATTGACTAATTTGATAAAAAGTTGGAACATCACTACATTGTGCAACCACAGAGACAGCGAATGGTAAGGAGTTTAATCTTTATGACTGCTTATGCTAATAAGATAAGAAATCCCTACATGATCACTACCCTATTTGGTAAAGAATTTGGTAATTTGGTAAGAAGGCTTTACATAGCAGAAAAGTGCAGCATTTGAGAACATTATTCCACATTGACTAGTAAATAACATCAAAGATTAAATGACAATTTATTGCAGCAGAGATGGTGGTCATCATCACAACAGGATGTTGTGTGTAGCGCTCCAGGGCGTTTAGGATGAGAGTTGTTTGAAAAGAAAAGAACCCTTTAGTTAGATTAAAGTATCCCCCACCGCAGTGGTACAGACGCAGCATTAAATTTAATTACAATTCTTGCAGCCACACTTGGATGATTTCCTTGAAGTCAAAATAAATAAATGTTAAGAAACAAGCCAAAAAGGCTGCTTGCCAAGGCTATTTGCAGGTACATCCCCTCACATTCTGCTCGCTGACTTTCTCGATAAATTATTTTTCTTACCCTTTGAAGTGGGAATGGGGGGAGTACTTCCTATACCCGCCACAAAGAGGACACCATGTCGCTCTCAGGGGAGTCTCACATTAAAAATGACAGAACAAAAGCACAGCCACATTCATATTCTGCAGGCTGCTTGGATTTATCTCATCATAGTGAAAAAATAAATCTTTCAAGGGGCACAATTAGAGCAAGGGAAATAGTTAAAAGTTTTCTTAGAGAATGCATGATTATTACATGGTCTGAACTTTTAGGCACCCGGCCTGCTGATGACTTTGAAAGGAGTAAAAATGTGTCACAAGGCTCTCATAGTGAACAATATATTTGTGCTAATTGTCATTGTGAAAACAGGACCACAGAGATGGATTTGATCTAGATGAGTCTCAGAGACTAACACTTTGATGTTAATAATATATAAATTCCTGAAAATGTCAGACTTTATTAGTTTTATGCTGGACCAATTTGTATGTTTTTAATTTGATTGGCATGTTGCGCAACAAATGAGAGGGGGAGTGCACTGTGTTGCTACTGTGTGACGTTGACACTGGTGGGGGAGAACTGATTTACAACAGAAATTACAAAAATTAAAACCTAGTTTTTAATTAAACTATCATTTACAATATGCAGAAAGTGACCTGTATGTATTACAAAACATAATAACAATGAGAATAAAAAAAATATCATACCCTTTGGTTTTCAGAATCTGACCTTTAATTTCATATGTACTACATTTTACAAAAGTTAGCATATAGTTGTGGTGGAACTGGGTGCTGTCATCCTTGTCTCACCACTTTATGTTCTCCCATGAATCCCTTATGTTGTCTCCTGTGCATAATCAAGAGTGCCTTCTGGGCATTTCAAAGTGATTTATTAGTCCTTGCAAAGCTCTGAGGCAAGATATCTGCAGTACGTGATGCAGTGTTCTGATACCACTAAACAAGTCCAAGGTCGTCAATTGGTGGTGCAGCTTGAGTGCAGGATTCTATCTAAGGTTTTCCTTTAAATAGTTGTCAAGTAATGGTAAATCAATACCAGAGCAGAGGGATGATTAAATATTCTGTCTTTGACTAATGATGTAGGCGAGTGCTTCTCATGGTCTTGAAGTCTCACAGTAAAATCCCTGAGCATCAAACAAACACATTTCAAGCAGAGCATGTATTATCTGCAATCATGGCACCAGCCAGGAATAGGGCTAAAGGTGCGGCAGATATGGCGGCATATAAAGTGCTCCATCTATCTTCAATTAAAAGATGGCATCGATTCAGGACCATTGGTATGCATGGTAAAGTGGCACGCTTCCATGTTCTCTCTCCTTAGAAGGAAACAATTGTCCACTAGAAAAACCCCAGAAGCTTTCTGTGCACAAATTAATACAATTACAAACACATTTGCCATTCGAAAGGTGGGAACTTTGGATACAGAAGGAGCAACATAGTAAACAAAGATACTAATACCAATGCTCAATAATGCAACCCACCTCTCTTTCAAAGGAGGTAACATTGTACATTTGTCGCCACTAATTAACAAATGATTCCTAGAGCAGTGTATGTCAACCACGCGGCACACTAGTGTGCCGTGAGTGATCGTCAGGTGTGCCGTGGAAAATTATCCGATTTCACCTAATTGGTCTAAAAATATTTTTGGGAAACGAATTAACCAGGATATCAGCTCTGTGTTCATCCAAACATGCACAGGTGTCACACTAAGTGAGTAAAATATACTGAGATTGACATTTTGTACATGCAACTTTTCATATTATAACAGTGAAATCTTTCCAAAATATTATTGCACTTTAAGTGCACTTTTTATTTGAAAGAAGAAATATAAAAGATGATAAAATATGTTTTTGAGTTGATTCCTATTCAAGACACTTTGATAAGAATGGCTACGTCTTAACAGATTTTTGTTGGTGTGCCGCGAGATTTTTTCCAATGAAAAGGTGTGCCGTGAATGAAAAAAGGTTGACAAACACTGCCCTAGAGCTGGAATACTATCCGGGTATGAATTCATGTTCCAGTCCATTTGCCACGTCATACGAAGACATTTTCCATATTTACCATTGGTGGCAAAGCATTTCATAAAATATGACGAAGTTGTCTCAATTGGGGCATCTATGAAATATACTCTCTGGTCTAATTTACCAAGGATAATGATCATTTCCTAAAAGCAATTAGGCCGCCGATGACATTAAACAGGCACTTTACATCACCATCAGCACTTGAATCAGTCACAGCCTGCGTGTGTGTGCGTGTATATGTGTGTGTGTGTGTGTGTGTGTGTGTGTGTGTGTGTGTGTGTGTGTGTGTGTGTGCGTGTCCGTGCGTGCGTGCGTGCGTGTGTTTGTATTGTGATTCTTTCCATCGAGCCCAATCATAATGTACATTTATTAGTGTCAAGTAATGGCAACCGCCATTTAATGGATATGTGCTTCTAAATCATGAATTATTCAGGGGTCCATGACTGTGCTAATACCTCAGCTGCCACATTACACAAGACAGGATAAATATGGAAGAAACAGCAACTTCATTAATATTATTTTCAGCAATATTCATATGATGATATAAGCATATATTTGTAGATTACTGCGTTAATACCATCACTGATTTGTTCATGCTATGTTTTGATTAAACAATTAGTTTTTAATTTAACTTAAGTCATTAACTTGATGTTAATATTTACCCCACACAACAATTTCTCATATTACTTCACAAAAGCGAAATGAAAGGTGTATTCTGCCACTCACACAGACAATTAGGAAAGACTCCATATCACCCACAACCCTAATGAGAATTAACATTATAGAAAATGGATGGATGTTTAGCTTTTGACTAGTATTTAGCCCATACTCGAGGACAGACCCTACCTATATAGAGTCACAGCTCAAGTTTATTTTAAATTTGTCAAACACTGTGCCACAGAGTTTGTGTAAGTGACAGGCAAAAGGAGATATGAGGTATGAAAGAGATATTTCACCATAATGACCTACTGGCCATGTTTCCCGGAGCAAAGTGTTGCACTTCACTTTCATCCCCTTGCTCACATCAAAATCAGTAGCCTTGATGGCAAGTGGAATAGCTGCTACCTGCGTTCACTCTGCATGTCACAGTTTGCTGCCTGCCTTGTGAGGTCCAAAATACTAAATGAGAAACTGAGGTAATTTAAGGTGTTATCAATAGTATTAAGTTGAGGCAGTGCTGCAGGGTTCTGACTGTGTGGAACAAATGCCAGTTGTGTCTTTTTAAATGTAGTTTTTCAACCCAACTCATTGCCTTGATAATATTAACCCCCAATCCAATGAACAATTCAGTTGACTTGAATGTTCCTTACCAGGTGTAAAGTGGAATAGCCACTGTGTATAGTAGTATAACATAAAGTCAAAACCTTGGTGAGAGGAGGTTCAGTTTGGAGGGGGGTCCCCCCCCCCCACACACACACACACATGGCCTTTCAATTTTGATTAAAATGTGCACCTTGTACCAGCATTCCTAACCTTTAAAAATGGCTGTCCAAATTGATTGCCAACATTTTTAGCTGTAGAGGATGAAGCCAAAAACTACTGTATACTCTATATATGCATGCACTATGAATACTATGAAATAATCTATAAATACAAAAATAAATACAAAGTGTTTGTCCGGTATCAATCTTTTTGCTTTAGAAGACAGTGAAATCAGATGAAGAAAATTGGGGAAAAGTACTGTGCAAAACAATACTGTGAGCACTTACATTGGTTGTTATGTACTGTTTATTTTACCCAAGCTTTTTGTTTTTCTTCACAAAATGGTGAGGCATGGGCCATCCCATTCGTGTGACTTTGCCATTCGAACATGTATGCCTTCGGGGTGACTTCCTGAGCTGGGTACACAATAAATGAGCACTGGGAGTGGCCTTCTCCTCATGCTACACTCATTGGCATTGGCGTTAAGGCGGCTCCTCCGGGCGGGCCACAGTTCGCGCTTAAACACCGGGGATACCAAGAGTATACCATCCGCTGTGCCCGCTCTACAGCAAGGCTGAGAGGATGCATGATTGAGCCTGTCATGGAGCCCACTGCCACCTCAGCATCCCCTCCTCGCTCACCCAACTGAACTGAATGCCAAGAGCCTGCGGCTAGCCTTCCAGCAAGCACCACGTTGTTTGTCTCAAAAATTAAGACATGTAAGTTTAAGTACTTGCGGCCTGGAACCAAAATTTTAATCTTGCAAGCCTCAGTATGATTTCAAGAACTCATCATTGTAGTTTTCCCCATCTACTGTAGCCGTAGTTGGAAAAAGCACTCCTGCCGCTTGTTTGGGATCTCTAATATAGCACATGTTTAGCGTGTACATATACCTAATTATGTGTCCTTTTCATCAAAGCGAGATATTAACTCACTTGGACAGAAAGTTTATGTATTTTCATGACTTTCCATTGTAAATCCTTGGCATACTGCTGTGACTATGCCACCAAGATGTCTGCGCAAACAAATGTTCAAGGGGGATCAGTCATGTTATATCCAGAGCTATGATATCCAGAGCTCTAGTCGAGGCATGTAGAACGCAAGCATTTTTTTTGAAAGGGTGGCAGAGGTCAGATTGGGAGAAATTATGAAAACTTTGGAGGACTATGGAGAAAATATAAGCAATATAAGATAAAACTTTAAATTATAAGCAATATACAATAACATTTTAAATTGAGTATAGATAGATTAATTGCCAAACGGGTGGCAAAACATTTGGTAAGGGTGGCTGCTTCCACCCCTTTCAACCCTGTAAAAACCTTTTATGCATTACCTCTGAGTTATGTGAAAGTGAATTGTTGCAGATGTACATAGATCAGTAGCTGGGTTTCCTTCCATACCAGTTTATACAAAAAAACTATTTTCTTAACATTTCGATAAAGATCACGCAAGGTAAAGATGTTTCCATTGAAGAGTGTTTCGCTTCTGAGGTTTATTTTACGTGACGTTCCATTTTGCGGGATCTTGTACTTATAAAATTTCATGAAATGTTCTTGCGAGATTCGCTCTGTTGGATGATGGGGCCTGCGCACCCATGCAGTTTGCATGTTTATAGGCTGGAATTTTCTTTGCTCGGGAATTTCAGAATCCTGTATTTTGGCTTGCTGTTTTTCGTCTGCTAATTGCTGCAATGAATAAAGTAAACAAGTCTTGAATGTTGTTCTACCCTCCATTGACAGAGAAAATTTGCTTCTCAACTGTTCTCAAGTTCACCGTTTGCCGATGCCAGTGTCAATAGTGAAACGTGTGAAACTCAAATGGCTCAAATGAGCAGCTACTCAAAGGGAAAAAAAAATGATCTGTTAGAAATACAATACAGTACCAGTCCTGGCTGGATCCAGATGTGAGACTACTGAAGGCTAGATATGCTGCCACACAATGCTTCCCGAGCTTCATCTAAAAATGTGACGTCACCACCAAGAACATTACTACCTACCAGTACCAGTCCTGGCTGAATGCAGATGTTAGACTACTGAAGGCTAGGTATGCTGCCTTCAGCAGCACTCAAGGCAAAGAGAAAAGAAGCAGAAACTCTGCCTGCTCTTCCTCTGTTGCTCTTTCAACAACTACCTGAGTTGAGGCCATCAATGGGGAACTGGGTTCTTGAACAAGAAAACACAGACTACTGTTCACAAAACTGACCTGGATTCCAAAATTCCCAAGCTCTTACATTGTGAATAGTTTGTGAACCACACCAGGGTGGTGGAACATATCAAGAACAATGATGACTTCAGAGGAGGTAGAACATCTGGTGGACTGTGAAGACCAAGGGGATGGTAATGACCTTAAAGAAGAACAGACAGTCTCTCACCCCCTTGTACAAGACGAGGTGCAAGTATCTTGAGGGCCATCTGGAGCGCAAACACCAACATAATAGTGTAGAACAGCAGGGATGTTCATCTAAAGACTGCTCAGAAGATTGTAGGGAACAGCAGCAGATGCAGACAAAGGACTCTCAGCATTATCAATAATCCATCCGCTCCGATCAGGCAAGAAATTATGGAGCATCCAGAGCAGTACTGACAAATTGAGGACCTTAGAAAAGCTTTCCCTCAAGCTGTTATAATCTTAAACATTAACAAACCCTCCTCATTCCTGTATGCTGAACACGTTATTCTTGAACACTTGTTTTTGTTAAGTTGTAAATATGATTTTAAATTCAAACCTCTTTTCAATCTGCTGGATCTACACATTTACTGCATCCATCTTTTCCAAGTTAAACAGTGAATAAGTATCACCTTTCTGTCTGTCATATTTATTTTATTGTTCTATTTTTTTCATAAGTCCTGGGACTGACTGGGCTACCCTAGGAACTCTGCTAGTGTATTTTGGGGCATATCATACCGATATGAGTCTTTGTATAACAACATTCCGTTTAATATGTGTAATACACTCGTGTGTGTAAGTGGGTGAATGCACTGAGAATATGTTATAGAAACAAAACCTGAAGAAACAATAAAATGCATATATTAATGTGAACACGAGCAACAATCTCTGTGCTGCAAAAATTTATTTTCCCTTTGATGCCTTGCGCACTTTAACCATGACACCTTCATTGATTATTTAAAGACTGGCAGCATTTGTGAAGGTTTAATGGTCGTTAATGTACTTTGTCTTTTGTAATAGAAAAGGTCACCCGATTAGAGAGACTGCCTTCTGTAATAGAAGGATGTTTACATGGGCACATTTGCTTCCAGGCAGCAGATATCGTGGGACATTCCAGCAGTAAAAGTTAACCGGGCAAATTTGACAGGAGAACTCTCAAGGGTATGAAGAATTAAACTTTTAGCCTGTGACATATTCTCACAGACAGAACAAGTGACAAACAAGTTAATGTTCATCTAACCTGACAGATGCTCTATTTAAATAGCAGTGTATCAAAGTGTGAGTACACCTGTCATGATATGTCAAAGGGAAGCCCATGATTAATTTGAAGTCAGTCGGTACTTTGTGCCTAACTTTCTGCACAGATAAAGTAATATTTTTCCAACGTTAATGCAACCAAAATGTTTATTTTCTTTCATGCACATATTAGTATGTTTGAAGAGCTATATTTGAACTATTGTTAATGCTTACAGACAGTTGTATTTTCCATTTGATCGCTCAAAATATTTGAGAATAAGAGCAAAAGTAGCACAACTAACAGACAATAGCTGTCACACAGAAGTGAATCGATGTTTGAAAATTATATGTCTAGTTCGATGATGGACGCAGATTCATTTGATGCTTTTTACAGACTAGAACGGAAATACTTCATTTCAATGCTTTGCTATCAAAGTGATCACAAAGAGCCATTTGTTTTTGTCATTTGTGACAGGTGGAGTGTCAGCAACAAGAAAGTGGCAAACTCTAACTTTGTACATTGAGAGTCAACAGATTGATGAGAGCTAAAACAACATGTATGCTTTCACAGGAAATTGAATTGCATTGTGACAAGCCAGCAATTCCTGGTTATTCCACTCAACCATTTTTCAACCACTTATCTTCATTAATTTTGTGTCTGAGCGATAGCCTATCCCATCTGAATTCACCAGTCAATAGCAAGGCATATACTAAATACAGTACTCTGGATCTATCTGTACTGATCAGAATGTTTTCTCATTCATAATTTCCCGCATGCTAAAATGAACATATATATTCTTTAATATATATCATGATACACACCGGTCATGGAATTCGGCTTGGTTACTTTACTGATACTGATTCTTTGTTGCAACAAATGCAGTGTTAAAGCTTACCAAATGTATTTAATATTTATCTTTTTGCGGAGGGCTAAAAGTAAATTAAACCTTTTATTCCATTTTAACAGAGAAGTGCTAGAGCCAATAAAAACAATTGATGACAACGTTTTTTTTTTTTCTTTCTGACTTAAAATGTGCACTTGTCATTTTCAAACAATTACTAAATAATATGCCAACAAAAGTCCAAAGCTGCTGGACTCACTGATAAAGCCACTTTTTCAGGCTTCAGGCCCTTCCAACAATGCCACCCACTGTCAGAAACATATTAAGGCTGATTGGGGAAGAGCAAGCCTGTGGTTCAGAGCCATTAGCCACATACACAACAGCGATGGCATGAAGCGCTTATATAATGTTTTGTTTTTTTTTCCTTTTAGCCACTGGGCCTCAGCTCTTGTTTACCCCCTGAGCATAGAAGGATACAAGAAGAAAGGGGAAAGACAAAATATCAGGTGAACACTGAAAAAAACTGTAAAAGGCTGTCCACTGACACTGTTAAGTGAAAGACATGATAAACCATGGCTGTCAACTTTTGACCAAACTATAGAGTGAGAAATTGATTAGTCCCCAGTCAGGTAGCCTTGGTTATGGAATGAAACCTTGTCAACAAAGAAAATCAGTAAAAAAAAATGTCCTAACCAAGCCCATAACATTACAATGCACTGAAATCATGTAAAATCACTCAAATCAATGGGGACGATGTGGGTCAGTGGTGGAGTGTTCGCCTTTCAACTAAAAGGTTATGGAATTGATCCTCAACCCTGGTGACTGTCAAAGTGTCCTTGAGCAAGACACTCCAATTTGCTCCCAGTCTGGAGCAATTGCATGGTGCCTTAAGTGGGAG
Source organism: Syngnathus leptorhynchus (assembly GCF_054491065.1). NCBI lineage: Eukaryota > Metazoa > Chordata > Actinopteri > Syngnathiformes > Syngnathidae > Syngnathus > Syngnathus leptorhynchus. Next base: position 20,745,150 of record NC_141195.1, read on the forward strand.
CAGCCTCCCATTGGTGTATGAATGTGTGTGAATAGGTGAATGTGAGGCATTGTAAAGCGCTTTGGTGTAAAAAAAGTGCTATATAAGTGCAAGACCATTTGCCAAAATCAAATCATTTTGATTTTTCTGTTTATTTTTTTTAGATAATTGTGAAAATGCATACATTTTCCATGACTGAATGAAACTTTATTTTTTTACATCAACATTCTTCTTTCTTTCTTTCATATACATATAACATGACATTTTAATGGCATGAGGAAAAGGGTCCCCGAATGAAGCTAAGCATCTGTGTGTTGCCAGGTCAATAACATAATAACCAGCCAGTAAGATATTACGTTACTGGCCAAAAGTTCTTATGTTATAGGTTATTGGTCATTTGTTACGTTCTGGACCTATTACATTTATAAAAAGGCAAATTTATTGTATTATGGGTCGTTATTACAGTATGGGCAGTTAATACGTTATGGGCTTTTCCAAGTGTCACAGATCATTTTCTAGGAATGGAATAGAGAATTAACTATACACATTTATGGTGTAGGCCAGAAATAAAAATACCCTCATTGAATGATGAGCAGCCACCACTGGTACTGACCCGCTGTTTTATTTCCAGTGCAACTTGTTGACTTAAGTGATATTTTACTGGTTTGCTTAACCGATTCTGTCCGGTGCGGTACCAGACTAAGTGGTCACAGCCAAAGTAAGGCAATGCAGGAAGGTCAAAGACGCAGTTTACACAATCAACTATATTCCATTAATCTGAATCTCGAATTAATCCAAATTATAATAAAATTGGAACCTCCTTTGCAAGGTACTATATTTGGTGACGCATGTTGCACTGAGGAGAAGAAGGTCTGAGGTCTTTTTTTCCACTTTTGATCTTCACCGAGTAATGTTCTCAGTTCATAAGCTTGATGGTTGTATACACTTGCTTAGTTAATCAAGAGTTGTATTCTTGTATGACGCGTGCACACATTGTTTTATTGGACATCCTTTGTCCATGTGAACAATTTTGGACCTGATTGTTTGCCCCAGTTCAACTTGACTCCAAAAGAGATGGGTACTCTGAGCTGATGTTTGGTGCACAGGCACAAACAACAGTCAGCAACTCCCGACCTATCCCCACTGTAAGTCAGAGGGAGGGTACCTTCTTGACCACTCAGGTAAACTCCAACTTTGGCCTACAAGCGCCAAGATGGGATGCAAAAAGTATTCCCACACCTGCTCTGCCCCTCTCACAGTGGGCAAGGATTAGGGGAGGATGACGATTGCTTCCTTAGCCCTATGTCTAATTGAAACTTCAGTGCTTCATAAATGAGCTTGTGTTATTTCGCGACCAAAAAGTGTCTCTTGAGTTAGCATCTGTAGCTTGGGAGCGGGGAAAAAAAAGTTTGTCGGAGCTTTTGTTAAGGTATATTTAAATAGGGTATCTCTGTATTGCGGATTTCACTTATTGTGGCGGTAGTCTGGAACATATCCCCTACAATCGAAGGGGTCATTTGAAATGTATTGTTTAATTTTTGGGTCAAAGTTTCAAATATTACAAAAAAATTGATTTAACCTTACAGTCGGTGAGTTAAACTTCTTAAATGTTAAATGACATACAATTTTAGAGCCGCATCTTTCTTAGCCTTTGATTCTGACTGTGCATTATTAGAACTCTGGCACACACTGCCAGACTTGCTCTGACAGAGCCATCACTTTAGCTCCATTACTCTCTGTCTGCTCCTTCTACCAATAATGCCACTGCATCCATTGAGCGTGATATTAATGGAAAATGATATGCTTGTTGGCAGCTGAGTGTAGCTGTACTGCAGTGACCCATATCATGTTAAAAGGAAATGGAGGAAGCAAGGGTAGCAGCAAAAGAATCTTCTCCTTTTACAGCTATTCAAACTGATGACGGTGCTATTCTTTGGCAGAATATGTATGGATGACTGAATTTGTGAATGCATGATGTTGTGTGACTTTATAAAGAATTCATAAGGGCGACGATGGCACTTGTTCACTCATAAAGATGGGAGGAAATTAAAACACTAATTTGAAGTGTAACACCATGACAAGCAAAGCAATCAGGGATCAACAGCAAATACGTGTCAAGTTACTTGACATAATTCAAGTGAAATAGGTTGTCATTGTGGTTAGATTTCCAAATAACGCCAAAGATTTGAGGAACAGAATGTGCAAATTGCCATTGATAAAATGTCACTGTTTCTGCTCCTCACTTCATAATTTGTTTCACAGTTTTGACCTGCTATCATGTTCAATTATTTTATGTAGCTGATGCAGCAATTTCCATCTCACCTACACAGTCAGTGAAGGGCAAGCTAGACCTAGTTACACTGTTCCACCTTTGACATGTACAGTGAGTGTACTGGCAGTTTTGTGTTCAGATGTTTTAAAATAAATGGATTCTCTAAATTTGCAAAGAATCCTTGGAGGTTTAAAGATGCATTAATTACACTGTGAAAAAGTACAATGTCGCTTATGAAAGCTGTTTCAGAATGAAGCATACATGTGGGGGACCTTCGGGCACTGTGCTGCTTGTTGACTACTCGGTAATACTCAGCAAAAAGCGGCAATTGATTTGAAGGTGAAAGACAATATAAAGGTAAAGGGGTGAGGTGGAGACACAACAAATATAAGACCTCATTTATCAATGATTTATGTATATAAATTTTCCATGTCCCTTGCACTCTTTGGGGTCCTAGGTGACTGGGAATAACCATCACAGCTGACCGGGGAGAGGTGGGGGTATATTGTAGGCTGGCCAACAGTCAGGACACACAGGCAAACTGGTGTCTGATGCAAGGAGTAATTAGGGTGAGGTTGCCGCTTTATTATATTAATATTTAAGTATGAAAACTATGAAAAAGTCTTCATTTATGGTCTGGAATGTGTGCTACCAGAAATTTCTATTGCTTATGAATCATTGAAATGAACACTGAATCCAATTATCTGTTTGGAATTGCAGTCCAATAAACTTGAAACTAAATAAAAAAATTATGAAATTTATGAAATTATGAAAAGTTAGGGTATATATGTATATATATATATATATATATATATATATATATATAGTATCTTTCTTTCCCTACGTGCGCAGGACTAAGGTGATGCAGACACTGTTTTAGAATATCTCACAGCTAGATAAAACAACATTTTATTTAGAATGAAGGCGTGTAATTATATAGGCTTTGAGACCACTCTCTTTACCAGATAGTTCAAGTGGTTTCATATTTGCCTAATTCGTCAAGTTTTAAAGCAGTTAGGGCACAAATTATTATTTACCGATGCACCTTGAATGCATCATTTGAAAACCCACACACCAACACTGTTAAGATACCAGCAATACATTTTGACAAATGTATGCATAATATCCACACAAGAAAAAAAAAAGTGGATAATTTATCAGATGTGTAAGTCAGCTGTTTGACAAACTAGATGTTTATAACTTAGTCTGTTTTACCCTCGGCTGTAACAGATCAATGTGGCTTCAAAGATAAATGATTTTCCCCATGTGAGCACTCAGCTAACCAAGCAGATAACATTAATCTGTTCTCTTGCCCTCTATAAATCAGTCAATTAACTCAAAGAACAGCCATACCTGTCTCGTTAATTGTGTCCCCTGTGTTTAATTATCTGCTTAAATTTAAAACGCTATAAGCTAAATCTGCTTGATTAAAATAATCAAGAAATAGAAAATAAAGTTCTGCAGTCCCTGGCTAATGCATGAATACTCATATGAAGCAAAAACAAAACTATGACTCGTGTCAATCATTACAAAATCTCAAGATTCTGTACTTGGCAAGACTTATGAAATAAAGGTGTACTTGTTTAGACTTTTTTCAGCTGCTCTCCAAATTTAAAATAGAAGTGATTTCTTTTTGCATTTCAAAATTTTTGAAATATTGTCTTAAGTCCTGCTTGGAAACAGTGGGGTTCATTTTCTGGTAGGTAGCTGTATTGAGTGGGTGCATAATAACTCAAGAAAATAGAGACGTTGACATTTGATAAATATCCATGGCATGTTTATTCCAGCTAAACAAAGAAAGCACACCCCGCATAAATATTGACACTAATGCTGAATTATATTTTAGCCACTTTGTAGATGCAATGGAAATGAAAGAAAGAGCTGTATAACATGGACATCAGGCTCAGAAATATTTAAAGCTTCCACCTCATGACTGTGTTTTTCCTTGGGTAGTTTGAAAAATAAGGAAGCAGGAAGAACAAATGAAAGACAATACCATTCTGCTGTTATTGTGTAAATAATTACTCTGATGGAGCCCATTTACCTCAAGCTTGAGCACCTTTGCTTTGTGTAACAGATTTTCTGCATTAAAAACTCCCCATGCGAACCCTGTGGGGATAAGCGGTATAGAAAAATCGATGGATGGATGGATGGATGGATGGATGGATGGATGGATGGATGGATGGATGGATGGATGGATGGATGGATGGAAGAATTTCCCAATCAAAATGTAGCTCTTCAGTCTTCTACATAATCTCTTGGCCAGTGATCAAAGAGAATCAAAAGATTGACTAATTTCAGATCCATGGTGCTCCCTGACCCCAGAATCACAGAAATTAGTCTTAAGATACCAAAAAAAAAAAGAACAGTCATTGTTTTGCATTTTTCTTCGACACCACTTATCCAGTTCAGGGTCACGGGAGGTGCTAGATAGTCGCGGGGGGTGCTAGATAGTCACAGCGAAACCTAGCAATAAGAGCATCATTTATGAATATTGCAATAAACATAGAGGTCAAAACAAATGTAAATGCAAACAAATAAATGAACAAACAGAGGTGTTCACTAAATCAAATTTGGGGAAACAGTGACAAACGATGAACACTTACCCAGTCGTACAGAAACACGAAATGTGAAATATGGCCCCATTGTATGCGATAAAAATGCATAAATCTGCATTCTATAAATTTGAGTTTAAGTGGGCAGATGATTGTTAAATGAGGCTTCATTTATCATGCTAGTAGCATGTGATGACTTGTAGGCTACCTGAAATTGTGTTGTTGCCAGGAAAATGCAACATGTACAAAAATGTTTGCATACATGCATAATGATAACTATTAATATGAATTTGTTTCTCTACATTTAAAAGAAAATAAAGTTCAAAAATATAAACTTGACCAATCTCAATGTACCTTACCGAGTTCACCCACCTAAAACCTTAGATTGGGGCTCTTTTTACCCTGGAATTAACCTGTAGTGAACACAGCAACTTGTGTTTTGGGGCTATAAATGTCTCCATGGCACGTTTTTTTTTTTTTTTTTTTTTAAACACACTCACATTGTTCACATAAGAGGCTTTTATAGTGAAACGGCAACAAGCAGGAGAATTGCATTTGTCACTGAAGTCCAGCTTTATTGCCCTCTGAAACCTCAGCTCTTAGTTTAAAAAAAAACATAAAAAACACTGAAGACATTCTGAGACTGCAGTTGTTCCTTTGTGGAAAATGTACTGGTATTACAATTCTTAAAGTAACATTGGCACTCGTTTTTATTTGTGCACAAATGCATGTATGAGTATACTGTATAAAAGAATACGCTACTGTCGGTGCGTCTGCAGTTCTGAGCAAGTAGTATATGCGATCATACCCGGAAAACCGTTTCTTGGTTAATCCAAGGCTTTAAAATGTTCATTGATCAAGTACATGTCGAAATTGCTGCAACATCATTTCCTGATGACAGCACCATCATGACTTCCCATCGTCACATTCATTATGTATGTGGTGAGGGGTGGGGAAAACAAGATGGAGCGTTTCACAGCAGGAAGATTTCTGGTATGACGGCAAGGCGTCTCAAAGAGCACAGCATGACGTCAGATATGTGCCTCCAAAGTTTGTGCTATTTTAGCAGACTTACATACAAGTAATGGCATGATTAAAGTATCCAAGTTTCCACCAAGCGTGTTGCCACCATCCATTAGTTTTTCTTTGTCGCTCGTGTCCTCATTCTTAAAATGAGGAAAGTCGGGGCTTTTCCCCATGCAACAGTGAACAATACAATACACCTTATGCTCTAACCAGTTATCAACTGCAACGGGTCTTTGCTGTGATTTCTATTTCAACATGTAAAGTGTTTATTCATCGGCTCAAAAACGTTCTATGCTGTGCTAAGAACTTATTTAATGGCGAACTTCCCAACTGTTTAATTTTGATACAGACGATAAGGATTTGCGTATGAATATCGATTAACAATAATGTGAATACAGTAGAGTACATGGTTAAACAGTAGAACAAAATACAACCGATCTCACTGTCTTGCTCCCGTGACGTTTTTTGTTTGTTTGTTTGCCGTAAGTCATGGCAAGCATGCATGCTCCCTATAATGCGGTGCGCCCTATGTGTGAATTAAATACAAAATAGCCCCTGCAATTGAGTCCACGCCTTTTAACCCAATACGCCCTATGGTGCGGAAAATACGGTACTTTAAATAGTTGAACAAATTTAAGTTGAACACCAGTGAGATCCAGTACTCTAATTTTATGTGCTGGCAAAACACTGCACAGGGCAGTGGTGAGAGGAGAAAAACCCAATGGTCCTTTTAAGTCTCCATTCCACAGTCTAGCTCAGGAGAGAAGCAGGCGCTTCCAAACAGGAAGAAAAGACTTTAGCCCCAAGGTCAAATCCACATAATGGATTGTTGAGCTGAAGGCTAATTTATTGTGAGGCTGCAGGGTTTTATGTGGATAGCAAGGGTTGTGCGGCTTTAGATTTTTTTTCACAGCACAACTAATGTGATGGAAGTCGTGTCAAAGTCCATTGGTCACTGATGATGTCATGTATATTTTTTAATACAGTAGGATAATCAAAATAAAATCACAGGTGTAGGGAATGGTTGGGGAAAATAGTCTTTATTCAACAATAATGGACAGCTCATAAACCAAATTTTTACAGTACATGTTAGAAAACAAGAGCTCAACACATGACGGCATGTTTTTTTCTCCGAATTCATTTTTATGGTTTGCCTGCTTCTTCTTCAAACAATGAATCCTGTATTCTCCTTCTGGACACAATAGCAGGTTATGCATTGTGATCACTCAAACTTTTCAGCAACAATAGAACAGCTGTTTTGTGTATTTTGGTGTATTGGCATTTTTTCCGTCTTACCACTAAAGATGACATAACAGGTTCTCTACTAAAAATTACCATCCTGTGATGTTTAATCTTCACGATGCATTTTTTGTGCTTATTTAGTGTTTGTTCATTTTCAACTCTTAATTTGTTTCCTTCAATGCAGTCATTCTAGTTTCACCTGGTTTATTTTACTACATAAACACATACGTGACCAGTTCACGTCACCCTCTTTATGTCATTGTGCGGCAGTAAAGTCAACAAATTGACAGGTCTGGAAACCCCTAGTGAACTTATTTTTGCATACATGACTTTTACCTTAAATTCGCTTTCCCAATGTTGCATACATTTTTTTTTCTTTTTTGCTAGGCGTAATTATTCGTAAGGCTAGACTTTGCAATTGTCAGATACAATTAGGCAGCCTGATAGAGCTGCTTCAGCATCAGAAGTCATCAGAAGAGACAAAAGAATCTAAATCCTCTCTGGCCCACACATAGGCTCTCCATGGTAATTGTGAAAGCAGTCTGAGGCCTCTATTTGCCCTGACACATTATGTTTCACAGTGTATAACCAACCCTGTCTATAGTGGGAATGGGAGGCTACTCGCCTCCAGTTGGCACATTGAGAGTCAGTGGAGAATATATTCAGAAAAGCTCTTCAATCTCAACTATCTCTGATGTTAAAGTTACCACGGTGTTTAAAAGGTTCACTGGTAGCAGGGCCAGAGGAGTGTATGAGATCTGTCCCGAGTTTCTAAAGGCTTTCGAGGTTCTAGTAGCTTTCCTGTTTGACACAGTAGCTTAATAATGACCCTGATCCTCGGAATCAGACGTGTGGATGAGGGAAACTTCAGGCGGGATACCGGCTTCCGAAGATCGGACTTGCTTAAACTGTCCTAATGCTATATATTCCTATTTAGTTTATTTAGTTTGTTGTCAACGACACAACTCATTAGTTAAGTAATGGGACCTGAACTGATCATCTCTGGTGCTGAATTGACACATGATGAAAATACCTTTATATGTCAAAACTGGACACTCCTTTAGCTGGTCACGCTTACATACATGCATACAGGTACATTCATATAGTACTCTTGATCGGCACCTCATTAGGTACACCAAGGTATGCTGCTTAGAATCCAATTTGGCAGTTATTTCCCTAGACACCTGGATCCTGTAGATGGGTGTGAGGTCAATACTGTACATATGCAAGGTACATACGCTCACAATATGAGTAATGGTCCTTGCTTTTGTCAATAATTCTCCTTTAGGCATTCCACTGGGACCATGTCCTGTTTATGAGTTTTATGGTGATTACTTTCTGTCATTTGCAGTGGCCTTAGTCACATGGAGAACCCCATTAACCCCCAAGCCGAAGTTTCCTATTTGAACATGTGTGATGTGCAGTGTAAAAGAAAATTGGGTTTTCAGAATGATAACATCAGAGACATGACTATGCATTCAAAATCCACATCCTTCTTAATATAAAGGCAAATACCTATATGTGGCCGCTAGTTAAATTTGGTCTGTGAAAAGCAATCTTCAGTCTAATTGAGAAAGTACAATTTACAATATATATTCCTTGCTCAATATTTTTGTCCTGTATGCTCAAATTTCTTCAAGCTGATGTTGTTCCTCATGACCTTTAGAAAATATTGCTTGATTGCAAATGGGAAGGTTTGGGTGAATATAATAAAGATAACTACTTGCTTGATTAGTGTGATGAAACAGTAAACTGTTCAAACATGTTCATGGTCAAACATGAGTTTTTTTTCGATTGCTTATACCACAGAAAATGCTTCCTCTATGAGAATTCTTGACTGCAACAACCAGGCATTAATGGAGCTTCAGGGATGTAAAGTCACAAAGGATTTGGGGATAGATTTTTTATTTAGGTGCTTGAGTTTGTTTTTGTAGGAGACGAGCTGGGATTGACCTCAAAAGTCAGTTGGGTACCCAAACAACGTTTGGAAAATGGAGCAGTGACTGTGTAGAAAGTACACCTGCCCGAGTGTGTTGAGGACGACTTGTCCTTTGTATGTCCTTAAAAGTAGTCACTGTTAGCATTCATATCAGACAGCATGCAGGATGAACTGTTTTTATCAAGTAAAAGGTGTCCTGTCTGAAAGTTTCCTTTGACTTCTCAGAATCCAGTGGACCTGCTGACATGTTTGAGTGCATCTGTCGATTGAGCTCCCACTAATCTGCCCCTTGACCTCTTGTGCTTTCAGGGCCAAGTTGGCAGATGAAAGGCTTTATCGCCACAACTCCAAGCAAATCCTTCCTTATTCAGGTTCTGTTTTTTTTTTTTTTTTGTCGTACCTGGAATACCAATGCTTTCTAACTATCGTTTTGTGTCCCTATGTATGGGTAAGATGATGGAGAACTTAATGATGCTCGCTTGATGAAGAGAGTGCCACAATGACTTTTCTGAGTCTGGAAAACGTCTCATTGGTCCATTGCCATTTGTGATGGATACACATAGTTGGAAATAAATACATTCATAGGTCAATTTCAAGTTGGCCGTCTCACTTTTTGCTGAATTTGGGTTGAATACACAGTATGTGCCATAAATACTCTAATTGATTATTTTGCAATGGACAAGGGAAAGTAGGAGTGGTCAGGAAGATTGAATGAAATAAATGAATCTTGCACTTCAAGTGAAGTCTGCTTTTCATCCTCAAGCAAATATTTTAAAATTGTACGGTGCATGCACAAATTAAACTAATGACATGGTAGAATGTCTAATTGCTGAAATTATTGCTTGACCCTTACAGTGGTGGTTCTTTATTGAATTACTCCCTGGGCGAGACTACTTCCGAGTGCCTCCTCCCGAAAAATATGTACAACACATTTTATTTTGCTTTTTTTAAAAATTAGAAATATTTTAAAGGAGCCCCTGTAAATGCAATTGCGATTGACCTTGATATACCAAAATATATAATACTTATACTAAACATCCTTCCATGGATTACACATTTGAATAAACATGCCTTTACATGCTAAATAACATTAATAAATATCATGATAATGTAAGGAATAATTTAATAATATATCCATCGATCTTCTATACCACTTGTCCTCACGGGGGTCGCGGGCGTGCCGGAGCCTATCCCAGCCATCATTGGGCAGTAGGCGGGGGACATCCTGAACCAGTTGACAACCAATCGCAGGGCACATAAAGATGAACAACTATCCGCACTCACACTCAGACCTTGGGGCAATTTGGAGTGCTCAATTGGGGCTCCAGCACGGCCGCGACCCCCGTGGGGACAAAGCGGTTCAGAAAATGGATGGATGGATGGATGGATGGATGGATGGATGGATGGATGGATGGATGGATGGATGGATGGATGGATGGATGGATGGATGGATGGAGGTTATATATCTTTCTAAGACACGTGGCTGTATGAAATCATACGAAGCCATCAACTTGAGTATGAGAAAATGTCTTTGCAGTTTTTGAATGACCCACAACTCCCAGAGACAAGAATAGTCACCCATCACAGTAACCAGTCAGATCCCTGGTGTGGCCAAGTGATAGCACAAGAAACATTTGTTTCTGGTTTTGTCAGTGTGATTGTGGAGGGGTTGAGGGTGGGGGCTGATGTGGCAAGTGACAACCCAGAAATTGCTGATAGAACTTAACTGACGTTGTTTGCCGTTGATTATCTTGCACATGGTGACTCATTCTGATAGGAAAGAAAGCCCCAATGCTTTTTGTGTCTGTCCTTCCTCACCTATGGCTATTTTAGTGTGCACTGACATTAAAATCAAATAAAAAGATGAGCAAAAAGTTGAAACTTTCTATCTACTGATAAAGTTGACGCCTGTTATCAACTGAGGAAAAAAAATCTCCAAAGAAACTAAAGAAAACACTAAAGATGGTTTCGGATGGGAAACTAAAGGCTGACTTGCTGCAGCGAGAAGCTGGAGCCACTTTCTCAGCATCTCTGCTGGCAGCAGCAAGAACATATTACATCATTAGTAGAGCATCATTCTGTGCTGAGGCCAATTCTGCCCTCCTTTATCTTTTTCCTTGCTTCTATGTATTTTGTGAAACATACACAAAAACCCACTAGTTCTTTTAAACCATGACGGGTGTCAGAAAAGTTCCGGCCACTGTGGTGTCATCAAACTTGAAGTTGCTGTTGTGGGCTATGTACAGCCTTATGAGGAACCAGGGACTAGAATCAGAATCCGCTTTATTGGACAAGTTTGAGCATGCCAAACAAGGAATTTGACTCCGGTTGATCTCAGCCTTGGTACAACATTTAAGTGACTAACAACAGAAAGTACAACCTCTGCTACTGAAGAGCATGTGTAAGTACAGCAGAGGTAAAGTTTTAGTGAACCAGGCATCTGACTTCTGGGTTGGAAAAATAGCAACCAAACAAAGAAAAGGTTGACAGACCCAATGGAGATTTTGTAAAATGATTTTCTCAAAATACTTTGTGTTTGCATGCATGTCCGTGTACACAACAGGGTTGGGGGCCTATTTGGGGGCGCAACATATAATCAGTGCAAGTGTACACACTAGTAACGCCAAGCAGTCAGAAAGCACAGGCCCTGCAGCTTCATTTAAAGTGGGTTCCTTGCAGAGGAATTTGCATTGGTGGGTACTTTACCAAGTTTTACTGATCCGTCCCCGACCTGGGCACCCTTTTGTCCCTGTCTGTCCATTCTTATTCATAATATAGTTATCTCTGCATCCCCGTCCGTCCTCGTCATTGAAAAGAGCTTTTGGCCCCGATCCATCCCTCATCTATGGTAGGTCCAGCAATAAAATCATCTTCTCCAGTGTTTTACAGTATCGATAGACGGCCAAATAGCATAATTATTTCACTGTTTTTGGAAAACATTACACATCAGTATTTTTTTATAAATTATATTGCAGCAAAGGTCAGCATAAGAAAAAAAGTAAAAATCAAATGTGTTTTCTAATTATTTCGTTTTTCGTTATTTTCCAAATGTATTCCAAAAAAATTAGGCAATTATGCTTTATGGCGCTATCAATATATTTAATATATACATATAAACAAAAGCAACAATATGGAACAAAACAAGGATCGGAAATGTATGCCTGTCCAAACAAAGTACACATTATTTCCTCATAGAATGATAAGTCAATATAGTAATTATAGTGGCGGGCCTTTGACAAGAAATTTTTAAGGACCAAAGTCATTATTAAAAATACCCTATATTAATTTATACTGTTTTAAGTCAACAAGAAAGGTTTCTGTTTGAGAGATTTATTTTGAGAAGTTATTTTGTTAGTCTGTAAATTTCTGGATAATAGATATTTCATATGTTCATATCATTCAACAATATGTATCTTTTTATTAATTAAACTCATTTCTAATTAATTTCAGCCGTCATAAAAAGCAAAACAAATCATCCCAGGAAGGTAGGCAATCCTTTCTTATTACTTCTTTTAAAGTAGTTGGCAATCCTCCTGCCTACAAGTATTAAAAGGCCTTTATATGACTGATCTGATTAATTTAGTGGAGCATATAAACGCCAGTCACATGCAGAGAGCAGCACTTTTAATTTTGCCGATTTGTCCTTCCTGCTTTGTTCCTGACCTGGGCACCCTTTTGTCCTTGTTCATCCCTCCTTTTTCCTGATATATTTGTTCTCATTATTGAAAAGGGCTTCTGTCGTTGGTTCAAATCATAGTCCGACGAATGAAAAACCCAATTTGATTAAAATAGTGAGGTGCACACATCAGAGTATTTACACTATACAGTGGATTTTAAAGAGCTTTACAAAGCATCACGAGAACTAAGTTTTATTTGCAACCGTGCCAAAAACTTTAGAATGGCATTTTTAACCAGGATCCCGCTCTGCATTGTACTTTGGTACGATAAAACCCAAACTAGTTATTGCAATGTCGTCCAAAATGTTCTGGCCAGCTTAATTTGGCCATTCTAAAGGTGAGAAGACTTTCTCTCTGGCACAAACGGCTTTTATTTTTTGCTATGCATCATGCCGTGGCTGAGCTGCTAACAGCAGAGGTTTCATAATAAACAATTATACTAAACATTTATCCCCGGGATCAATAAAGTATCCATCCATCCATCCATCCATCCATCCATCCAACCCCCACCCCACCCACCTATCCATCCACCCTCCAAACAGGTTATCCTCAGGGCTGTGGGTAGGGCCTAATTTTGCAATATTGGACCGATACAAATGAAGTCATTCTTTCCCAATGATTATCGGTCCAATCTTGCATACCTAAAAAGGAGTATTTTTTTAACATACACAGAAGTAATTTTTATAGTAATTACATTTTAAGTAAAACGTCTATCTGAAGAAACCAAAGAAATCTTTGAGACAAGAAGGTAAAATGTCTTGTTTGCCACAATACATTAAACGACTCTGTTCCATTGTTCAAAGTAAAAATGTGCTGTTATTTGTTCAGAAGTAATTGGACATTTTGAGAGGAGAAAAGAACTGCTGCAATGCTTTTTCCTGACCTGTCACACACAATTCCCAGTTTTGTACTGACACAGATTGAATGAAAATTCTGTTTCCTTCAGCTTTTACTTGTTTTGTTTCATTACAAAAGAAATCAATACATCATAGCCATACATTTCTCTGTCACAAACCAAACCTGACACCTGGTGCCACCTTCCATTCACACCACCGTTACTGGAGGGAAAAAAAACATCTTTTTCCCCTTGACACTCAGAACAAGGACCTTCGGCATGCAGCTTGTCTTTAAGACAATTGCTTCAAATGCTCTCTCAAATGTCACCCAATCAAGTTGCTTTTTTTCTTTTCCCCCATTTGCAAATAACACAAAAAGCACAAAAGCAGAAATCCCCTCTAGGTTTTTTTTTCACTCAACAACTGGCAGCAACCAGAGTTTTAAGTTGCCACCACCAGTGACTGCTTTAATTAAAGAATGCAAATTTCATGTTTCTGGTCCAAGGCTGACACATGCCCGAACCCCAGTGGTCCACAGGAAACACACAACCCAAATCATGCTTGCAAAGAGATAACCAAAGGCGCAAATCAGTGTCTTTCATCCCCTTTGTTCTCACAGATGAAGATAAGGGCGTCTGCAGAGCAAATGACCTCACAGGGGTAAAAATCGGATTTTAAAGAATGTGCATATAAACATGTTTGCTATTATGCAGAGCGATACTTAAAGTGGGTCAGAACTTCTCCAAGTTTGTTAGGATAGGATAGTGGTGGCGGTGTTTTACATCTGAATGCTGTTTGTATAGAAACAAAGCTGATTGAATTGAAGCTGCACTGGCATGTAAATGTTAAGTACTAAACCTAAATGCAGAGTAAAAAATCATGCTGTCTTTAAACTGCTACTAAATTTCTGTCTGGATTGAAATTCAGTTATGGTAAATGCTAAATAAAATATGTAATATTGTCATAGAATTCGAGACTGAAAGAGATTGAATCAGGGTCAGAGTCAATTCCAATGTGTGACCATGGCGAACATGTCACATCTGTCTCTCTCTCTTGCTCTCTCGCTCACTCGCTCGCTCACTCACTCACTCACTCACTCACTCACTCACTCACTCACTCACTCACTCACTCACACACACACGCGCGTATCTTTGTTGGTTTTTATTTTGCTTCATGAAGGCAAAGTGTGACAGCTGCATTTTTCTGTCCTCTCTTGGGTTGATTGAAGCTACTCAAACCAACAGAGGTGGGCAATTTACCAAATTTTGCTGCGCCGTCCTTTGTCCGTGACCTGAGCACCATTCTGTCATCGTCCGTTTGTCCTCATTCATAATATGATTGTTCGTCCATCCTCGATATTAGAATGGGCTTCCCTCTTTGCCTCAGTAAGTCTGTCAATCATCGTTCCAGAACTTTCCAATTGGGGTTTGTATTGTGATATTATTGTATTGTGACATTTGGATATCGTTACATTCCTCTTGGCCTACCTTATTAAATGTCAGAGATTATCCTTTTTAGAGATTTTCAGAGATGGTGAAGATTGCAAGACACACTGATAATTTTATTAAAAATCCTAGACATTTTAAATCACCCAGTCATCCCGGATTCCAAACAGCTCAAGGAGAAAGACAATCATTACACTAGCTTCGACTTCACCCACTGTTGAGGGCTGGCATAAAATGTTAAATGGTTATGCATCAGAGGTCTAACATATGACAGGTCTGGTGTTATCATCAGCACAGTATTGAACAAACTTGAATAAACTTCTTGGATTGCACAGTCTATTACTCTAAGACCCAAAGTTCCACGACTCAATATGACCCAATACTTGCCTAAATGAACCCTGTTGCCATGACAGGCAGAAAGGACTCAACATAACGATCTGTGATGACAACACACTGTGGACTTATGAGCCTTGACCTTTCCTGTGCATACACAGGCAATGGTGAGCATGCTGTGCACCCTGGAACACATCAAGCCGTTGGCTCTTGACTCTACGTATAGTTTGGTTTTGTTGACCCAGCCAGCTGTGCAATAAGCTTCAAACTTTTGTAGTTATGTGTTTGCACACAAGCCAGACATCTTGTAGAAGCAGGAAAAATTTAGCGCCATGTCTTTGATCCTTGCCTACTTAATTATAAACCCCTTAAACTGTCACAGACTCTGTACTCTATATCCCAAGAGTTTCTGTTCATATTTAATACTGCCTCTTCACCCACCACACTTACCCCTCAATCCCAAGCTCAATGGACAAGGTGAAGCCTTAAAGAAGTATGGATGAAAACAATTAAATATACCTGTTAGCTAAAGTAAAAAAAAAAAAATCCATGCAGGTCAGTGTTTAAAAAAGGTCCATACACTTATGAAATTTTACATATCCCAGCGTCTGTAAGCACTTTGTCCTTCATCTGTTGCATGTGTTTTGTGCACACAGACACCAATTTATGTCACAAGATAAATGTAAGATCACCATAGCCCATGGTGTGGGATAGTGAACTGGAACATACAAAAAAGACAAAGAAAAAACGTGGCGAGAGCCATGGCGTTAAGAATAACTGTGAAGAAGTGGCAGCGGATATTAAGGTCTGAGAGCGATAAGAGAAGTGTGTAGGAAGGGAAGGTGAAGTGGCAGCACCAACAAAACAAACTGTTACCACAAACATCCATCCCAATACTAAAAATAGTAGTTTATGGACAGCAGAAATCAATACTTATCATTATCCTGCAGCAAACCAAAAGTAAATTTATTCTTTCAGCAAACAGAAAAGTGACCCATGTCCAGATCCCATGAGGACAGGCGCCACAACTGTGACCCCAAATGTGACCTTATTTGCTTCCTTCATTCCTTTATCACACTGTTTGGTCCTCTCCTCAACTTTCTCTTGAGTCAGTGACATATAGTGACCTTTATTTAAGGCAGTATGGGCATTAGAGCCATTGACCTCTATTCTCTTCTCTCGTCCTCTATAGACTCCACTGCAATGCACCGGTTTTTTTTTTTAGGTGATGCTGTATACAACTTTGCAAACTTCTTTGAGCTATGTAAACCTTGGTGACAATTTGTAAGGCTGCAGATTCAAAGAAGGATGTTGTGTAATTTCCTGTGATTAATAGGCATTTTGGGGGGGATAATCCAAAAGTGTCGTTTAAAAAGTTATTCACATTTATTCGATGTTTATACTAGTATTTAGTTTGATAAAAAAACAAATGTAATGTAAAACCATTCTGTTACATGAGCTATGGTTGTCAGTAGGGGCAATCAGTATACAACTCCAGGGTCTGTACGCTAGTCAATTTTACATTTAAAGTCTGACGTATTTTCCCAATGGATCTCTAAGAGGTTCACAAAACTCCACAATTCAGAAATTAGGGCCAGTCTCAGACTTCCCCAAATCATGACTGTTTGGTGGTTGCACAAACATTTCCAGATCACACATGGTGGGGATGTGTCACATGGTATTACTATTTTTCTTGGCATGGTTTTCTATTTCTGTGACTGTTTTTTTTTTTTTATTTGAAATCATGCACACTAAAGTTGGTAATAGTGCATCGTCCTCTTACGCAAGTCCCCAAATTTTAAGAGCATATTCATGGAGCTGCTGTGAGCAGTATTATTGTGTCAAGAAAAAGAAGGAAAGAAAATGGCCCAGAACCAAAATGGGTCTGCGCCGTCTGCTTGTCGCTGTAGCTGTCTCTCACTTTGTGGCCGAGTGACAAAGAGCCTGTGGCCAAAGTGAGTCTGAGGCTCTGACTTTGCCAACAGGCAGGTAATCCTTGCACAAAGCTCAGCTGACCTGAGGGTGTCTGTCTGCAGCATTCACAATTTACATGGACACACATAGATGCTTAAATTCCTGAATGCACATGTCACATCTTGCTAAAATTCACATACACAGAAACAAGAGTGGACCAGACAGAGACACAAGTGCGAGGGTTTTCCAATAAATAAATACAGTATCCCAAAGAGCGATGGTATGGTATAAAAAGATAGCTAGAAATGAAAGCTGCTATCCCCGCGAAAAGCTAAAGAAAAACAAACATGTTTGCAACCTTTTATATAACCTGATGAAAGCCAAAATTCGCTAAGTTTGTAAGCATTCGCTACTCAATGAAATATGGGCTTAAGGCCTTCAGTGGCAAAAATGTGGCAATGCCACTCATACACTAAAAGGCTTTTTTTTTTTTTTAAATGAACCAAAAATTGGCTCAGAGTCACATCTGGCTTTTTCAGCCTTTTGGTTGGTCCGGATGAATTGTCTGCTATATATACCCTACTGATTGATTGGCCACCTTGGATTAATTTACAGTGGTACAGATATCATCAATGAAAAGTCCTTTTCTAGGACAGCACTTGAATTGGATAGGTCAACCACCATCTTAGCTGGCTGACTTGTTTCAACCTAGAATAGAATGTATTGGGCAAGTTCAGAAGAACGTAATCATTATGGGCACTATAGTTATTTTATACAGATCCACAGGAGCAAAAAAACTTGGTGTGCATCAGGATCTCAGGATCTCCAGTGATTATCATTTCATTTTAAGTGTCTTTGTTTTTGTCATGTCAATAAATGAATAGTGTTTGTGAACAAGTACTTTGTAGTGTAGATATCAGGACATGAGTTGGAAGGTTGTTTACTTAATAAGGTTAATCACGCTGAAGTGTTCTATTGTTTTAAATAATGCACATAGTTATAGCATTTTTGTACATTCCTTTGCGATGTTATGATGTTTTGAAGACGTAGACTGTGCCAAGGCTTCACCGACAACACAGGTGTGAAACTCAACAACTGTCTTTGGAGTTTCTATGTGGCAAAGAGAAAAATACTTCCCTATGTGACGGAACATTGCCCCATTGCTGACACAGAAGTACCGCGTGGTGTGGACAACTATTGATAATAGATCTTGTATACAGGTGCACGTACAAATAATATAACATACAGTAGGCTGTGTATGATTACATGTATAGGTTACATGTATCGTAGAACATGTAAGAAGTGGTAGATACGGGTAAGACATGTAGTATAACATTGCCATAATGTTATAACTGAACTGCATGCGCATGCGTCTGCAAGAATGTGCTTGATCCAACCTCCAAATGATTAATGAGTAGATTTGGTATCAAACCGCACATGGGAAGGTTCAAGATCAGGCCACACATTTAAACATGTGTGTTGACATTAAAAGCTAAACGGATGTAGATACAAGCAAGAATGAGAAGTCAAAAAATACCATCTATGTTGGTTGTCATCGTCATCCTTTACTCACTTGAAAATGTCATTCATAATTCCTCTGACAGTACACAATTAAAATTAGATTATGGGAATCAAAACACATGAAATCCAGCCCGACCTTGCTCTTATGTAGACGGCTAAGCCATAAAAGCAATGGGTGCACACGGCAAATAAATCTCAAACAGATTTGCTTCAACTGTCGTGTCACGTGATTCTTCAGGGATGATGTCTAGAGTAATGCAATAAAAGTCAGCAACGCTCAAGATACTGCATTACATAGTGCAGCATTTGCATTTTGAAGTACATGACATGTCTGACCTTGTGTATCCACAGTCTATAGACAATAACCTTAGGGTGGTGAAAGCTTGTTGCTTTTAATTGTTGAAATTGTTGCTGTTGAAATTAGAAAGAATTGCCATTGTACAGATGAAAAGGTTACCGTAGCTAAGAACACTGCATAACAATCACACAGCTGTACTGACGTATTCTAATTCATCCATCCATCTTCCAAACTACCCAGAGGAAACCCACACAGGTATGGGGAGAATATGAAAAACTCCACACAGGAAGACCAGCGCCTGGATCAAACCCTGCACCTCTGAACTGTGAGACGGACGTGCTAACCAGTGTGCGACCATGTCACCAAAATACAGGCAATGATCAGTCGTGGTCTTTCATAATTGCCCTGATAAATTGTGAGCCATCTCAACTGTAGCCCGCCTATTTTCTCACTCATCTCTAAATCCAGTGGAGGCCTGCACCATTCGTTGCCATGCAACTGACCTCCCTGCAGCATTCACATATCTTTCTTGTTCTCAATCTCTCTTTTGCTCCAACTGTCTTTCTTGCAACACGCATCTCTTTGCGAAAGATTATTAGAGTAGCATCTTTTTGCTTTTAACGTTCAATGTGAGAATGCTATAAATCCATCCATTTTCTATATCATTTGTCCTCATTATGTTCAACTACAACTACAGGATAGAGTGTGAAATCAACAGGCAGATAAGTGCAGAGTCTGTTGTGATGGGGACTCTATTGCTCTGTCGTGGTAAAGAAGGAGCTGAGCTAAAAGGCAAAGCACTCAATTTATTGGTCGTTGTACTTTCCTACTCTCACCTATGGTGATGAGTTATGGGTCGTGATCGAAAGCCCAAGATCCCGGATACCCATCCATCCATCTTCCACCGCTTCGCCCAAAATGAGTTTCCTCCGCAGGCTGTCCGAGCTCTCCCTTAGAGATAGGGTGAGGAGCTCTGTCATCTACGAGGGACAGCAAGGTGGTACTCCTCCACATTGACAGGAGCCAGAAGAGGTACTTGGGGATATTAGAATACCTCCTGGACGCTTCCCTGGTAAGGTGTTCTGGGCATGTCCCACCGGCAAGAGACCCTAGGGCGACCTAGGACACACTGGAAAGACTATGTATATTTGGTGGCCTGGGACATCTTGGGATACCACGGGATGAGCTAGATGGAGGGGCTGAGAATAGGGAAGTAATATTTATGAAGAAGCTGCCACCATGACCTGACATCAGATAAGTGGTAGATGATGGATGGGTGGATGAACAGACAGATGGACAGATAGGGGGAATTGTAATTTGTAGTTTGTATTGAGGTCACACTCTTCCCAGTTTTGCCATTGAGTTTAAAATGTAAAACTAGACCTGCAAACCTGATCACCTTCAATCGCCAGAGAAATTAAGGCCAGAACTTTAAATTGCAGTCTCTGCAAACTCTCATTATTTTCATCACCATCATTGTCCAAGTGTGACTTTAATTGATTAAGAGAACAAAATCGCCATGTGTCTGCCAATTATATCTCTCACTGCATGGTGACATCTCTGCATAAATCACCTGAAACTGTCAACCAACGGCTCAGTTTCTACAGCATGGTTGCTGCCATTACACAGATGTCAGCCACAATTGTGATGTCATAAGTAAGTAACTGATGTATGTACAGTGTATATATAGAATATTTATCCTCAGCTGCCATGCATATGTGTTATATTATCTGCTTGGGAGGAAACAGGCAAAGGATGAAGGGACCAGGGCAAGATATAAGTGCAATTACACTGGCTGATGTGCTGTGGCCCATATTATGATGTCGGTGGATGATAAGACTGCGAAACACACACATGCGCACACATCCAAGAGAACACAGAGCTCACGCAGACAGTAGTCCCAGCTAAAATGGATAGGGAGATGCAATCTTATTTCTCCTCCACCAAATGGCATACATATATTTGATGGTAGTGAGACATGGATAACATGAGTTCTGGATATTATTGGCAATCTAACCGATCATACAGCGTAGTGAGAGAAAAATTAAGCTTCCCCTGATCTTTAGTTTTATAAGGAAGGATTAAATAACCATTATGATAGATTAGGTAACAAAAATGTGTTGGATTAGGCAGGCCTGTATGGCACTATGTGATTTGAGCTCGCTCGGCCACTGTATTGCTGTGACCCTCTTCTTGGCTCTCCATCTTCCAATCTACCTGCAGTTTGGCACGTATATCTAGTTGAAAGCAGTTAAGAGAGTGGCCCATGTTACAGAATGTCACATGGACCAGGCAGTCGCACCACCCTGTGGGTGGCAGCCAAGAGTATAAAGCCTTGTTTGACTGGTTGTATCCACTCTGCTCTTCTCTGTTCTACATAAATATTTTGGAGGTCAATGGATTGGTCCGAGACTATCCTTGAATTGCATTTTGCTTCCAAACACAAATGCTTTTAAAATATGCAAAGTTAATAATAGTCATGTGAACCCTGTAGCGGCAAAATGTTCTGAGATACTTCTTAACC
The DNA here is from genome assembly GCF_054491065.1 of Syngnathus leptorhynchus. Taxonomy (NCBI): domain Eukaryota; kingdom Metazoa; phylum Chordata; class Actinopteri; order Syngnathiformes; family Syngnathidae; genus Syngnathus; species Syngnathus leptorhynchus. Next base: position 20,766,711 of record NC_141195.1, read on the forward strand.
ATGTTTGCTTTTGCTCCAACAACCTTACTTCCATGGATTTGATGCAATATGCCTTTGGTTTCTTCTGACTGAAATAAATAGCCAGAGTAGGAATTATGCTGGAGTGGGGAAGAAAGAGTTAGACCTTCTTTTTTTTTTTTATATCCAACAGAAAAGTCTGCACGACTGTGTATCAATATTTTAGCATTCTTTAACTAGTGCAACTGATAATATACATTCTGGTAGTTACTGTTAACATATATAACTGGAAAATACATACTTGGAAATTCAGTGTAGAACCGCCACTGCTGCATACAGCTGCCAGGTCAGAATAATACTCGTTTGCACTCAAAAGCAGCTGGCATTTTTTCCTCCCAGGGGATGGTGATTTCTATGAGCAATTCGAAGTGGTCAGGGACCACAGGAATATGTAAGCCTTGCTGATATCATTCCTCTTGCTGGCCTCGTACCAGCACTGTGGTGCTTCTTCCTCGCTGAGCACTGCTTTTCCAAGCTGCATTCACAGTATTATATTTAATGAATTATTTAGTTTTAGATCCGAGTTCTACGTCTTGCCATTTAAATATGGTATACATACCAAATACGGCAAAACCCCTGAATAATATATTTACTATTTGGCGGTACGTTTGGATATTAATGTAAAATTCTGAGGGGTCTCAAATCAAGTTCATAAAGTATGCTTGCCTGTTCTGTATTTGAAAGCTTTATACATACTTCCAATGAAAATATGCATTTGAAGTGTTGGTATTTGTCATTATCTTGAAATTCTGTACATGTAACTTTGAATGTGTGGGGTTTTCAATGGCGCGACTTCGACTGTTGATATCGCACAATTTTGTACATTCTGTCTCAGACACTCATTTCTCCTGGTGGCCTTCTGAAACTATATGTGTGGAAAAATGACAGCAAAATCCACATGGACCATTTTTATGAACTTTTCAAGTTATGCCCAATATTTTTGTAAAAAAAAAAGAAAACAGGGCTCCAGTTAAGGACTTTTCAATTCGCAAACCGTCTCAGCATTAATGAGCAGATGGATCAGTACTGTTTCTTGCACTATTCAAACATCATTGGTTGTGCTGTTTTTTGTTTTGTTTGTTTTTATGCTTAATTAAACCTCAGAATGATTTAAAGGTTACGGTTGGCTGTAAACAACCCCAAAACCCACATAAAACTTGATGTCTCCTCTGCGGCAGCAAATAGAAAATTGTTGTGTGTGCAGTTGGAAGTTTTGCTTATACGCATGCTTCTTCCATTCACAGTTCTCACAGGAGCCGCCTCGACTTCTTGTTAACATGGCAAAAACATTTGACTGTACTTATAGTATGCACAGTATATATTCAATTGGTGCATCGCTTAAAAAAAGACAAACGTCGCCATCTACGCAAATTTCTGTCTACACACGCTTTTTATCACATTCTAACAGTAACTGCCATGATTAATGGTCTGTTACTTGAATAGCACGTCTCCACTCATTAAAGCATTCAAAGCGCCAGCTATCTTTACATGTAGTCAATGTTTGGGCAAGTTCAAAATTTCGATTTCTGAACCTTTCATAATACAGTGATCCCTTGCCAATTCATTCTTCACCTATTGCGGCCTCGGTGCATTGTGGGTTTTTAAGAATAATAAATATTGCTGATATTTTGGTGCACTAGGGCTTTTTTGCAGCGTCACTTGGAGTGCGGAGCCTTGTCCGCCTATATGCCCATTTAAAGCACACTATTGGCCGGTAGAGGAGATGCACCAAAATATCTGCAAGGGGGCCTGGACATCAATCTCATGGGGGATTGTGTCACTGACACAATAGACAAGTGTGTGTTGATTCCTGCATCCACCCAACGAGCACCTTGGAATTCCACAAAGGGATCAGACTTTATTAATTGGTCGTTTAAAAAGAGCAGATTCATCTGTCTTAAAAATGAAGTAGATATGCCTTGGTTACACTTTTGATATTCTGTGGTCGTAGGGACTTCGGGGCGGTGCAGCAAACCATCAGTCTTTAGAAGGATGTTCTCTTGAAGCCAAGACACCAATCCTTTCCAACCCAAACCTAATGTACTCATGACAACATGAAGATAAAAATGACTTGAGTGACTGATATCTTCCCACATCCTCACAGTAAAAATGATAAGACATAAGTACCTGCTGAATTTATTTAGCTGCTGATTGTACCATTGCTACTGATGTCAGCTGAAATGAAAAAAAAAACATGTTTCCACTTTTTCTCACCAATACAGCAGCGCTAGGTCATTGCTTGATGTTATCTTAGAACCTTACACACAGCTGTACCTATATAGATAGTTCAGACTATGGGACTCAGAATACAGTTAAATTTTTGTTTTTGAGGGTTGTTTGTGTCTATTGTTCACACTTAGAGCTAAACTAGTGTCAAAGTGCTGGAGCTTTGGGTTGGTAATACCTTCCCAAATTGTGTTCATGGACATATTCTGATGAAAACCAGCTGCAGTATACGGGGATAACAAGACTTAATCTTCCGGTGGTATTATTATGTGCTGCCTGTCTCAAATCAAGGTTGATGAAATACTGACGCATACAAGTAATCACGTATCTGATGAAAAAGTGTTTTTGTTTTTGCATAATTTCAATCTGCTAGAATTGTTTGCTATTTTTCCTAATAATTCCCTTAGCGATTTTAGTCAGCACAAATTACATCACTATGCACGCTACGCAACGTGTAGCAGCGTAAATTTTGACCGCAGCCAGAAATAATGATGGCATTTGCGAAGCTGAAACACTCCAATGTTTGGCTACATTTCGCTAAGGACAAGTATAAAGGGACGTACAATACAGCAATATTAGCCCGAGCCCGGCGTGCAGTTTTAGATGGAAAAAAAATGGTTGACTGAAGCCATGGTGGGAAGTTTTACGAGGAAAAATAATGACAGGTCAAAGCTCAGAGGAGAAGTTAGACCTCTGTCATTTGGAGTGTTGATGGGCTGAGAACCTTATGAGAAATGGATGAAGCAAGCACTGCAGTTAGAAAGTTTACTGGACAGGTGCAGGCTAATACTTTTTTAAAGGTTCCTTTAAATCAACACCATGCTCGTCATGTGTGGTGTCTGTCACCACTATTTTCTGTTATCTGGACCATCATAAAACAAACCTGCGCTTCAAAGAACCTAATAATATTGTAATTCATAATTGGCTCTAAAGCTCACAGTCAGATGAAATGAGGGGAGCTGTGATGAACACATATAAATTACCTGAAAGTTGGATTAAGAAAAGAGCAAAAAGCAAATCAAGTCTTACTTGCTGCAGAGATGAAACATGTCGATACAGTCTGCTACTAAGGACCTCTCTTTGAAGCAGAATGTTTTTGAGGACAACTTTAGACTGAAATCTAAATTCCATCTACTAACTTGAACTACGAGGTAGTACAGAGACGCTAAACCGGGCCCTTTTTGAGATCCAACATCAGTATCGCAAAAAGAGGAAGCGCAATTGGGAGAACACCCTTTATACTCATGATTCTTTTTTCGCGATAGATACCTGAGACTGCTCACACAAAATGCTCATAGAATACGTATGGCCTACCATCTGAGGGCCTACAAGACCAGGCCTGCTAGCGCAAGAGCCATATTTTTTACCAAGATGACCATTTTGAAGGCTTTCACTCCAAATACACACTTGTCCTATGTAGATTAGATGGGCGCATTTGACTGAGAGGTATTTTGAAAGGTATTGCAAGCAATGAAAATCTGGTGATCCAAATGCGTCAGATGTGCTTGTCAGGGATCATGCAGGGTTCAAATGAAGGAAGACAGCTGTGACCTACTTTGCAGGCCAAAGGCTAACGCTTACTTGTAGGCATGTGACTCATGATTAGCAACATCTAGTGCATGTTTTCTCCCTCTCGACTGGCGTGTTGAAAAGTCACTGTAAGCTTTCACTTTATTCAGCACCCTTTGCCTCAAAACACTTTTTAGAATGTGCTATTTCTGCCGTATTTCACCGGAGATAAATCATCATGGCAGTTGAGTCGCATTTGTCAGTCAGCCTCCAATGGACCAAGAACTTGATCTTCACTACAGATTGATGGTTCTGCAAACCATACAACTTGTGTGACGCAGCCAAAATCGTGTCGGTGTCATTTTAAGAGTGCTCACTCTTAGGTGACATCTCTATTTCTTTACAGTAGGTAGAAGAGACAATAAAAACTCTTCTTCTTCAACAGGCTTTAAACGTCTAGTGTTTTGAGTCTCAATATTGACTATGGAGCCCTCATTTGTACCATCCATCCATCTTGTCAGCAAATTGTGTCACATTTATGACAATGAATATTAATTTAGTGTCTGAAGTGTTCTACAGTTGTCATCATCTGGAGCAATTAGACCAGTGGTTCTTAACCATGTTGGAGGAGCCCAACCAGTTTTATATGCCCATTCACTGAAACCCTCTTTAGTGAAAAATACAATTATTTTATTCAAATTCAAGACATCGATGTTTTTTACTGGTGCACGAAATGAGCTGTGCATGAACATCACCTTGTTCAAAGAAGTAAAGTCTTTTAAAGTCCCAATGATGGTCACACACACATCTGGGTGTGGAGAGGGAGAGAGATAGAGAGATACACACGTACATACACACATACACACGACCAATCCAAAAAAGGTAATCGTGGTTATGAATGTGAATGGTTGTTTGTCTATACGTATCCTGCGAGTGACTGGTGACCAGTTCAGGGTTCACCCCGCTTACCTCGCAAAGACTGCTGGGATAGGCTCCAGCAGCAGCCATTGTGAGGACAAGCGTTTCGGATGATGAGTGAACATCATCAGAATGTGTTCATACCTTTGCCCATCTCGCATTGTAGGAAGGTTTTCCAATCACCAGCAACAAAGTCAGTGTGTTTTGTGTTGAGGCCCACCCACTCTGTCTCTGCCATGCTCATGTCGTAGGTTGTTGCCAGCTATGATAAGGCCTCTAATGGACAAGCAAGGGTGGCAGTGCATCAACCTGACAGGCTATTGCCTATGTTGACCATGAAAAAGAGTAATTTATGATGATCACTTATAATTGTTTTTATTCGAATCAAAGTGGCCATTTCAAACCGGGTGACTAGTTGGCCAGGACGGAAATAAAGCAACATCTGTCAGTAGAAAGCAGCCAAGAGCATGGCCTGCTATACACTTGAGCAAGAGGGGGCATGGTTCCATCAAACAGTGCGACTTCTCAAATCAAATCATTTTAAGCTTCTTCAATTCTGTTTTCTCCTTTCTGTGCTGTTCATATTCAGGCAGTCTGTGGTCTACTGTTTCCTGTGCGACTTCGAAATGGCCAAAAAGTCCTTTACGTGTGTTAGGTCGGGACAGGCGCCATACGGGGTTGGTCGGTACACGGGCAAGAGGTCAGGGCAGGCGTCAATCGGGCTTGGTCGGTCAGTAGACGGATCGGTCCGGCAACTAGGAGTCATACTGAGAACAAGGCACCGAAACAGACGGGTAGCACACAGGGACAAACTGGCAAGGGAGTGACTGCTGCGTGGTGTTTAAATAGGAACTGGCTCATCTTTACTCCTTGTTGCGTATTACCCTGAAAAATTTGTTCGAAGTCATCTTTAGCATGAACGTACGGAATGCAATCACGTCATAAACCAATTCATTTCTTTCTCAATTCATTTGGGTTAAGCCCCAAGTGTGCAGATGGCCACGTTCTGGAACTCACCAGTGAATCTTTGGCGAATGAAAAAGGCATCTTGTTGACAGGAAAAGACGGTTTACACCTGAGCAAACGCATTCTGTGCAAATGAAATGTTCCACTCAGGTAATGACATCACTGTCATTCTGCACCAAATGATTCAAACCGTTCATACACCTTCATTGGTTAATTTCAACTCACGGCTAACATTGAATGAAGCCACATGAACCCCCCCCACACACACACACACACACACACACACGCACTATCTCCATTATGTTAACAGAACACAATGAAAAAAAGCTTTGAAAGGAGAGCAGATGAGTGTTGTGTCACTCGTTAACAGGCTACACAGAAAGGGAATTCTGTTAGCGCAGGATATTAATTCATGACGTTCAATAAATAAATTGGCAATTTGTGCACGTGCACTCATACAGAGAAAGGTTGCTGTGATGCTGGGTCTCGTTCACCTACTGTGCTGAAAGTGTGCTGCTGTGTCACATACTCATTGAGTCGCTTCATCCTCAACAGGGTCACGGGCGTGCTGGAGCCTGTCACAGCAGTCTTTGAGTAATAGGCGTGGTACATTTTGAACTGGTCGCCAGGCAATTGCAGGGCACATACAGAAGAAGAATCATTCGCATCGACAATCACACCTACGGAGAATTTGAAGTAGTCATTCGGCTTACTGTGCAGGTTTTTGGAATGTGAGAGGACACCGGTGCACTCAGAGAAAACCCATGCAGACACGGGGAGAACATGCAAACTCCTCACAAGAAGGCCATAGTCAGAATCAAACCTTGCACCTCTTTACTGTGAGTGCTAACCAGTGTCCTTCCGTGCCGCCCGAGTGAACGTTTTGAACAATTTGATAACATAATATTGTTTACATTTTATCATTTTAATAAATTCATTCTCGAGATTGAATGCAGGTTAAAGAGTATTTAGACAACTACTCCCAATAGACCTGATTATTGGGGTCAAACATTTTCCCACATTACGTTTCCCTTTTCTTAATAAACCATCTTCTTGCACAGTGCAATCTCACCATTTTTTAATATGTGTAATGTAAAATTTTGGTGTAGTGTAAGTCCAGAACCGGCTGAAAATCATTACCATTTATATCAAACACAATGCTTGTATTTCAAAACCAGTTACTCCAGAACTCATGGTAATCTGTTTAATTTGTCAAAGTAGGCATTACCAGCCGGTTGCATATTGATGATACCATAAGGCTATTGGAAAAAGTTGGTAAAAGCAGTAATTATCTCCTCCTTTTTTTTTATCTGATGACTATTCAGTGTGTTAAGATATTGAAGTGATGTATTTTTGCTTGTGGACTCTTTTAACACAACACCAAACCTGGAGAACATAATTGATCAAGGTATACTATGAATACATAAACATACTTTGACTAGACTTTCAAATAAATTGCACTGTAATTTTTATGGTAAGTGGAACCCCTTACAATAAGGGCTGAAACTACAGTTATGAGGTTTTGGTGTCATAATAGGTCTGCTGGAAGGAGCCTCCCTGATAACTATAATCACCACATTTGCTGGGTGCGAAGACTCTGAGAAACTGTTAACAACCCCGTAAACAAACGTGTCCACCTAGCATTCCGCTGAATGTCAAGAAACAAATGAGGGGATGGGGGAGACTCTGTGGGAGAGAATGGCTGTGTATATTGGTATTCCCTGAGGCAAGTTACAATATTTATTGTACACTTGTGTGGTGGTCAATTACAGCTGTTGGAAGAAAGAGGTTCATTTAAATTCATACATTAGGAGGTGAAGGTTGAGTGTCATTTATAAGGATACACACACAGGCGGACGGGGTCACACACACGAATGAACGGGCGGAATGATAGATAAGGGAATCAATTTCATGTCGACCTGCAGGGCAAACAGAACCAATCCAATGATTTAAATCATAACAGAGTAAATTTTTGTGGGAGCATTTATTTTTTACGTGGATTCAGTATAGCTGCGTAATATTTTAAGATGAACATGCCATTCAACATGTTTGTACTTAGGAGTTGGGTTTTATTGCTCTCAGAAATGCAGAAAATACCATATAAAAATACAACAAATATAATTGCGCAACAGCAACTTGGTAATGAAAACACAAATTTTTCAAAACCTCTCAAATATCCCCAGAAAGTTTTTACAATCTTACTAGGTTGTTTTTGAGAAGTGCCGATATAGAAGTATATTGCAAAACTGTGACAGAAACACATTTTTTAGATTTCCACTAGTCATGTGACAGTGCTTCAAGTTACAAGCGCAGGTTCAAAGGAGGGATGGTGAGATACACATACATATATTTGAATGGCCAATTATATAGTAGTGTTAAGTGTTTTGAAGCAGATTTCTTTTTCTTGGAAGTTATATATTATTATAAGTTCTCCTCATTGGGCCTTTTTCTCTTTCCAAAGAAGCTTTCCAAACATCTCTTTTCCTTACTCATTTTTGCTAGCTTCACGGGTTCGACTGGGATAACATGCCACATGACCGGGACGAGCATCTTGACCTGAATTACACTGTCAAGAGGCACAGGTGCACCAACGGATGTCATTAGAAGAGAATATCCAAATTTTTTATATTTTTCAAATGAATTCTTACTCATTAAGTAACTTTGCGGGCTCGACTGGGGAAACATTTCATGTGACCCGGGATGAGCGTCTTGACCTGAATTAATTGATCGTCAATTGGCACTTTCATCAATTATCTGAACTGCTTTTCCTCACGAGGGCCTCGGGTGTACTGGAGCTTATCACAACCGACTTCGGGCAGGAGGCAGGGAACACCCTGAACTGGTTGTCAGGCAAGTTGCCACACACTCTGAGTCACATTTACAGAAAAGTGAATTCTCCAAGGTCATCCCAGAAAATCTGAAGCAGCATAAATCGATCTGGATTTCAATTTGGCCGAAACCTATATGTCAAATACAGGTTTCAGTTATTGTAATTTAATGTAATTGCAAATTATAGCATTTGCAACAAATTTTAAAGAAGTCCATGCCATAGTCTCTATAAAGTGATCGAGTTGGGTGCAAGTCTCTGAATTTCAAGTTTTTATGCATTTTGCACCTCCATTCCTTGAAATTGGTGTCTGATCATCAGTATTTAATTTCCTGTTCTGGGGCAGCTAATCAACCCTTTTGCATCTACTGTATCTTTGTTGTTATTTGAGATTGAGCAGTGCCACTGGAAGCAGATGATGTTCTTGGGGGTCATTAACTCAATCCCAGACTTTTATTAGCTTTCTAATGGATCTGGTTACAGTGTATGAGGGCATTGTTTACCTCCCATTGGTTATGGAGACTACAAGTGTGTGCTCTCAGACTGTTGCAAGTGTGCACACATATGCGTGGGCTTGCGGTCGCCCCAGAGTTCTCTCCAAATGAAAGAGGCAGGCATGCCGAGAAAGCAGTAAACAAAGCAGTGCAGCTAAACACTTCCTTCCAACTTGTATCTCCCAGGAGACAAAAAACATGTATATAAACATGTATAACATATATATATATATATATATATATATATATATATATATATATATATATATATATATATATATATATATATATATATTTATATATTTTTATATATATATATATATATATATATATATATATATATATATATATATATATATATATATACATATATACATACATACATACATACATGTATGTATGTATGTATGTATGTATGTATGTATGTATGTATGTATGTATGTATGTATGTATGTATGTATGTATGTATGTATGTATGTATGTATGTATGTATGTATGTATGTATGTATGTATGTATGTATGTATGTATGTATGTATACTTATATATATAGAGACACTATAGACAAAGCGGTTCAGAAAATGAATGAATGAATGAATGAATATATATATATATAATGACCACCTAAAACGTTTGGTTTATGTTTTATATATATATATATATATATATATATATATATATATATATATATATATATATATATATATAATGACCACCTAAAACGTTTGGTTTATGTGTTATATATATATGAATGTATATTATACATTATATATATATATATATATATATATATATATATATATAATTATATATATATATATATATATATATATATATATATATATATATATATATATATATATATATATATATAATGACCACCTGAAACGTTTGGTTTATGTTTTACGCGCGTGTAAGACTGCCACCCTTCTCATGTAATATATACATATATATATATATGTATATACATACACACACACACACACACATACACGCTGGCACATTTTTCCCACAAAGCACTGCACCAGTGTAGTTCTCCATTGACGTTTTAGAAGGACAGTGAGGCTGTCTGACCATCTGGGATGTTTCCTGGCAAAACAAGATGTCAGCTTGCTAAATATGTAAAATAGTACAGAAAGTGCCAAATCTGTACATTAGTCATAATTCATGTTTTATATTAAATGCAACTGGATATGTGAAAAGTATTATCTTCTGAATAGGCATACCTGTGTCGAAGTTTCTGGAAAGGTGCGCACTTTCTTCCATTGTTTAATTTGATAGGCTACATGGTTGGGACGTAAAGTTGTTTACACATCTTTTGGGCACTGGTTTGGGCATAGTTAACGTTGATATGAAGGCAAGTTCAGATGAGGGCAATTATTTCTCTGGCTGTCTGTTGACCAAAACAGCAGTTATTTTAAAAGATGGCTGCAGTGCCTTGAAATTTGATCTTGGTCCAGAGTAAATTTGGTCCCACTGGGTAAATCTTGTGTCCATGACTTAATTAGCGGAGTCACAGCAGGACGCACAGATGTGGCCATGGATGGCCCAGCTTTCTTTGCAAGTGTACAGACGAATGAATTTTTCTGTTGTCTTTCCGCTGAGGTTTCAGAAAGTGTCACTTTCTGTTTTGCCCTCAGAATTCTTCAGATGTTTGTATTCATCTTGTTCATGTTTATCTTCAAAATATATATACAAAGCAGAATTGTGAGCTTTTTGATCTTTAATGTATTCAGAGAGGTTTAGGATGGACAGGTTTAGAAATGAACAATCAGAGCAACAGCTTAGGTGGGACATTTTGGAGCCAAAGTCAGAGAGGCGAGATTTCAGTAGAATGATGCTGAGGATGAAGCAACCAGGCAGAAGAAGAGAGAGGCCACAGAGGTTTTTGAATGTAATAAGGAAGGACATGCAGGTGGTTGGTGGGGTAGAGGAAGATACAGAGGACCAAGTGAGATGTAAAGGATTGATCTGTTGTGGTGACCCTTAACGGAAGCAGCCGAAAGAAAAATGTATTCAGAGAGGAAGACATTTTGAATGATTGTGCTGCACTGCACTTGAAAATTCTGCAAGGGTTTTACCCAACTTGTCAGTTAGTTTTTATAGCTTATTTTCTCTTTCTCTGGCACTTGAAAAGCCAGTTATACAGTGTGTCCCAGTTTTTTATTGCAGTACAACTAATCATGTACTCCCACACCTAGTGTACACAGTTCACACGTTCACATCCTGTGTGTGTGTGTGTGTGTGTGTGTGTGTGTGTGTGTGTGTGTGTGTGTGTGTGTGTGTGTGTGTGTGTGTGTGTGTGTGTGTGTGTGTGTGTGTGTGTGTGTGTGTGAAAGTGTGCATGCGTGTGTCCGTGCGTGTGTCCGTGCGTGTGTGAAAGAGAGAGAGAGAATTGTTTTCAACCTTTCAAATGTGTACATCAGAAACACAGCATTGCTTCAGTTTGTAAGCCAATACGTAGTAATTAGCCAAGTTCTTATAATTGTAGGATTCAGTGAATTGAATTTGATATGGATTCATTATTCAAGTGAGCCATGCAATATTTAAATCCTGATAGCAATAAATAATTCAAGACCAGATGATCAATTATGTATATATTTGTCAGAACTAAATGCAGTGTTTCTATAGCCTTTATCTACATGGAGCATGGATGAACACACTATAATTAAGAGGCCAATACAGTTTTGTTTGCGTTGAGACTTTAAACGTCAATCAGGGCCCATTCAGTCAATGGAAACTCATTTGGCTGTATAGATTCCAGCGGTTTCACCAAAACACACTTCTCGTCTTGCGCATGCACCAACACAGCTCCTGCAGCTGCATCCATTCTGAAGGTACCACATTGTGCACATGCTGCGTGCCACTGCAATTTGGAACTTCATTATTGCGCTATCACTGAGATTAATTATGCAGAAAATTCCCATTTTCCTCCCCTCAGTCATCAGGGAGCAGCAAATAAATGGCACAGGTGTGTTTTGAGTGTATTCCTTTACAGCCACGTTTAAAATGCTTGCGATACAGCAAGAATTTTAATTAAGCTAGTTCTTATTTCAAACTTACATGACCCATTTGGCCAATTTGTGCTATGTCATCAGTTAGAAAATATTATTGAGTATATTTGACTTGTCTTGTTAAAAAACTGCATTAGTGTGGTGTGTAGAGCAAAATACGTGCTGTCTTGCCTTGTCTTTGTCTCCACTTCTCATCATTTACCACATTTCCACAGTAGCACCTTTTCACTTTGCCTCTGCTTTGCTCATCAGACTAGCAGACCAAGGAGTCATTCTGCAGAATGTCTACAAGGCTCCAGAGTGCTTTGGCTGCTTGACTGACACTATCCTACAAAGCAGCACTATAAAGATTCTCCTGAAAAGTTCAACTCCAGTTGTTGAGGCAAACTCGGATATTGAGTGAGCAAAGTGTTGCTCACTTTTACACATTGAGCCTCAACTCGTCATCACTTATCTAAAATGAAATAGAATAGTGCAAACTTACACATTTTTAAATGGATTACATCTTATTATAAAACTGAACTTGGATCATGCCTTTTTTCACACACATTACACAATTGTAGCAAAAGAACTGACTTCAATTACTTCCAGTATTTCGATAATTCAGAGCTACAACTACACTTATATCTATATAATGATGTCTACATAATGTATCTGGGATGCAAATGATTCAGTGTGGCACATGGCGGGCTTAATCTATTGACTCCTCATATTTGTGAGCAAGTCAAGTAGACATGTGATCACCATCCATACAGAATCAGGGTAATGGGAATGCAATTTAAAAGGTTCCTGAATAAATAAAAGAAAGCATCATAAGCTCTTTTTCCATTCTGGGGGCATCCCTCAGAGTGGCAGGGATGCAGAGTGCAGTAGTGTCAACCGAAGCAGCTTGTTATCCAGGAAATCTTTAATTGGGTGAATTAAATAACAATAAACAAACCAAAATGGAATTACTAAATGTGATCCGATAGCAACATTCCAAGGTCAATGCAAAAGAAAAACAGGAGCATAGCAAGTGCATAATAATGAGGGTGAATGGAAGCAAACCAAACATCTTCTTCTAAGACAATGGTGGAGATAAAGACAAAACATTTTTCTATTTTTACAACATATTGTATAGTAACTACTCAAGCTTTGTGATGACAAATGTGTCCTTGTGCAAGAGAAAAAGCTGTTCCATTGTTACCATGTACGGTATTTTGTGACTTCTTTGACCTTGACAGAGACAAAGTGAAAGCAAAGACAGACCCATCCTAACAGAGTTAAATAAAACTAGGTCTGTGTTGAGTTTATTTGCAGCTTAGTGGTTTGTGTCTTTTTGTATCTATGAGTATGCACATTTGTGTTTGTGTGAAAAGCTGGGCAGCCAAGGAGACACCTTATAAATTATTAAAACAGCCCGGAAAAAAATATTCAAGTGTGTTTGCAAGTGTGAGCTTCCAAGTGGTCGAGCAGAAAGTGGGTATTAATTCTGTGAGCTGTGCATTTGACACTGATGACTCTCAATGCCAACCTCAATTTCCTAAAGGCATCCTGAAAACAATCTGGAGATGTTCCAGTAGTCTCTTTTGTTAATTCACTAAGCATTCCTATTGATTAGTCTAGTTTACAAGGCTCCTCCTGCGTTTGCTTTAGCCTTTCTCAGGGATTATTGGATTTGGACAGGCTTGTTTGGTTTTCTTTTACTTAAAGCCAAATTAGGCTCTGTTTATTGATACTATCATTAAAGTACACAATTCCACAATAATGTAAAATTGTTGCTGGTTACACTGTTTGGGTTCTATTAGTGGCTGAGAACCAAACATTGCATTTTCTATTACAAAGTATACAGTACTAGATGTGGGCATTGTAACGCATTACTTTGTTACAGCTGCTCCAATCACATTTTGGATGCATTGTACTCAGAGTAGGAGTTTTAATGCAACATACTTGAGTGTATGTAACGCATGACTCTGTTAAAGTTACTCAAGTAAATTTTTAGATGAAGTATACTCAGAGTAGTTTTAATGTAACATACTTGAGTGTGAAATATTTAAACTTGTTGAGAGATCCTCCCTACGGTGCCTGTAATGACTGCACATTTAACTGAATGTTAACTTTGAGTGGACGGACTGCCAAAGAAAAACGAATAGGTTGCATGTCGCTATGTTTTGCAAATGAGTCCTAACTGTACTCCTGAAGCTTGACTCTCGATACGTTATTTATAGAGCACGGCAGTAGATACATCCTCTCTGCCAAGGTACTGTCACATCACAGCGAACGGGCAAAGTGTATGTGTAAGGGAATGTCAAGTGAACATATTTTGTGGAAAGACCCATTATACTTTCAAGTGAAGTAAGCTTTGTACCATACCTTAGACTTAACATCCTCATCTCCCCCTAAAGGGCACATTGATCATGAAAATGAAGCCTGGGAATATTTATTCAACAGCCAGACTCCACTAGTCAAGAAGATTCAAGATTTATTTTCCTGGTTGTCACTGTGGCCCAAGGGAGCTGTGTGCCACCTGTTTTTTTTTTCATCCCGGCAGAGATGGTCGCAGGCCTCCACATTTTCAGTGAGAGTCAGTCGACATGTTAGCCTGGAACCTCTTTGTTTGAACACAAAAGCAAAGAATGAGTCAAAAACGTGACAGTAAAATTTATTTTTGTGCATCCATCAATTAACAAAAAAATCAGCCCATTTTTTCACAATGGCAATAGGCCCCGAGAACTTCAATAGGTCACCTAGGTCACTGCCACTTTTCATTTAAATTCCTTCACCATCTTGGCTGCATAGGATAGAGATCTGCTGTTCATTTAAATGAATAGCACACTACTTGGCTGCTCTTAAAACTGTTCACACGTCATCAGGTTTTATAACAATTCCAAGAAAGACAAAAATAGAAGAGTTTATTTTGGATTCCAATTAAAATTATGCACCAGGGCCCGAAGACAGAAGAAACATCTAAAACACAGCAAGCAAAGTGGCTGAGTAACATCTCCTGTCCATAGTTTGGGCTTGTGTGTACAGCTATCACTCTGTGAGCACTAATTTTGTTTCCCTTTGAAATCGTAGCGATTTCACTCAATCATCTGGTAGTTATGTCAATCATTATCCACAGCAGTACTGATTGGTCATGATGTCTTTAGGTGTGTTGTGCACCTTTCAACTTTTTTTCACAATACTAAAGTTAACATCCTCCAGTTCACATTTTTTCTGTTGCTTTTGGGTGAGAGGTTATCCCATGTTATTCTTGGGTACAAACAATGTTAAGACTGTCACTGGTAAACTTTTTGATATTTAATAGAAAGTAACCCAACACATACTTGATACTGGTAATAAACTAGAGAAGAGTGTTTAGTTTTTAGCATTGTAACCCACACTACTGACTATGTAAGAGCTATAAAATTACATTAATATTTTCCACAATCGTGTCTAATTCTGTGCTACTCCAAAAAGTAATTTTAAATAATTCACTCTAGTTCTCACTGTTCTGAAATGCAGTGATTTCAGGTAGGATATGAATACTAAGAAACCATTTTTTTACTGGACATTTCACTATCTAGCACATGCTACCACCAAATAATCATAAATTATAGCAACCGTGTTAACCTGGAGAGTGAACATAGTGATACAAAAACATTGGATCTCAAAAACTCTCCATATGAAGGAAGAACTTTTTAAAGTATATGTACACTGACATACTAAATAATACAGTTCACTTTAAAACACTTCCCCAGACGTGTGTGGCTGAAGACAATGATGAGGGAAGCCATTCTCATGCGCTATGTTTACGGTTGACCTTCAGGCCTGCGAGTGAGCTCACGACAACTCCTTTGTTTCTTGCTCTCGTGTGTGTTCACCTGACAGTCTGCTCTCGACTCATCTCGTTCGCATGTTTTGCCTGCCCCTTGAAAACATGACTATGAGAGTGGAGCTTGGTTTGCAAGCTCCTTTGTTTGATTTTAAATTGTTGTTGTTACTTTTTATTCTGGCCCGTGTCACGCTTTAGGAAATGCATTCAGACGACTCATTCTTTTGATTTGTGTTTGTGCTTATGTGAAGATCTGAGTGGATAGAAAACTTTTTAGCTGCAGCTACAGATAGAGGGCATATATTAAAAAGAAGTCCGATTTAAAACTCATTCATCTTCATTCTGACAAGTACATTCACTGTGTTGCTTTTCAAAAGAATAGAAAGGCTCTCGGCACTCACAAGATGGAGAGGAGAGAGATGGTATTTAAAAAAAAAGTGCCTGCGTAAAATGTGAAATGTATTATTACCTTCATTTTTCTCCGCCTGAGCTGTAATCACGAAGCTTGGTAAACGTTTTCCCAAAACACATAGTACTCTTCAAAGTAAACATATCACTTTCATATAGGAGAGGTTTTCTATTTGTGGACTCATCACTGTCAATTCTCCATCAAACGCTTTGTGTCTGTAGGTTGGGACTGCGGCAGTACTCTGCACCGCCTTTGCATGCTTCTTGATCAAGATGCAAATTGGCTTGCCTATGCAGCAAAAACTAGAAGGTGACTGGTACTCCTATCACAGTGGTCCCTGTCGAGTATTTCCTTTAAAATACCACTTCTGGGAATAAGGCAGATTTGTTGTTCCCTCTTTCAGAGGAGTGAATGTAAAAGTTGCCGAAGTCTTGGAAAGTTTTTAAGTTTTCTGTAGCATGAGTCTACTGGATGTATTTGCCCAAGGAAAGATACTTCCAAGTTCAAATAACATAACGTAAACCCCATTGTCATGCAAAACCGTCAGAAATGCTACTCGTGCCTGAGTTTTAAGTCCACAAAACCCAATAACATGGAGCTGCTCTCAAAGGATTGAGGCAGATGAGAAGAGCACTGAATCTGGCATGGCTTGCTGGCTAATTGAGATGTTTCAAAGATCTATGTCATCTTCAACGGAAAGGCATTGGGATGGGGAAAACATAACGTGAGCTTTTTTAATTATGTGAAAGCTTGTGAGGAGCTGCATTTTGCTCGAAACCAGATTTAAACCTTTTATAGGAAATGCTGTGCTGCATGCTGTTGTTGATCTGTTTTGAAAGAGAAACCACCAAGTTGCTCTTTCTTTTTCAAGGGTCAGACTGCTATGACCCCCGGTGTTATTTTGATTTGTGCATCTATCCCTTTTATTACTGAGGCATTTCTCCTGACGCAGACAAAACAGGACTCCCCTCAGACCAATTATTTTACATTTCTTATTGGCAGTGTAGCTTCACCATTAGTGTGGGGTTATGCATGAAGCTAACGTACAACATAACGTCCTCTGTCTGCCTGGCTGTGAGCACGCATCAAAGTGTGCATTTAAAGGCACTGCGCTCCCCGTCATCTTCCAGAGTCTTCACAATGAGAGCTCTGTCTCCAGGGGGAGCCTGTCCAGTTCCAGCAGCAAAGCCAAATAAGTGGGACAGCAGTGGTGTGAGGAGGTAAATAAAAAATGAGAGAAGGGAAATGTCGGGGGAGGCATGGTGAGTGTGCATTTGTGCCTGATGAAATTGGCAATGGGGAAGACAGACGGTGTTTTATTGGGAGGTAATTCTGTCCTAAATTGTACTAACTTCAGATGTGCATTGGCCTAAATTGAGTGGCCAATGCCAACAGCCACCAACCCAGTAGTGTGAGATTAAACTGGTGTGCTGCATATGGGTTTTTTCACTCAACCCATGTACAAAGTCAATAGAAAATAGTCACGTATACACAAGAACACAAAAGGTATTTCCCCCATTAACACTTTGTTCAGGTTCACGTTGAAGGTTAATGCTTTTACTGCTTGGTAAAGACACAGCGAGCAACTTAGTCACCTTCCTTTGTTCAACCTGCACTTCCTAAAACTCTGTGAAAGCGCCGTAAAGCAAAGAGCTGTGTCTTTATGCACCTACGGGGTATTTGCGGGGATGGATGTGTTGGTGTGCCCATGTATTAATGTTGTGCCATAAAGTTTACATCGTGGTTTCTTGCGTTTAACAGGCTCTGTGCTGTGCCAGACCGTAAAGATAACAGCCACAGTCCATCATTTGAGCAAAGATGTGTTTAAAGAGGAGTCAGGAAACTACAAATAACATTAATCCCAAACGGGAATCGACTTTCTTATTGCCATTTTATATTTCCTTTATCTTTGTTTGTTCTATCTGTTCTGTGCAGCCCCTTTTGTTTTTACTTCAAGCTTGCTCAATTTCATTTTTCCCTTTAGTTAGGCACTTTTTCCTTCCAGACTCAGGCTTCCATTCCTTTTCTTTCCTGTACAATCCATTCTGCTCTCCCACCCCCGAAAGATGGCCTTCAACCAGAGTGAATGGAGAAAATGAGCTCAGCGATAAGCAGGACTGCTACCGCTTCTATGCGGTCGAGCAGGAGTGTCTAAATTAACAGTATGCGCACGTACGGTGACCATCGTGTTATTTTCGATGAGAGAAGCTCAGTAGTTTTTTAGGTAGTGCAGTCCACTGTGGAGGCGCTGCTGATACTTGAGAAATTACCAACACTGATCGTGACACAGGAATGAATTGTCATAATGCATGTACTATATCGCTATTATCACCTAAAGAAGAAACTGCAGTAGTGTGTCATTTTTACATTATCATTAATACATTATATTATATTATTGTTATTTTTTTTATTATTGTTGTTATTCCTTCACTCATCTCCATGATTGTGCTAAAATTTACTGAAGACCTGAAACAACACGTGAACAAACTTCCAAAATGCATGTAAACAAACCCAATCTGGTACAAAAAAAGTGACATTATTAGGTAAAGCAAATATACATAACATCTCTGAAAATTTGTTAAGTCTTTGTGTCCACTGCTCCTATATTAGCCAATCAGTTCTCACCTTAAACTACATGCTTTGTTCAGGTGTATCTTGCTCAACTGTTAATGTATTTAGTTGTGTGTTGTTGGACATTCTGACTTTAGTTATGTCACCTGCTGTTTGTGGTGATGAGTCTGTCCCCCGTGTTCTTGGGTCTCTCTCATGTTCTGACCTTTGAGACTTTTTTTTCAATTTCCCTGCACTCCTACCTTACATTGCCTTTCCTGCTTCCCTGCACCTCTGTCACATACACATCCAATGACAAATGTTTATGGGACAAATTATCAACTGTTTTAAAATATTTACAAAAAAAAAATTCCCAAAATATTTTTCTTACCGAGACAGCCATAATTGTTTTGTCCAAGTTACAGCTCAATGCAAAATATTGTGGCAAAAGGGTCTGTGGTCAATCTGGCTAGTAATGTTTTTTTTTTTTTTTTTAAGAGATGATAATTAGAGAAAAAAATACATTTGTTGTTATGTCTGAACTGCGTACATTGTCCAGAGTATTGTGCATTGCGCAGACAAACTTTGTAACACAGTTAAATGAGTACTTTCCCCCAAGTTTCTACAACCCTGCAATTACATATTACAGTGTAATATCAAGATGGAAAGTACTTTGTAGCAAGAAAAGCTTTCTCAGGTCTGCTTGACATTGCAGCTGCGTCAGTTTAATGTCCACAATAAAGAGAAGGAAAAAACAAACACATAAACGAGAGGGTGGAGAAACTCTTGCACTAATTGGCGGCAGATGCTATTTGAAATCACAATAATTACTGCAAGGTAAACAGTCACGGTGGAAATGATTCATGAGGCCTTTGAGAACGTAACAAATAATAATCTACAAGTTGCTTTAAGACCATTTTAATTACGACATGGCACAATGATTACACCAAACAAATATGCTTCAATTGCATCCAGAGACATCACGTGTCATGAAAGCAATTGTGTGCTTCAGATTGAATATAGCAAAACAAGCATGGACGTGCGGAAAAGGCAGTTAAATTATTTAGTCAGCCTCTGGTCTAATGTTCAGGCATACGGACTCAACAATCATGCATTCAAATTTCTTTACATAATGCGGGTCAACGTGAAGCCATTTGCAATGTTTACTTCTAATGCTGCCTAACAAACAAGGATTCCATCATTCAGTTGTTTCTACTGCTGCTGTTGATTGTCTCGGATAAAAAATAAAATAAAAAACAGTGGGAAAATCATACTTTCCTGCATTTAGATGAGACCGGATGGACCAATTATTTTCCTCCGGCTGTCAACAGAAATGAACCTGCAATTCTACAAGCACGGCTGACAATACTTTGGGAGGGCTGTCTGTCTGCCAGGCATGTCTGTTTTAGAGAAAATAGAATAGAGATTAGATAAATGTGTGACTAAGTATGACTCAAAATGAATAATGCATAGAACTTCGACACATTGTGAATGAATGTGACTGTAATGAATCTAATGTAGAGGGCAATCAAAAACTACAGAGCACAATTAAATTCTAAGTGACGAATAATGATTTATTTCTTACATTTTAATACTTGTTGGTTTAAATACCTTCAAGGAAAGTATTTTCAAAGAAAGTTTTGTTTGAACCTGCCCTTTTTCCATCAGCCACTCTGTAATTGTTGTCATTCTTGGATGATAACAGATATTTGACACAATTTCGACCACCACTAAACATTTTGAAAATGTTGTAAATGTGTATGTGAAAGTAATAGGCTTCAGCACAGTCAGAAAGTGAGTGTCCAAGATCATAGTGAAGACCAAGAGCTTGAGTGACCTCCGTGACAAGCACTGGCGTGACACACAATCTTCAACGGCTAATCTCCGGAACAATGCTTGAGTCAATAAATCACGATCCACTGTCACACCCCTACAACACTGATAATATTCTCTAATATTCTCGCTGTTGAGAATATTAGGGGCGTAACAGTAAATTTTAAAATCTATTCCAGTACTGTTGCTAGTTACCTGTTAAAAATCTAGTTAGAAAAGTAATCCAAGGACCATAATATTTAATGTAACTTGAATACTTTAAATACCTTTTTGATTACTCTAATCCCAATACTAATGAAGACAAAATAAAAAATATATATATTTCTACAATATATGTTTGTATACAAAAGACACGTTGGGACCGGGCTAGCCTGCAAATATTCAAAATAGATGAATGGATTCTCAAGCAGCGTGCCACTGCTGGGGCACATACATTTAAGAGCTCGTGTGCAGTGGGATATTTTCGAATTTTAGTCAATAGGCCAAGAAATAATTTATTTAGAATGTATCTTTGCTGAGTCATTCATGGTGTAGTACCGCTACATCGTCTGAGTTTTGTGTGGGCAGCGTCGGATTTTTCTCCTGTTTCGTGGCAGTGTGTATGTCGATGTGACTGGTGTTTTTCTCTAAATGTGCCCTGGAACTAGCTTGGTACCAGTTGGAGGTGTAGTCTGCCTGATGTCAGTTGGGATAGGATCTAGCAACCCCACGACCCTGAACAGGATAGGCAGTGTTGAGAATGAATGAATGGATGTTTCCTTGCTCATTTCTATGTCAGCAACACATAGAGGCAGTCAGAACAAATTAGTGTTCTATCAAATGACAAAGTATTGAATTCACTTATGACTCGAGTGACATTTTTGTTTGTTCTTGTGTCACATTATATTTTAAACTTAAAATTAAAAGGTTAGGATTCAAGATGACAGATGGTAGCTAGATACATATTGTAGATGGATGGGTTGACAGAAAGACAGACAGATATATACATATATACATGTGCTCAAGCCTTTCAAAACAATGTTTAGGATGATTAATTAGGTTTTTTTTCTTAAAGATTTTGGCCAAATTAAAACAAAGGGATAATAGACGACAGAATTAAAAGGAGACCAGAGACAAACCACAACATGAACAACATCCACAATGCTGTTTGCTATGGAATTTCTGTAATGGTAAAAGAGAGAAAGGAGTTTTGTTTTCACTCTCTTTATTTCAGGAGCAAAGCAGAGAAGGGGAGTAATGGATTCCAGCTCCAGGTGGATTTTGTCTCACCAAGCAAAAGCCAGCTTCAGTTTATAAGCTACAGGCTAGAATGTATCTCTTGCTCGAGAAGATACTGTATGTTTTGCATCATAGGCACCTGTGTCGTCCAAAATGTATGTGGTCTTACAAGCCTTGAGGCTGGAGAACAGGACAGGTACAAATATCAAAACACCATAATATTTTTTTACATTGTGGCTGGGATAGGCTCTAGCACGCCCGCCGTGCAAAAAGCGGTACACAAGATGGATGGATGGACGGATGGATGGATGGATGGATGGATGGATGGATGGACGGACGGACGGACGGACGGACGGACGGATGGAAAGTTAAGCAGCCCCTATCCTGCTAAATATCTTGTCACGCTTTCTTTCACCAGCGTTCTCTCTGCAGCATGATCCACACAACATTCTTTCCAACCTCCGGTGCTGCGTGATTTGTCACTCTGCATCAGACGCTAGGCCCAAATTGTTAATATTGTGTGACATTTAACCCTTAACTCCCCTGCACCCACCACCCTTTAACTTGAAATGTCAAAGTGTGTTTACAGAGCGGTGCTTATAGATATGTGGGCTACTGTGTGGCATGTTTTGTGTGTGCAGGCTCATGCGTCGGCATTTGCCTACACATGGAGGTTGTCAAGACGCTGAGTTTTTTTCTTTTGCTCTCAAGAGTACTCGTCCTTTTTTGTTGTAAATAATTTAAGGGTTGGCATCCATGAAAGTTTGCAAGTAAATTTTAGTTTTGCATATGTTTTGGGGACTCATTTCTACATGTTGGGGAGTAACAACAATAAGAAGTGACGCAGGACGGATGGAAGCGCTCAGCGAATGCCAGCTTTTATTCAAGCTGCGCCCTGGAGGTGAAGAATACTAAGTGTGGTGATGGCGTGTCAGTTGCAGGCGCTTCAGGCAAAAAATGGTCTGAACTAATTAAGCTTTCACAAGAAAACACAGGGAAATACTGGAGGCTTCTGTCGTTTTCTGATGTTTACAGGTGCACATCTCCCCTAAGATGTTACTCCACGCTTAACTCTTTTGTACTTTTTGAAAAGACTTGCTTCAAACTAAATCATTTACCTTTTAATTAACTGTTGGTATGCATCAAATAACTTTGCACACTGACTAATTTTCAACAGGGGCAGCACTGACCTTTTGTTTAGAATGTTGCACAAGTTGCCATGGTAGCGTGGCTGTTTGTGTACTTTCCTGCTCGAGGACGAGGCTGTGCGATTGCTGCATGGCAGGGTGGCACATGGCTGCAAGTGAGCGCCCTTACAGGGAACGTCAGAAATGTCAGCACAATAATGCTACGAAGGATGAAGGAACTCATGGGATGCAAATTCACTGAAAGTTTTGTCTACTACGCTACAATACTTAATGCAATGCTAATGTGAGATAATTGATGTGGGCAGCAGTGGTGGCTAGTGAAGTTTTTGCCAATGGGGGGGTGCTATAAAAATATTTACATTGTTAGTTGTCGTAGTCTCGGCGGCTCGGTGGAGCACAGGTTAGCATGTCTGCCTCACATTTAAGATGTTCGATAAGGGTTCGATTCCACCTTCGACACTTGCATGTTCTCTTCGTTCCTGTCTGGTTTTCTGCGGGCACTCCGGGTTCCTCCCACATCCCCAAAACATGTTTGGTAGGCCGATTGAGCAATCCAAATTGCCCCTGTGTGAGTGCGAGTGCGGATGGTTGTTCGTCTCTGTGTGCCCTGCGATTGGCTGTCAACCGGTTCACGGTGTCCCCCGCAAACTGCCCGATGACAGCTGGGACACGCTCCAGCACGCCCGCGACCCCTGTGGGGACAAAGCGGTACAGAAAATGTATGGATGGTGTTGTCGCCGTCTTTCTAGACAACATGCAATGAGAGGGAATAAAATTGTTACAGGAGCATCTTTTTTTAATTATTTCCAAATTTCTGGAGTTATGATCATTGCCCAAATAACAGAGAAAACTGGAGCCAAATAATGTTTACATAGGTTTCTGTCATCGGTCTTTCAGGTGGGTCGACGCTTCCCCCTTGCGAAAACTGAAAAATACAGGGAATGCAGCATGCAACATAAGGAAATGACAATGTCTGGGTTGCTTGACACAGAGATGATGCCCTCACCTTCTCCTGCAGTTGTCACATTCCCACATTTGTCTTTTCTACTCAATGTTCTTGATCTTGGTTTCTGAGCACTCCTTAGATGCATGCCAGTAACCGTGCATTCTTGCTACCCTTCCAGAGTTCTTCCTCTGGCAATGAGAATTTCTTCCTTGCATTCCTTTTGTAAAACAAATAATGAGACAGAGAAAAGAGAAGAAAACAATTGATAGAGGATAGTAATCTTCCAAGTGTCAAAGGTCATTTTTGCCTTGTCATTTTAGCAGTATTGACCTCTGTACAACAACAACCATACGTCATTCAGCTCTTACTCATCCCAAGGCAGCCAAATTGCAAAAATGAAATGTGCCAGGATGTAGCCCACATTTGATACCACATGATTCATCATGCAGTACATAAGAGGCATGAATCAAAGTTGGACAGCAGGAGCGGGCAAAGTGAAAGTAGTGGATGTCATGTCAAGCTAGTATCTTACTGAGCAGGGTGGGTTAGCGAGGGTTTGCGCATGGCCTGAATGTTGATTTTTCGTCAGGGTTTGTTCAAGGTCGCAAACTGTCAGAACGATGTTCGACAGATACAGGATCCGACAAAATGATCTGACACATTTGTAGGTTTAATTAAATGCAAATAAATTAAAGAAACAAAAAGGTTTTTTAATGTTATTTTGGTCTTACCGCTGCCACATTTTCTGGAGTTCTGGCGGTGCGAGGTCGGCCGGTTGATTTTTGTTTCAATGCTGATCCACTGGCTCTGAAGTTAGTAACCCATAACAAAATCATGTTTCAAGGAGGTACGGGATCATGTCTACCAAGTCTGAAGAGCAAACAGAACGCTCGTCTTGATAAATGTTTCCACAATTAAAGCGCGATGCTCACCGGTCCAATTCATGTTAGCAACTGAAACAAAACAAAATAACATTATTCGAAAACTAAACAAAAATAAAATGCAACGAAAACAAAACGAAACAAAACAAAATGGCATTAAATGTACTTTTCCAAACAAAAAAAAGTTTTTGTTTCTTTAATTTGTTTGCATTTTATTAAACCTACAAATGTTTCAGATCATTTTGCCGGACCCTGTATGTGTCAACAGTTTTAATAATAGTCAATAAAATTCTTGCTGCAAAGGAATTTTGCACATGTTCAAAATGTCTTTGAGACAAAAAACATTGTAAGCATTCAGGAACCTCAATGAAATACTAACGTTCGCTACATGCGCAAATGCTCAGTGACATACAGGTTTCACTAATCATCAGACGATTTGGCTAATCTTATTTTGCAATAAGGATTATCTTTTTTAAGAATATTTTTTGTTTTATCTCTGCGCCCTGGATGACTCAAACAAGTGCGCACACATGCAAATACACACACACACGTGCACAAACACGCACGCATGTGCACACACACACAAACACACACACAAGCACACACGCACACAAGAATGATAACGGGTACATTTTAAGAAGGGTAGGGGCTGGGGGCTTGCAGCCATGCTTGAAGCCAGGAGGCATTGCTGACATTTTTGCGATAAAGGTCTTGATGAAACTTTAGTGTTTGCAGATACACACTCACACGCATGCAGGAACACACTCGTACACACACATACTGGTTACCATAATTCATGGGGACCAACTTTGTAATCAACACTTATGGGGTCCACCATTTCTAGTGGTTCTAAGAATGTAAAAAAAAAAAAAAAAAATGGCTAAAGTGCCCATCGGTCAGAGAGCCCGAACACACCTTCAAGCCAAGGCTTTCTTTTACACAATAAAAATTAAGAAATGTTTTTTAGTTTATTTTTTTTAACAGTAGATCTTGTTTCATATCAAGCTCCTTACACAGGTTTTGCCCCTTGGGCCCAAATCATTCCAGTCAAGCAAAATAAGCAATTTTGCAGCATGTTTTTAGGAGATTAGACCGGTGTGAAGTGAAGTGTCGCTTTGCAGACAAACATGGCTCACAGATAGCAAGTGAACAACATGGTTGTGTTTGTTCAAACATTCATGAGTCAGCTGCACCACTTTATCAGATCATGCCATTAGAGCAACATCGCTCAGGGGGGCAGGTGCACTATAAAATGGTTTCTGTGGCAAAGCCTAAATATTGTGATGGTTTACCAGGTGCAGTTACGGTAGAGAAGGGAAGTTTGTTTGGACAAAGGTGACTGCCATAGATAATCTCCTAATTTAAACAAAAAGAAGAAAATAAAAAAGCTGATTTGATTTGGACTGGGATGAAGTGGTGACATTATCTCTATCCTGCTGCTATCTGAATCTGTCACAGAGCTTCACTCCACAAATCGAGCTGTGAAGTGCAGTTAGCAGCCAAATGCACAACTCCCCTACACTCAGACTCATCCACGGGCGAAGCCATCATTCACTTGGTTATATTTGAATTAGATGTCTAGACGGAGTTCTCCAAAACACTGCTTTTTTGTCATCTGGGGTTTTATCTTTGATCAGGATGATAAAGTCCTAACAAAAATCCCAGTCCCAAAATAGGGGCAAGTGTAGTGTCCAAACAACCAGCATGTACTCTCACATTAGTTTTACAGGAACCATCAGTACGTAATGACTATTCAAATCAACCATTAAAAGCTCTATGGGGACATTAAAAATTAATATACAAACCCAGTTTAGGTCATGGCATGAGCGACCTTCAGCTTTGAAATTTGAATTTCAGTGGCAAGTTTCCCATTTGGGATCTCCTTCTTTGCCCTAAATGAGGTCCATGTATATGTACAACTGTTATGTATGAAAGCAGAAAAAAATATGGAAGCTTTGTACTGTTTCACATTATTGGTATACCAACAAGCAGACTCGTTAGTACATCTGATGTGCAGCAGGTCATGTTTGTGTCTACGTTTAGAGTGATTGCGTCATATCAACAAATTTATACAGAACGCAGTGTGCAAAATTACCAATCTGATGAGCATGTGATAGCAGCATGAGTCAGTAAGTACAATTGATGCTCATGCAGACTCTTTGAATAAACCCTCTGCACCATTTAACATCCAAACCAGAAGCGTTATAACTAAATGATAAATGTTCTATTTCTATTACAAATTCCAGTTGCAGACTACAGACCACAATAAAAAGCGTGTTTCATACATTATAGCAAATAAATCATGTATCAAAAATATTTCTGTAGATACAGATTTTCTTTACATCTCTTGTGCACTTATGATTTGGTTGTGCAGGTGAAACTAATGATGAGGCTATTCCAATAGAAATACCCTGCCGTGTGATCCAGGGTGAAGTCTGCCTTCCATGCACACTTATCTGTTTATAGGTCACTCTACCGTGAGCAGGATAAGTGGTAGCAATGGATGGATAAAGGGAGCGTAGGTCGTGACCGTGACGTTTAACCTCTCGCAAATATTTATAATATTCCACATTGGTGCCATTCCTGAGATGAAACTATTATGTCTTGTGGCTGAGAAGTATGATGCCACGTTGCTCTTTAAATCCTAAATGTCATGGTTCTATCATTTAGTCTCCTTTGACATTTGAGTGCACCTATGTCAAAATTAGTGAGAATATTTGAGCACGCACAGCTACATAAGCTTGATGATAAGCATGTTTTCAAAAATAAAAAAGTGTGTTAACTGCAAGTACTCAGGCCTTGACCCTCACAAAATCATGCACGTTCATTGCTAAATGAGTATGAGTGATTTTCGTCCATGCTGGATGTGCCCTACGAACAGTGAGCAGCCGTCTTTTATTAGCACTAAACACCAAGTATTCTAGTGAACACCAGTGAGTGAACATTACACATTCATTCAAGGCTACTGCCCCTTGTGTATTGCAATTATCATCACCAGTTGCTCAAGTGGAGTTGACTGTTCCATAAAAAAATTAAAATATACTGCTGCACTCTAATATGACAACCCTTTACCACCGCACCCTACTTGGTATGATCACTCACCCACAGTTGACATCCACTGAACAAACAGCTCGCCTACGCCTTTACGCCCGTCTACACTACTGGTCTGATTAGAATATAGTATTTCTGGATGTGGCTTTCACATTTACTGCGGCTAACAACCCGAGTCCAGTTCTCATATATTTCCTGTAGGTGAATGCTTTACACGAGTCATATGTAGGTGACTGTGTTTGTGTCTGTGAATGCGTGTTTGCACGCATGTGCCCACACAGGGGAAAAAGAGGGTGTTTGTCATTTAAACAAACATAGACTTTTGAGAAGCTTCTTTTGGCTTTTCAATGCTTCTGGCCCCAACTACGGGGCCTGTATACAATACACTTCACTGTGTTTAATTCACACCTGTGTAACTGGCTTCATCATACGTGCTGCATATAAAGAGAGTGAGGTAAAAAGATGGAGAAGAGGATGAGGAAGAGGCAGCATCAGATAGACACAAAGACTGAGGAAAGGGCGGAGGGAATAAAGGGTTGCGAAGCTTTGGAGGAGCCAAATGCACCACTCAACAGTGCCATCTAAAGGCCATGTATCCTTACGTGTCCCCTCATCTTTATTCCTCCTTAGATGTCTCATCCTCCCTGTTACCCTTCATCCCAAAAGCTGCATCCTGTCTATAACATGCATCACACACGCCTACATGACACACATGACATTCATGCATAGCAGTGCATGAATGTCCTGTTTCATCACTCTGCCCTTGTACCACACTGATTCACTGTAAGCAATTTGCTAAGGTAAGTTAAAGGAAAGACTTACTTCTCCCTAATGTCCTCTTCCTTCCCTCCTTATTTACCTCTACTTTTGACTCCAATGACATTTTATTTCAACCCCCCCATCATCCCTCTCACGCACTCGCCACTTCTCTCTATGTCCTCTGGCTCCTTATGTCGCTACAGCGCCACCACCCGGAACTAGAAACAGCAGTGACGGATTACTAATTCTCGAGATGCAGTGGGGCTGTGGCAGCTGCCGGTGGGAGGACTGGGAGTGAGTAAAAGTGTATGTGTGACAGGGAAGATACAATCAGAAAATCTCACAGCGGTGACATCTTCATGCACCTAAATTAATGAGATGCCATATGACAGGAAATTTTGACCTTCACAGAAAGAATATTGTGGGATGCTTGCTATTTGATACAGTTCCTGCCATTATAAGGCCTGGAGGAAGTCAGGGCTTCTGGATCCTGCAATGTATAAAATATGTGTAAACTGGATTAAAATTCTGATCATAACAACATCACTCCGTTGACTATGGTCACTATGTTTTTAATCTTGAGTTCACAGTGGCAAATCATTACCATGTGTGACCATAGCAGCACACATACTAAATGGTCTCAACACAAGAAACACTGCTATATTTGCTACTCCCTGTTGCCATGACTACATTTCATTTCACCATTTGCGCTAGTCATAATTACCACTCAATAGTAGGCATTATTGTTGTCACTGGCCATCTAATGTTTGGCATGCTGCATAATAGCATTTTCAAAAATCTATGTACCTTTCATTCAACCTGTTCATTTAGTTTTTGATGGTGATTCTGAAACGAAATAAAATGCAATTTAATCAGAACACTGTGCTCATAAGGGAATACTTAGGAGACTTACTCTCCAGTTTGAGAGTTGACCAGGTTGCCAAGCAACACACTGCGTGTGCGGTGCATCAAATATAACCCCCCTCCCAAAAAAAAACCCTTACCGCCCATTATTACGATGACTGTGTTGTTTGCGATTGGATCTTAAACTCACGGCCCAGGTCGTTTGGGGGCTTTAAGCAAAATAAAGCAAAAGGCCCCATAATTCAAACTTCTCATTCCAATTTACAGTCAGAACCTTAAGTAGACGGTGCCATTCGTCCGTCCAACCCGCCCGCCCATGTGTCCGTCCGTCCATCCCATCCATCCATCCATCCATCTTTCTGTCTTACTATCCATCTCAGTGACCTTTATGAGCCAAGGCACACGTTTTAAGTTTGAAAAAAAATATATATAAATAAATTTAAATATATTTATTATTGGTAATTATTATCATCTATTCCTGTTACAATACGTTCCAGATGGTCGTCCTCACATTTCTCTTGTCATCACATTCTTTTGTATTTACGTTTTGCATTTTGATCTAAAGTTTTCTACACAGTAGGTCAAATATTGAACACTACATTGTATAATGTTATCAATGCGTATTTCACTTCGTCATACTGCTCTAGATATTTTAGCTTCATGTTCTTGACTTCTCTGCTGCAATTGATTTGATCACCCATGCCCTTCACAAGGTAAAAAAAAGCCTTCTGGGATAGTAAATAATTTAAATGCAAACTCAGGTCTGGAGAGCGAAGATTTTGATTGACGGGGCACTGCAGTCAAAGCCAAATCAAAACTAGCCTTTGCTTTCAAAGCTTGCAGCAGCATAGTCTTACTATGCAATTTTATTTGACACGCTGTCACTGAAGCTGTAAATAACGACTGATATCAATATTTTTGTTCCGCTTCTATTGTATCACATCAGGACAAAAATGATCAGGAAAAGTTGTCATCATGAAATTCTGACAAATAAGTTGCACCAAGCTCTTTTGTCACTGCTAATTTGGCTGCCTGTCAAAGTAAACAGTGTCAAAAACTGCCCACAAGTCGTGTGTCTCCTTTCATTCTGATAAAAGTCAGCTGCATTGAAATCTCTATTGTTATTTTTCATTGTGCTGCCCAGTTGGAGACCAAATGATATGTCAACAATAATATGGTTCCACGCCACGATTGAAGCATCGTGGTGGCAAGGCTGTCATAAACTGTTGCAGTCAACAGTGGAGTGTCTAATTCTATCATTCTGAGGTTGCTTGTCATTAAGGAAGGGCAACAGTGATCCACTGAATATTATACCCGCCATGGACAAACAAATTAAACTTACCTCACGTCCGCCTCACAGTTAGGAGGGTGTGGGTTCGATTCCACCTCCGGCCCTCCCTGTGTGGAGTTTGCATGTTCTCCCCGTGTCCGCGTGAGTTTTCTCCGGGCACTCCGGTTTCCTCCCACAAAAAAACATGCTTGGTAGGCCGATTGAAGACTAAATTGTCCCTAGGTATGAGTGCGAGTGCGGATGGTTGTTCGTCTCTGTGTGCCCTGCGATTGGCTGGCAACCGGTTCAGGGTGTCCCCTGCATACTGCCCGATGACGGCAGTTCGGAAAATGGATGGATGAATGATAATACTAACAATAATAATAATACGTCCGTCTCACACACACACACACACACACACACATAGACACGCACAGCACACATTTCCATCCTCCGTACTGTTCAACCTCAAAAGGGTCACGGGTATGCTGGATCCTATCCTGGCTGAGTTATTTTATTTCTCACATGACTGTGTACCGATAAAAAGATGATCCTGAGTCATTATAGTTCAGATGATGAGAGAAGTCTTTAACACAGCTGGAGATGCTCAGAAACTTTTGCAGCATTGTTTAGGAGCTTGAGTTTGTGTAAAATGCTTCCAAGATTCGATTTTGCAGGATGGCATATAGTCGACACTATTTTAATTTCTTTTGTCAATTGACTGGTGCTTTCTTGTCTAGGCTTTATCCATAGTTCAGCCAAGTGAATCACAACATACATATGTGCCTTTCTGTTCATTGGAAAAAGAAAACGGAACAATAATTTGACATTCTTCAAACTCTGAAGTTGTCTTGCAAGAAATTACATTTGGCTGTGTCTGACCTGTGATGGGCTGGCGTGACCAGTCCAGGATGTAACCAGCCCCTAGCTCAAGATCAGCGAGGCTAGGCTCCAGCTTGCCCACGACCTTAATGAGGAAAAGCAACACAAGAAATGGATGGATCAGTGGGTGGATGGCTAATGCTGTGGACATGCCAGTATCCTCTGATTGCTAGTTTGATTGTTCTTGGTGTAAAATGATGACATAAAAATTCATGCGTACATTGACAAGGATGGGCAGATGAGCTTGCTTTCTTTATGTGGCAGTGTGTGGGTACAGTAAATACAGTTTATCGCTCTGTTTTTCTGCCTCCACAAAGTGCTTTTGAATTGGCCATATGTGTTGCCTTTTCCCCTGTAAGCTATCCATCCATCCATCAATTATCTAAACCACTTTGTCTTCAGTCAGACAAAACACATGGGGTTTCTTTGTATAGCATTCTGGACTTTTCTCTTTATTTTTTAATTCTGCACAACAAGAGTTCTGTTTACAGACCCAAGATAGACGCTGTGTCTTAACAAGTTAAATAAATAAAACATGCTGTACAATAAAAACAACAAGCACCACCATAATGAGCATGTGGCCTTCACTGTACCATTATCAACCCGAGAGATGAGGACCCTTGTAGTTATCTTGTCGAAGCAGATTCTGCAAGGGAAAGAAAATTTTGTGTGGGTGTGCAAACGTGCGCAGGGAGTGGGGGTGGTGACTCTCTAAAGCAGCGCTCACAGAGTTAACGATCTGTGGTCGTTCAGCATTCCTGGGGAAAAGTTTTCGCCAACTCCTCCTGGCAACTCATTATTTTAGACCTCTTAAGCATCATAAAATGAAAAAATGCCAGCTCCATGAGATAGATCGTAGGGAATAATATTAATAATCTTGAGGTATGAGTAGTCACTGAAAATTCAACATGGAGACTCCCCTCCCTTTGTGACAGCAAATCTTATTCCTCTCCGGAAAAAAACAAACAAAAATATCATCCACAGGGTACTTCCACAATGTCAGAAATTTGCAAAGGCACAGTATCATTTTGCAACTTTTATTTTTTTCTTCGATAAGAAAGTTTTCCAGATCTGGAGTAGGCAACATCTAAATTCCAATTAAAGTTTAATTGATCATCCAACTATAACATGTGATACCAGCATTTCTAGACATTAACATGGACAGCCTTGATTATTTACCTCTGTTTAGCATTAAAAGTTAAAATGAAGGACATAGACTGCTCTCAAGACAAAACAAGGGTAACAACGCAACACACCATCATGAATGAACTCTCTCCCCCCCACCCCGACCCTCGGCTGCGTAATGTCCTGGCCTTTTGGGCCACATTGGCTGCCTTGCACTACTCCTCCTGTACTTTTGCGCTATATTCTGACTGTCTGCTGTATGCACACTTGCTCCATTTTTGTTCCTCCTATTTATTTATTTATTATTTATTCATCGCTGTTGTTTATTCATTGTATGTGCCTTCTTGTTTTTACTTTTTGTGTTGTTTACTTGAATGTTTTGTTTGTCCGTGGACCAATATAATATAATATAATATAATATATATGTATATATAATATGTAATATGTCTTGTCACCGTGGGATAGTAGGAAACGAAATTTTTATCTCTTTGTGTGTCTTGACGTGAAGAAATTGACAATAAAGCAGACTTTGACTTTGAATAAGTCATGCTCGCAATGTACCATGACTTAGAATGGCTTGTTTATGCGCACTTTTACGTTAGTTGGGCTTTGGTTAGGACTTAAGTGAGACTACTTTGAAATCATGCAAGCAAAATGTAATCTAAATATAGCACATACATATATGTACTTCTGCAGACTGAATTTTTAATTCCACTACCAGAAAGGAAAGTTGACCAAGTTGAAAGCTCACAATCCCCCAAATTATAAAAGCCTTAAGAAGCAAATGAATGCAAGACCTCTCTTCTCTGTGAATCTATCCCTGACCAAACCTCCCAATAGATCAAAATCTGATGTGCTGGCAGTCATCCATTTTCATTTCATTGGATGATGGACGGGCTCTGATCAGTACAAATTGGGAAAGGAGGGCATTTTTGGTTTTCCAGTGATTTTCCTACTCAGCAGCAAGCCAATCATCAGGAATTAGAAATGGGAGGAGCGGAGAAATCTGAGAGAAGGGGAGCACATTTAATGAAAAGTCAATAAAAAAAATGTTTTATGTAAATTACTGCTCATCGACTAGTTGAGTACTGAATATGGCTAAAGTAGATGAAGGGGCATTACCCTCTGTTCGGTATGCTCACTGTATTTCAGTCTCCCTAGTCTCTCTGCATTGCTTCAAGATTTTCTTTTATTCTCTTTTTTCCTGGCTGGTTTCCTTGTGTTATGTAGCCAAGCAATCAAATGCAAATTGCCGTGTTTTAGACCACTGTTGTCCCGCTTCCGGACCAAGTCGGTGGCTCAGCAAAGGACCCACCGACATTCATGAATAGCACCAGCCAATTGCTTTTTAGTCAAGTTGGAAACCTGGCATATTTAAATAGATCATGTCTCCACTGTGTACCAAGTGAGACACTGAGTGAATACAAAAAATATGTTGAAGCACTGGAGGGTGGAAAGCTCAGTGTTGGTGAGTGATCAGCAGTTTAACAACCGAGCTATCACACACATGCCAGAATTGCTGTGCAGGGCCAGAACACACATTAGGCAGTGGGGTCAGTCAAAGCGGTGCGCCGTTAAAAGCAGTGGAGGATGACAACCTCAGAGGGCTTG
Source organism: Syngnathus leptorhynchus (assembly GCF_054491065.1). Classification (NCBI taxonomy): domain Eukaryota; kingdom Metazoa; phylum Chordata; class Actinopteri; order Syngnathiformes; family Syngnathidae; genus Syngnathus; species Syngnathus leptorhynchus. The sequence goes on from NC_141195.1 coordinate 20,801,024, forward strand.
GCTGCCCTTGCTGTCAGAAAAGATGACCCTCATCTCACAGTCTTTGTTTTTACAAGATAGGAAGCAAACCAAGCAGAAAAGGCTGAGAATAGTATGTGCATTCATAGGGCATGTGCACTTGTACATAGGTATTAGAAATATGTCTTTTGACCTTTTGCTCTGAAGACTTTCAGAAACTCACTGTGAGGCAATTATCAGAATTGTTTTGTCTTTTGTATACTATAATGCGGCTATTGTGTTTTTATTAAATGTTTTTACTAATATATCTGTACTGCTGTAACACGCTCATATCGCCTTCAGAAACTTCAAGAATGTTGATTATACCTCCCTCAGTCATCTACAGCTCCTTTCTCCACTACAAACATCAGTCACTGACCATGGACCTGCCTACCTACCTACCTACCTACCTACCTACCTACCTACCTACCTACCTACCTACCTACCTACCTATCATTGCCCTGGGGGATGCTAAGTCCCACCCCCCGCACTGTTGTCTTCACCATTTACATGCTCCGCCTCCATCGTGTCGTCAGCAGGCATGGTCGACAATTCCATTGCTTTGACGACACACAACTCTACCTCAAGGCCCCCCTCCCTCCACTTTTTCTTCCTCTGTCGCTCAACTGGACTCCTGCCTGGAGGAGATAAAGGCAGGGAAGAGTGATAACTTCCTACAGCTCAATAACTCCAAAACAGACACTCATAAGTTCCGTTCCTCCTTCATTTCTTCCGTCACTATTCTTGGCCACAACTTGTCCTCTCCCTACGTGACTAATTTGGGGGTATGGTTTGACACCCATCTTAGCTTTGACAATCATATCAACCGCATTTAAAAAACTTCCTTCTTTCACCTCTGTGATATTGCTAAAAAAATTTATCTCCTATGTTAAATGTTTACCATGCCAAAATGGAAGATGTTTTTTGTTTTTGTTTTGAAAAATAAAAACTTTTTTTACTTTTTTACCATTTTTCTCCCATCCTGCTGTGGAGAGGCTCGTCCATGCCTTTGTCTCCTCCAAGTTGGACTACTGTAACACGCGTCTCACCAGAATCCAGAGCAAAAGCCTACAAGGGCTTCAATATGTCAAAAATAGCGCTGGCTGGGTCCTGATGAGAGTGCGTAAACACGAGCACATCACCCCCATCCTTCGCACTCTGCACTGGCTCCCTGTTCACCTCTGCATCAAATTCAAAATCCTCCTTCACACCCATCACTGTCTGCGCGGTGTAGCCCCCACCTAGCTCACTGAACTCCTCAACCCACACAGATCATTCCGTCAGTTGCATCTTCTGCGCCTGCCCAGCTCAAGACCGTGGGTGACAGGGCCTTCGAGGTTACTGCTCCCCGTCTGTGGAATGCTCTTCCTGGGCACCTCAGGGCTCCACAGACGGATGCTTTTAAAACGGGATTAAACATTTTCATTTTGCGGAAGCCTTTCCTGGACAGGTTTTGTCTGATTTCATCTTTGATTGTTCTTTTCTATTTCTATTGCAATTCTTTCTACTTTTATTTCTTATTTTTCCATTCTATCTTTTATTGCTGGATTGTGCACTTTCAGATTTGCCTTCAAATGCAAAGTCATGAATAAAAAACTAAAATAAATAAATAATAATAATAATAATAATAATAATATTGTGCTAGAAAAAAAAGTGAAGTTTTTCAATAATACGTTTAGGAACACAAAGGGTCGGTGTATTTAAGATGTTTATGTTTTTCAGCCTGGTTGATTCGAGTTGCAAGAAGCCCAGTCTTCCTGCGTGTTGTAGGTGAAGTTCATGACATATGCATCACAATAAAATATTAAACATTAAATTCTGACAGATGAAGTGTGCATAACTCTTCCCAGACGTATTGGTAACTACTGCCATACACTGGGACTTTAATTCTAGAGACAGAAAATAGAGTGAAAGTTCTCCAGTCAGCAATAAATCTACTACTACACTCAATCTGTGTGAGTGGATTTTATTGAAACGTGTTTTTGATATGTTATTATTCTAATTCTTGTGTATGCATACATGAGGATGTAACCCTGAAAATGTATTTTATTTTCTCCATCTGGGTTAGACACCAATGATCAAGTGATGCTTGTTTAAATGGCCTTTGTATCTGTGCTACCAATACAACTTGGGCAGTATGGCACCATCACCTTATCAGTGAGAGAGCGACCTGGAGCTGGTGGTGTGGGATTTTGTCTCATTTGCAGCAGCTGTCAAGCTCATGTGCACAAGAAAAAATCTCCCCCAGTGCCAAAGTAAATTGGGTGCATGTTCTCTAAACCCTATTAAAGGTTCTCTCATTGTTTTCTCTCAGTGCAGTGTGTGAGGTGGATATAAGGCGAAATTAATCCACCCGACAACCCGAATGTTGCAGAAACATTTGGGTTTGGAGCCCAAAAAAGTGGTAGAAAAGAACAAAAAGCAGAATGGCAAAGGAGAGTGAAACAAATTGACGGCCAGAGAGATGGCGTGACATGAACTTAGCTGTCTTTCACGCTGCCCTCCCCATCTCAGCTTCCTGTCACTCACAACTGCTGACAAGCCCCATCTTGTATCTGTCGCCGTCACCTCAATCACACGAGCATCCGATACTGTCATCACACACTGAGTAACCTATCAGACTGCCATGCCTGTGTGTGCAGATTGTTGTGTGCATTTGATTGGGTGTGGTGACCTCGTGCTGAGGAAATATTGTGAGTGTATTTGTGTGCTTGTGTTCGCATCTTGTAATTTGACAAGCAAGGTTCCTTGAGAAAAGTCTTGACTGTTGACTCATCTGACATACCTTTTCTGTCAAAAATCGTTGGAATGCTTGCGGCGAATGAATAGCGTACAATGTAATTCTCTGTTGCGCAAAAGATAGATTTGACAGTGAATGTGGTGGATTTGCAAGCAATAAAGATTGCAAACGTGACTGGGATTACAACATTTTGTATAATTGCGTCCAAGAAACATGTTTGGATGTTTTCTGGTAAACCTTTCATTGTCTCCTATTTGGATGGAGGCTCGTGGGTGAAGTGTCTTGCCCAAGGGCAAGGCAGGGCAAGTTTATTTGTATAGCACATTTCAACAATAATGCAATCCAAAGTGCTTCACACAAAACATGAAAGGCATCAAAGAAATAGAAAACATTAAAAGCATCAGGGCACAGTTAAATAAAAAAATAAAAATAATAAAAAAAACAATTGATTAAAATTAAAATCAGTAAAAATGTAAATAACACAGTAACGGAGTTACAGTGCAGTGTAATTTAAAATAAAATCACCAATAGGCAGCACCAAACAGAAACGTCTTCAGCTCTGACTTGAAAACATTGAGAGTTGCAGCAGACCTGCATGTCTCTGGGAGTTTGTTCCAGATATTTGGAGCATAGAAGCTGAATGCTGCTTCTCCCTGTTCAGTTCGACAATCTGAGAGGTCTGGATGGTTAATGGATAAGGGATCAGCAGGTCAGAAATATACTTGGGCCCGAGAGCATTCAGAGCTTTATAAACCAGTAAAAGTATTTTAAAATTAGTTCTTTGGCAGACAGGAAGCCAGTGTAAGGACCCCAGAACTGGAGTGTTATAAATTTTTTTTTTGCTTTTAGTGAGAACTCGAGCGGCAGCATTTTGAATCAGCTGCAGCTATGTGATTGACTTTTTAGAAAGGCCTGTTAAAACCCCGTTACACTTGTCAAGTCTACTGAAAACAAAAGCATGGACAAGCTTTTCCAAATCTTGCTGAGACATAAGGCCTTAAAATTTTTGATATGTTCTTCAGGTGGTAGTAGGCTGACTTTAATGGTTTTAATGTGACCGTTGAAATTCAAGTCTGAGTCCATAACTCCACCAAGATTTCTAAGGACATGACTCAGAGTGAGCAGAATTCAAACAGCCAAATCTCCGATTACTAGCATCAAACAGGACAAAATTGTCCAGTGTTTCCTCACATAAACCAAAGTTTCAGCTGTATCAATTAAAAATGGCGATGGACTAAAAGATACTCTTTTTTTATTTTTTATTTTGGTTCTAAATTTAGCTGCAATATTCTGGCATTGTGCATTAGATACACTGATGACAGGGTTGATCAAGTGGTTATTGGTAGGAATTAGAAAAGAGAATTTTGGGGATATTATGAATATTGTCGATCGAGCTGTAAAAATATATCTTTCATTTCTGACTGCTTTAGTAAAGAGTTTGGCGTAGTGTAGTGGAGATCACTTTCAAGCTTGATTTTCCTCCACTTTTTTTTTTACCATCATGTCATTTGACCTCAAATTTGATGTGCCCATTGAGTTTCAAAACATCTTCTCCAAAGTTTATCCACACTTAAAATATGTAAATTATGGATTTATTCATTAAATGTTCAGTGAACAAGATTTGTGTATTTGTGGGGATTAAGGCTAGTATTTAGTTTTGGCTGTGATGATTAATTTGACAGAGTTTTTCACTGCTGGACTATTGTAAGTACAAAAATCATGTTATTGCCTCGGTGGTACCTGCCCTTCTCAATGTCAAGCTAGTGATGGATTCAGTAATTCCCAATAAATTCGTCAATTTTTCACATCAAAGCTGATACACTCAAAAGTCAAGCCATTCCATCCTTCTAACAACCTACTGCATTCATATCTAGTTAAAAGTAAAGATAAGGTAAACACATACAGCATATAGCATATCACAGGTCCACTGGAAAACGTACATGATTGGTGGGCAATCCCAGACATTTAGGGCTGCCAAGATTGGTTGACTAGTCTCGACGAGGCCTTCGACAGCTAAATTAATAGTTTGTCATCATTTCTGCAGTTTTGTTTTTCCTCTCATCTTCCGCTGTTACTGCTGGCTGAATGCCCATCTGTGATGCACAGCAATCAGAGTCATCCTTGATGTAAATTTCCACTGACGAAAATAATAGGCCAAATCAAAAATATTTTTATGTCTATTACAATCACCACTCGCTGAGTTGTCTCATCCGAAAGCACCAAAACAAGTCATAACCTCCTATTGCTGTGGTTATACAGTTGATTTCACATACCCACTATTCTATCTTAACAAAAAAATCACAATATGTCGGGGGTTTTTTCTCTAGTTTGTCCTAAACTTCAGTAAATCATAATTACATTTCACAGTGTTTTTAAACGGTGTTCTTAAGCTCGCTCATTATCTATTATTACTTAAACTGTTTCAATTCAACGTCTTTCACTACAAGACTTTCACTATTAATTGACAATACCAGATACAGGTATCGGGCCAAAACAAACCATATTTCAAGGTATCGAATACTCGCGATGTCACCAGCATTGGCCATACTCTTGCTGCTTTTTTACAATCAGTAACTAAAAGGCATGCTTTGCTGGCAGAGTGTTTTTCTAAGTAAACTGTAACCATGAGAACAGGATCGTGATTACATCATGAAAATACTTTAGGAGCGTAGTCTATACCCAATTATTACTTGTGAGCGTATCGATATAGAGATACCGCAGGATATTTACACCCAAATGTGTCTCACTAATAAGCATCATCTCCACAAGATGAATCAACTTTAGCAGCATAGCATAGTTCGCATCCATCACTACCCATGCTGCTTCATCCTTGTCTTGTTGCACTCCTTCTGCTGAAATCCTTGTCCTCATTTACATTTTAATTCCAGGGTTTGTGCAGCTTGACTAATCCTGCACCAACCTAAATGAGGCCTGTGTTCTTAGCAAGAATGTCTTTTTGTCTCGGCTTTCCCCCAATAAACTCCTCTTTTCTGTGTATATTTATTCATTTTTCACAGTAATACACAAACACACACAGACATACGACAAGCAAGAAGCCTGCTAGAGAAGCCAGAGAGAGACATAGTATGTTAAATAGGCGGGGATCTTTACTTTTTTGACAGGCGAGACCACATAAATGTATTCATTTTCCATCTCATCATACCTTGGCAGACAATAAAATCCATCCTCACACTTTATGTTGATGCTGTGTAAACACGCTTGCAGACAGGATAGGGAGTGGTGGACAACTTATGTCTCCCAGTTCTCCCTACCTCTGGTTTAAAATGTGCTTAGATGGAAAGAGGATTAGAGCTTTGCTACCCACCTGACATCCCTGGAGGTGGCTTTATTGTATTTGTGTGTGAAAAAGTCTCTACAAAAACGCTGACAAGCCATGGCCACGTTCCGAGACAGTGAGGGAGATGTTTTTGCAGGCATTAGTGCACTGTTATGGTGTTTGTACATAGTGCTTAACACAGCATCTGTTCACTTAGGTGGGAGGGACAAATGCAGGTGTCGTGAGATTGCACAACCAGGTGTGTACTCATAATCTGTTCCCCTTTTTCCATCCCCAGGTTTCTCCAAGTCCTCTGTTCATTCATCTATTCATGCTCTATGTATCGGTCTTTTCCTCATTTAGGTTATGGGTGAGCTGGAGTCCATGCCAGCTGAGTTTGACCGTTGTGTGGGAGGTGTACTTTAGACTGGTCACCAGCCACTCTCTGGAGACATAGACAACCCTTTCACATGCACACAAGCAATCATCAAAATGAAGAGGGTCATGATAAAACATTAACTTGAAATAGTCTGTGTTTTTTAAAGCGATTCTAATGTATTGTCACATCTTGGAATGTATTGCCCTGGGCTGTGGAGCACCTCAGAGTAAATGTTGTGCTTACAGCTTTCCGCACGCCTCTGAAGTGACCAAATCTATTAAGACTTTAGCGCTGGTTGACTTCACCTGCAGTTATCGACTGCAATGGAATTTCCTTCAGTGTTCTCTTTGAAATAATATACATTGATTTCTTCAGGTAGTAAATTGTCCTTGAATGGCTTTTTGCTACAGAAATGGGTACTGTAGGACACCCATGATTAAATGTTTTACCCTTGTCACTCAAATAGTATTGGTTGGCCTGTGATTAAATTGTCTGAAGTTTGAAAAAGTGTTTCCTCGGAAAAACGTCTTTCAAAGGGGTGACATGCTGTGTTCGATGTTTTTTTTTTGACCCAATACAGTAGCCGCTCAGAGTTGCCAGACCAGGATACGGCATCAATCCGACAAAGAACAATCATTATCACAATGTATTTAAATCATATTTAATGCAAACTTTAGGGTGCAAAAGCCACAAGTAATTCAGATCAACCTTCTGATTTGTGGATAAGTTTCTAAACAATCTGCGTTTGAGTTTAGTTGTAATACATGCTAAGAGCAGATTAATCAAAATTGCAGTTTCAAAGCATACGTCTACATTTTCTCGCAGCAAATTAAATCTGCTCTTTTTCTCTAACAGCATCACTCCACAAATCTGTCCACATTATTTTTTAAGTTACTGTGTGCTCAAAATTTTGCAAATACTAACTCTGCTGATGTGACAGGTAAGGATTAGTCCATTCACACCTAAACTACCCAAAAGTCACAGTTTCCTACCTAATCTACTTTTCACATCCGGAAATTCCCCCAGCAGGCAGAAACGACATTGTAAAAGAGCTATGAAGCAAGAGAATGCACTTAATCCAGTAAAATGCTCACTGTGTTAGTTTTGCAGTTTAATGGACAAATGTATTATTCATGTGGGCTGGTCGAAAGGTTTGTACAAATGAGAAAAGGCAAACAAGCGTGAAGTAAAGTTTCCACTCCTGTGATGGATGAAAATCCACATTGGGCACTGCTTATGAATATTACTCTTGGAAGATGTGCCTTGTATGTGTCAGTTACATTAGTATGTTTAACTATATTTGACAATCCCCACCATGTCACAGCTTAGCAACACAGTTGCGGAATCAGACTACCAAAACCAGTCCTAAAATGACACTCATTGATATCTTTCAACATATGGGAATCCTCAGAAGCACACAAATATTCTCCTTTGGGAGTGTAAACTGTACAAGAGCGGGATGTCCAACTCTGGTCCTAAAGGGCCACTATACTTCATGTTTTAGCTGTTTCCCTCCTCCAATGTTCCCGTAGTAGAGTCTAGAATTTCTTAACCTATCCTTGGCCCATGTACCGAGTCCCAAATGTACTGAGGCTGTTCAAAAATACCTCTTATATAAATAACACAAATGACACAATGATGTCATTGTTGTAGTTAAACGTATATGGCATTTTCATCGCAGGCAGTTATCAGAGGAGCTTCCACACCTGTTTGCGTGTGGAATCAAGTTTCTAGCCATTTTTGTGTGCAAATATTTGATAGTGACATTGTGGTTTGTTTCATCCTTATATTGAATTTGAGCTGTGAGTTTGTGTGGACAGTTTGCTTTGGTTAGTAGCCCTGAAAAGGACCGTTTGGAAGGAGGTTGAAGCACATGGTAATAGTGAACAGGTGGGAAAAAATCAGGACGAGGAAGAGATTGACCAGGAGAGACAACTGCAATCACAGTTAAGGCTGTAACTGTGATTTTTTTTTTTCCTTTTAATCAAAACATGAACAATCAGCAACAGAAAATCAATGAAACATGATGTTGGCCAATATTTGAAAGGGAAACATCTGAAAGCAGCCTCCAGAGTGTAATTGTTCCAAGACAAATGTTAATTACTTGAGTGCAAACTCATTTTAGTGACCATTTGAGCACCTTTCATTCATGCACATCTCCAACAAACAGCCTGGTGCATGTAGAAGAACAGGCTTTGTTTGCGGAACCCACTATATCCTCCATTCAGACACAACTATTGTTTCACAAGCATACATTTGGCATGTTAAGAAGGCCTTTATATCTATGTGCATCAGGATTCTATACAGCCCAGAATACATTGCGCATAAGGAACGAGCTCTGCTATGAGTGTCTAACCGTTCAAAGGCTAGTCCACACATTTTCACTATTTTACTGATAAATGGCTTGTTGAGATGCTCCTCAGCGACAAAAAATATTCAAGAATAGTAATTAAAAAATGTCTGCCTATTTACTGGTCGAACAAAAAAATGGACCTCAAATTTTAGGAGGAAAATGACACTGCGTATGTAGGTACAATCCGGATTCCTGCGCTAATTTGAATGTGTGATGTATGGGCACATGAGCACCTGACACAAATGGTACTTTATCAAACCATTAAACTAATATGTTTTGCATTTACATATATACAATTATAAATGTTAGGGAATTCAGGCACATTCTAAAAACAAAAGAAACCACACTTGTTATCAGTAGCTGTGAAATAAAAACATGCTTCCGGTTTTCCTTTTGATTATGCATGAGGTGCATTCAAAGACTGACAGCTAGTAAACAGAGCATAATTTTCCAAGAATAGGCGAATGTGAATGCTAAACTTCAAACACTCCCGGGTTCACTGCGTAAATTGCTTGGTATTGCATATACTCTCGTGTTCTTGGTTCCTCCTTTCCTGACTGTTGTGTCAGTTGCTTGTCCTTGAACATGGCAAATCTACTGTGTTATATAAAGAGGGCATTACGCAGCGCATTAAAATCGGTGGTACACCATGACAGGATCTCTGATGAATAACCACATTTTTTTGTGTTCTCCTTCAAGGTCGTACAACATAACATCATAGCAGCATTTTCCATCATCATGGGCTAACTTCTGTATTTTAAAAGTCTTTTTATTGCTTCAAACTGCTTCATATTATTTATAATCTCTATTGAGGCTCACCTGGCTACCCACACAACTCTAACAGTACCATAAAAAAACATACTGCTAAAACTACAATGAAGATATTTTGGGAGCTACTATAATTGCACACAGTATGGGTTGGACTTTTTTAAATCATAGTTACTTATCTGACCTTTGAAAACATTCTACAGTTTTTGATACTAGCCACTGTCATTCAACATCATTGACCTGTGACATAAATTTCCACAGAAAGAAGCATTTCCAAATCCTTTAGCAGCAGAGAGTACAACCAATGTATTTTTTTTTTGTATCTTTCTGTAAATGGTATGGCAAAGAGTCACAATTCTTTAGTTTGTATATCGACTCAAGTGCCATAATCGCAAGATGGCAAAAAAGAGAACAATACAACTGTGCTTGATATGAGAATTTACAAAAAAGTGAACTCAGTGATGGCTGTATTATTATAGAAAAAGGCCAGTCAAATTAATAGTTGTCATTAAACCTTTTATTTTATTTTTATTTGTTTTATTAAAACAGTTTTGCTTTGGCTTGTCTTCCAAAGTTCAAAAGGTTCTCCAGATGTACTCTCATCTTCATGCATCACATAAATTAAATCATAACAAAATCACAGGGGGATACTGCTTGAAAAGAAAAAGATGGCTAGAGAAAATAAGGTTTTACAAAGTGGACACTTTTGACAGCTCGAGACAAGCCAGGTCCCTCATGACTACGCACCTTTTGCTCTAATCCTGCCATCCTGCTTCCCCTCCAAAAATGACCCTGAAAGCTGGGCTGGCTGTAAAGAGCCCAGCCCATCAAGAAATGTGAGCTGTCGCCTGACTACAGCGTATGTCCACGTCTATGTAGCAGCGGGTTCTTCAGCAGGGAGTTGTTGGCACCAGTTGACCTGAAACAGGAGTCTGTTTCAAAGCTTGCCTTGGAAATGAGATAGAAACAATTTTGCCTTTCTCGGACAGACACAGAGTTAAAAGTCACTTTGGGAGTTAACCATTCTCTCAAAGGATATGCAAAGTGTGAAAATGCTATTTATTTATTTCCCCTATTGTATGTTTTTCCTCTTGTGGGAGGAGAGTTTGTTGAATTTGTAATTATCTTCCCAGCAAGGTGTTTATCTTGTGTCGACACCTTGCTGGCATTACAAATCCCGTGGATGATTAAAAATGAATGTCGACCTGACACCTGCCATGAGCTCAGGTAGGTATTGCTACACAGTGCGGGCCGCTTAGCATTAAGCAAAGACATACGTACATTCTTCACTGACGGATGCATCAAACAGTTTGCATCAGCCTTGTGAAATATATATATATATGTATATATATATATATAAAATGGATGAATGGATACATATATATGTAATACAAATGATTAATTTTACTTTTTCTCAAAATAATAATGGTTTGTCACACAACAGCAGCGGGTCTTCTAAACCCCGCCTATGAGAAGATGACTCAGATACCCCTCTCCTGTCAAGCAGAATAAAGCTTTGCTTCATCTATTTGCCCATTTTATCTGTTTGTTTGTCTTTTGCATCTTGGTGTGTTTACAAGACAGCTCCTTGTTGTGTTTCCTGATCTTATCCTTTGCCCAGATTCATTTCCGTCAGGCGTTTTTTATTCAGTGGCAAATGTCACCTCTGAGCCTTAACAAAGTGGCATCTCAATACATATGTGCTACCTCTGCTTTACTTTCCTGCCTGATGCCTCCTTATCTGTTTTTTAACTCATGCTCAAGACAATGTGCTACACTCATAGGAAATGAGCTATGCCCAACAATCCATTGGATTTGTTGCTCAACTGGGACCTGAGAGGGAAAGAAGCATGAGGTTAGGGAAGAGTTCGGGCAGGAAACAGTGTTAACAATGAGGGAGGAGGTCTAAAGCTTAAACTCTAAACATTTTATATGGATTAGGTTAACAATTGTCCTGGCATACCTTCTTCTTGTTTGGACAGAGGTTAGACTCCAAACATTCAGGATGTATTGACACTTGATTGAACGTTTCCCAGAAATTGCTGTGATGCAGCACACAGTAAAATAAGCTAGTGGTTTCCATTTAATAATGATGGGCAAATGAAGCTTCAAAATGATTCATGAACCCGTTGTTGTGTTTACTTAGACCTCTGGATAGCACTCTCGGTTCACCAAAGAACTGAAATGGCCCATTTACTTGCCATTTCTTAAAACCCTCACTTTAAACCAACATTGCCATCTAGAGGAGCCAAAGAATACAACAACTGCTTCATGAAGCTTCATTTTCCCATCACTACCATTTAAGTAAGCTAAAAAAGCCAAAACAAAAGTTCAAAAAGCAACAGTCTTTAAATATAATAGAATGTTTAAAAATATCAAAGAAGTGATTCATAAACTGCTTTGAAAAAGAAAGAGAAATGTGTGAAGTAATGATTTTTCCTCTCGACACAATGGATTTGAAATTTTTGAAGTCCAAATTTGTTTCATTTATAATTTACAGGAAGTGGATCTTCAGGGTCACATTTGTCTCTCTCTAATTGTAAATGTAAGAATTCTGCAGACCCAGCTGTACTGCATGTGCAGCAAGAAGCCCACGTAACTAGTGCTCATACATATTTCATCTTATTCTTCGTTATTTTGCCTTTTTTTGTTTATTTGATTTGTTTTGTTTTTTGTAGTGCAAGAATTCAGCTTTCACCAATTAACGTATCCACTCAAATAAAAATAAGGCAACATCTCAATTCAAAATTTTATTTTTTGTACCATGGCAACGCAATTTCCCATATTGGCTCACAGTGAGGGGTGTGAATCAGGGTGGGAATCTTCATAGACACATATTCGAACGAACGAACGAACGAACGAACGAACGGATGATAATAATTTGTGGTGGAATAAATTTGCTTTCATTTCAAGCCTGAAAGCACCTGAAGCGTTATTTTAGATAGAGGATGTCTCACAAAGAACATCGTGTACATATTTGTACGTAAATTTAGATGTATTTTGCACAGCTTCCTTCTGAACTGTCTGGCAAGCTTTTATATGTTTTTGGGAGACACAAGCTCAGCCTGAGTAGAAGAACCTGGATGTCGGTTTCACAAAGCTGTACCTTTAAAAAAACTCAGTTTGTCCAATCCTCTTCTAATTTGCTATGAATGGACTGAGAGTGCTGTGATGGTCAAATGGTGAAATGGTGGGCACATGGTGGTGAAATAAATGGGTTGATTTGATCATAAAGAATATGGGCTTTTTATAAGGGCTATTTTTGCAAAATAGAGGGTTTATTTAGTCCGAATGGAAGTCAAAAAATTGTCCTCAATTTAGAGCGGCAATGGCATCAAAGGCTTGTTCATCTGATGAGTCACTTCTACCTTGAAATACATCAAAGCTTCAAGATAATCCAATTTTTTTATGTTTCTCTAGATGCTTATACCGCACATGGCAATGGCCACCAGTCATCATCATCATGCTTTTGTGCTTTTTCATCCATGAAAGTTATTTAATGATGCTCTTCATTTTCATCTTGTTTATTTTTTGCCAACTGGCTCAGCAGTGGATCCTAACTGGCACCATTTCAATTGGGGAAAATCTATCAAAACACAGTGTGGACCATGCTGAATCCTATGATGCACAAGCTGTCACTAGAAAGTTTTGATTGATGGTGGTCTACAGAGCTAGATCATCAACTGGTGACCCACGGTCCAAATTTGGCCCACCGAACCAATCCAATCGCCAACCAATCGCAACTGGATTCCGTAATCATGAGGATCAAAGTTGAAAAAAAAAAAGCCTGATGAGCCGTGGATGGCTCTGAGGAAGACTGGGGTGGCAGTCGAAACTGCCAGCAGCAAGTAACAGCTAAAAAGTTTTTCATTGTCTGAACAAAAAAATCTGTTTCCAATTGTCACATAGACATGATGAATCTCATTGAAATATTTGTTTGCACGCAATTGTCTCATTCAGGGTCATTTAGTTTAAGATTCAAAGGAGACGAGTGGGTGTGTGGCTGTGTGCTTATGTGTGAATATGTAGCTATGTTTTGTTTTTCCAGCGGTGTTAGCACTGTTGTTTACCTCAGACACCACTAAAATCCCCAAAACGCTTTCTGAAAATGGGCCTCAACAGAGCTACACATCTTATGCCCTAAGTAACAATTCAGGCAGGCAATATTTCCATTACTAATCTGAGCCTAGCATGTGAGGGGTATCATTTCTGCTTCAAAACACTTGCTGGAAAGAAGCGTGCTTTGCATCTGCAATAATTCCACATCTTACCTCACCATGTCACATCTCAGAAGATGCCATCTCATCCGCATTTTAATGGTGCAGTGAAAAATTGATAAATAATTGACACTGTGATCCATAATGCGTAAACCTTATCTACATGTATACAGTTGTTGTTTTTAACTCTTGATGTGAAGTTTAGTTGTTTGATTATCTATTGTATCTATAAATTTCAAACAATTTCTTCTTTGTGCAACAAAATACGCTCTACAAACCTCCCCTGTCTTGAGATGCATGTTTATGCATTTTAATAATTCCGTTTTCTTTACTACTTTTCTCATCAAATATTTACTAATAAAGCCTTTTTTGAATTATTATTGTAAAAGACAAATTTGTTTCTGAATGATGAACTTTGGGTGTTGATATTTTTGTACCTGGGCAAGTTCACATTTCCATGATTCACCTTTCCATTTGACAATGAAATGGACGGTGTTATATTGGTGAATCATGACAGCAATTTGTATTTTTTTTTTAAATAAAACTAGTTAAAAGCTCAACTAAATTTGTATTCCAAAATCAAATGGAAAAAGGTCAAGCAAGAACTTTGTTTTAATGTTTTTAGTTTTTTTAGGCCAAACATTTAAAAATGTATCAGTAAATTATGTTCTGTCAGTACACATTTTCTCGTGAGAATGATGCTTTTGCTACAAATAAGCACGGAATACTTTGTTTTAAAGCCAAATGACTGTGATTTGCTGAATTAGAAGTACGTATGTGTTCTTCAACACCTCAAATGTGACATGGCATTATTTCAAGTTTATTGCAAAGATAGTCTGCTCCAAACACACAGACACAAATGCATACACATATATGGATGGAATCAAATAGCAGGAATAGTGCTAGTCAAGGTTTAGTCAGAATATTTACGGTCTCGCATGGCGAAGAAAAATGGACGGCTCCCTCTAGCAGTGGATGTTTCATGCCTAAATGCAGCTTAACTACTAACGGAGGCTTCAACTCCAGTTTTAAAAAGGAAACTGAGATTTAAGTACTGAATATAAGGGATGATTTGGGTAAAAAGAGGGCTTGGAGGAGGATCAGTGTGACAGCAAAAATCCCCACCTTGGGCAGAATACCCTGTTGAAGCAAGAAGGAAGTGGGTGGAGGAAGCTCAGCAAGCTGTTGCATGCCAGAGACAGGGAAGCGGTCCCAAGCATCTTGTTTTGCATTGTCTTCAGTTGCCATTGTTAGTTGAATGTCATGTAGCAGCTTCCAGCTCTCAACGGGCAGAGGAGGGGGAATAGGTGGCTGCTGGATCCGGGGTACTCGCATGTGTAAATGTGGACCTTTCAGCTTCATCAAATGCTGATAAGAGGCTGGCTAAGTAAGAGCTATTGTTTGTAAAAGCACAAATAAAATGTGGACATTGCTCCCTGCTGGCCAAACTATGAGAACTGCAGCAGTGCGAGAGCCACTGACAGATGGGCCTTAATCCTTAAAGAACTAGTTAAAGAGTAGCTCAGAGTAATGCTGTCTTGAAAGCCACATTCACTATTTCCAGAGGACACCTTTACAAATACTAAAAGTAGACTACAAAAGATAAAAGCAGGTTCAAAAGGCATCTTAACCCATAAAAGTGCTCATTTAAGAAGCTTTCGACGCAGGTCATGTAACAAAGTGGCGGTTTCCTAACCCAAGGATTGTGGGTTTAATCCTCAGTCACCCCATGATTATAACTTTTTAAAATTGTGACTTTTTGTATATGTAGAGCATATTTGTTTACATTTTAAAAGTAAAGGGAAACGATTGAAATAAGGGACCCTATTTGTTAATGATGTTACTGAAGAGAGATACATACAATTAATCTTAGATAGCGCTACTTAACAGATACCGGTTAATTCAATTAATCAACATGCAAGAAGGGAAAAAATGATTTCTTCAAAAGACATTCAACGGAGACCTTGTCCTAATTCTTCGTACCACCATAAAACTTGTTTTCCAGCACTATTACACTACACGCAACACTGTCTTTTACTGGTTACGCTTGGTGACAACTGTATGATTTGCAAATAAGATTGTTTACGCGCCTTGGGTAAAATTTTAATTTGATGCTTGTTTCCGGTAGAATAGCCACAGCAACATCGATTTCCCCGTAAAGTTTAGAACACATTATTACTTTGTGAAATCCATCAAGTTGAGCCTAGAGCCCAATAAAGGTGATTTATTTTGAGATCCATACAGTTGCAGTTAAATCGGATGGTACAAAAGAGCACAATAATGAAAGATTCATTTTCATAGTGATTGTATTGCATTGTTGCATTTCAGAATGTATTACGCGCCAACACTCCCATGAAACAGGAATAGAAATATTACATTTATTGAATAATTGTAATGAAACGTTAAAGAACATTTGTTGAAGTATTTATCACTCTTTTTAGACATTGGATGATAACAACTTCAATGAGCTCCTAACAAGCCTATAGACTGAGGTATGGTTTGTCCATAGTACAACGGATGAACCGTAAGACAACCTCCAGTAGAATTTTACATTTGTCATTTGCTTCCCTATTTGACCTGGTAGGTCCGGGACATTTATTCTAGGCCAATCGGTTATCGACAAAGTACTTGCAAGAGGCCATATTTTTTGCTGCAAAGTCGATAGCTGTCCCCGACAGTATCCTCCTCTATTGTCACCACGTGTGTTTTTTTTAAGATGTGTTACTGTTCCAACAACAAAAAATATTGAAATCTACAGGATGACCTCTACACTGACAATTGCTGTTGGCAGTAACTGTCATAGTGTGACACTTGCAATGAATCACAATAGGGACGTATCATCACCCGAGCCGCGAGCGAAGGAGTAACCTTTGGGTGACATTGGTTTATCAAGGTTTGCTATCACAATTATCTTCCCTGTTATACCCGTCAATGATAAACTTAAGAAACTATCCAATATAAAGGAACGGGGGATAATTTTCAATATTCAACACAAAGGTTTTGGCTACTATAGTGAAGTTTCAGTGTTTGTTTGTTTTTTTTACTACACAAATGTTTAACACCTAAGTGAAATGAATATTTTTACTCTTTTTATATGTGCAACTTTTGGGACGACAAATCCAGTCTGTCAAGGGCAACTCAAAAGTACTGGTAGTTTTATTTCAAAGTTCTATAAGGTGAGCTACTGTAATGTGATATTTGTTTGCTATCAAAACAAAAATTATTTTAATTTTGAATGACACCTGGCATAAAATAGGTGGATGCAGCTCAGGTCAAATATGACCAAGTCAAGGTGGATTCAGGAGAGTCATTTGCATCACCTCCCGTACTGTTCATACATAAAACTGAACTAAACTTGCTCCAGAACATTTAGTACACTAAACATTCAGAGAACACTCCGTCAGCAGCTCCAGGCAGGCCTTTCCGAGATTGTTTTTGTGTGTGACAAATCAACGACAAGTGCAAATGTGGATGGATGGATGAGTGAATTACACAAACTAGGAAAACAGCTCAACAAAACTATTTTTAAAATGTATTTTTCAGTGAGAATGACCCATTAGGACGAGAATCGCCTAAAGATAAAAACATTACCATATCAGAACCCTGTGGTGTTGAAAAAGATTAGGAAATAGTCTTTATTGTCATAAATATGTTTAAGGGAATAATGAAGAGATAATAATGGAATACCTGCATCTAACCTACAATTAGCACAACTATGTGTAGGTTAATTGCAGGTTAACAAAGTCAACAGCCCTGCTGTTGCCTCTCGAAGGCTGCCGGCCATATTCATCGATTTTTTTCAGATAGATGTTGCACATTAGACTCTCCCTTAGTGCTTACAGAATTGAAAATCTTTTGTTTTCCCATTAACACAAAAACTGTCGGTTCCCAAAATAAACACTGTTGGTCTGTGGTAGAACAGAGGCTGTGAGAGCGTGTTTCAAGATATTTCAGTTTACGGAGTATATCTTTTCAGCCAGGTTGACCTTCTGTGCATATACTGCCATGATGGATGGATGGATGGATGGATGGATGGATGGATGGATGGATGGATGGATGGATGGATGGATGGATGGATGGATGGATGGATGGATGGATGGATGGATGGATAGATAGATAGATAGATAGATAGATAGATAGATAGAGAGAGAGAGAGAGAGAGAGAGAGAGAGAGAGAGAGAGAGAGAGAGAGAGAGAGAGAGAGAGAGAGAGAGAGAGAGAGAGAGACAGACAGACAGACAGACAGACAGACAGACAGACAGACAGACAGACAGACAGACAGACAGACAGACAGACAGACAGACAGACAGACAGACAGACAGACAGATAGATAGATAGATAGATAGATAGATAGATAGATAGATAGATAGATAGATAGATAGATAGATAGATAGATAGATAGATAGATAGATAGATAGATAGATAGATAGATAGAAAGATAGATAGATAGATCCTTGAGTGTATAAGTATAGTATGTACCTCGAAAGTGGGAGCTCAAGTGTATTGTATTAAGATTTAACAGTGACATCTGCTGGGTGTTTGTATGTGCAAACGAGTGGGTGGGTCAATGTTTGCTTTAAGGACAAAGAAGTGGTCTTGCAGATGAAGGTCATTGGTTCAAGATTCAATATCCACAGGAGGTGAGGAATCAAGTGGACTACTGTTTTGTGCCCCATACAAACTTCCATTCAAGGTCCCCTTGAACCCAAACAAGGTTGCTGTATGATGCTGTGAGCTGCATCATGCCCGTTTTAAAATGCTAATGCAGTGCACTGCAGCTGTGTGTCATTATGTGAGCCGCATGGGAACAAAGGTCGAGCACAAAGACAGCACACACCCTTGAGTTCTTTTGTTCTTACATGCTTTTAACTGTTGTACTTTCAATCATATAAAGTTAACTTGAGTGTGTGAAAAAAATATATATACATACACACACACACACACACACACACACACACACACACACACACACACACACACACACAGTAGTACCTCTGCTTACGAACAGAATTGGTTCCGCGGTCAGGTTTGTAAGTAGAAACGTTTGTAAGTAGAAGCAATGTTTCCCATAGGGATCTATGTAAAAGCAAATAATGTGTGCCGGACTATCCCAAAAGTCACACTTTTTGACCTTGTAAAACATACAGAAAACCAAAATAACAATTTGGTTTTTGCTTTTACAAACCTTTATAACAAAAAATGAAACTCACTTTATTCTTGACCTCCTAACTTTGCTTAAGGACGTTCTAATTTTCTACAATTGCTAAAAATACCCCAGAGGAGACACAGAAAAAGTTAGACTAATAAATTGTGTGCTTCCATGTACTCCTTGCAATGTTCTCATGTACTCGTCATACATTTTTGGTGCAATAAAGTATTGAATCTACCACTTATAAGTTGTGAGACTATCGCTTTCCGACTGCTGTTAGAAT
Source organism: Syngnathus leptorhynchus (assembly GCF_054491065.1). Lineage (NCBI taxonomy): Eukaryota > Metazoa > Chordata > Actinopteri > Syngnathiformes > Syngnathidae > Syngnathus > Syngnathus leptorhynchus. The sequence continues at coordinate 20,820,187 of NC_141195.1, forward strand.
GAGTACCCCTGTATCTTTGCTTGTAGAGGGAGGTACCTATTCAAATTTGCTCCCAGGTGACTTTGGACATTAAGGGGGGGGGGCATCCTAAACCAGTTTGCCAGTCATTCGCACAGCACACGTAGACGAACAAACCATTCACACACACACACACTGATGGACAATTTGGAATGATACATCTACCTACTAGCCATGTTTATGGAACGTGTCAGAAAGTCGGAGTATCCAGAGAAACCCCACACAGGCACAGGGTGAACATGCAAACTCCACAGGCCAGAAGGAATACTACTCTGAACCGTGAGGTGGACGTGCTAACCAGTGTACCACTGTGCTGCCAAAAAATGAATTAATTTTCTCTATTGATTAATTGCAATTTAATGGCCAGACAGTCCGGAGGAAAGTAACTGGGATGGCAAACACATTTAATTGCAGGGTTTAACTAAATTTCAATCAAAATTGTTTCTGTAGTTGTAGAAAACCATGCAAACCTATCCTTGTCCACTGCTTATGACTTTAGTTAGAATTCGTGAACATTGGAAGAACATTTTTTAAACTTAACAGGGGAGAAATCAGTTGTCAGTGTCAGTTGTCTGTGTGCAAATATTTATTTTTGAGGAAGACAACACTGCCCACCCCATTTTCCCCACCATTGTCCATTCATATATATATATGGAAACACAGAATTCACATACCTTAAGATGGACCAGGTTTCACAACAAAACATCATCATCAGGAAATACAAGCAAATAATTTTACAGTATTTACAGTGAGAAGCTCCAGTTGATTGCTATCAAAAGTAAATTAAGGGTTTTAGAATCTAAACTGTCTCTCTTCTTTGTAAGTCAACGGTCTTGTTTAAAATACATTTTCCATAAATGTAACATGTTATTACATTTCCTATGAAAAGTAAAATTATTAGTTTTTTGTATTTATTTATAGGTAATTTACATAATCACACAAAATACTGCAAATCTACTGTCATTTTGTGAGGTCATTCTTGACACTGTCAATCCTTTTATCTTCGCAAACGACTAAGACCCGTGTGAAAATCGGGATCTGAAGTGTGTGCAGTGTGTTCAGGTTAAGTCGTCAACAACAGCTCGGTTTTCAGAGACAGAGAATAAAGTGTGCATTTCACCAGACCAACAGGAAGTATCATTGCCAGCAATAGAAATTCATTGCTGTCCCAATACAAGCTGTCAAAAGCTCCAAATAGAGTTAACATATGTGTTTGTTATTGTTTCCGTTTTTTCCCCCTTTTTGCTTCCCTGCTTTGAGAAATTCTATTATAATGTCATCTGTACTGATAACAGAAAAGCTGAACCTCAATTTTACGTGCACTTTGGGGTCCAGAATTTGGGAATCACGTTGCCTCAAAACCACGTTATTTAGATAGTCTTGAAAGTGTTATAAAATCAGAGCCAGTGCATCGGGAAATTGCAGTAGGGAAATACGTACTAAGAAACACGTTTGCATTTGGAGAATAACATCATTGTTCTGGGTGAAAATTAATCCAATATAATTATTAAAATGTATTATATATTACCAATCAGGGTAGCGATCATGTCAGGACGTCATGTCCTATTAGCATAAGCAGAGCACTAAAGTTTACGCGGTAGTCATTTAGGTTCGTACGGTCTTCATATCTGCCATTTAAAATACTACTTCAAAATCAGTGGGGTCCATGACCAAATCTCGTTAGACATAAATTCGCATAAAATTGAAGTCCGTAAAATCAAGGTTCAGCTGTATTTACTGTGGTCCTTTTCTTTCGTCAAGAATAGCCATAATGTAAATCAGTGTCACTGTTAGTGTGAAATTGAAAATAATTTCCATACATTCTCCCTTTATCCCTGTTGTGCAAACTCCTTTGAAGTTATGTGGGAATGTCTGCAAAGAAAATGTGGATATATCTGGAATGTTTTTCAGCTAACCATCCATCCAGGTTAGGATTGTCACAGAGGCAAAAACAACAATACAGTACGATTATCTCAACTCTAAGTAGCTGACTTTTAGGGAAGTGGTCAAAGAAAACCACAGCCAGTAAAAAGAAATATCAAGTGCAAAACAAGTGTTGCTTGGCTAGGTGTGGATGTGCTTATTCTTGAGGCTCTAGTTGCTCCAGGTGGTCAGGAATGGGGAGGCCCGAAAGGATTGTCAGACACTTGTTCCACACGTTGAACACGGGACACACGGGTTGGACGAAGGAGATGTGGAAGGTGTGCAGATGCTGAGAGCCCACGGCGTCGTAGAAGGTCAGTTGGCCAGCGTCGTAGTCCAAGAGGATGCCTACTCTGCGCAGATGGGGCGAAGGCTCAATTGCCAGATCTTTACTGTTGTGGCGGACCACCCAGGAGTTGTTACAACGGCAGAGCACCCATGAGGATGAGTTCTTGCCGATCCACTCGTGCTTAGGCGCTGACTTGTATGCTATACCCACGGCATACCTAGAGGGTAGGGGTGTTAGATGTTGACACAATAATGACCAAGTAAAAAACACAAACTTGTTGATTTGCATTGTTGAAAGGTTTCTGGGTTCCTGCCTAAGCTCCTGGATGGCACGATCCATTTTTACAGAAAAATATTCATTATGGACATGTGGTTAAAAAAATAATAACTCACCATGTGCTTCCCCCAATCATGGCCTCCCAGTAGTGCCGCCCACTGTCAATGTAAACGTTCCCCACCACCCCGTAGCTGCTCTGGCTGGAAAAGCGTTCTTGGCTATGGCCTTTTTTGGATGTGCTCTCGTCACGCTCCACCGTCAGGTTGTCGTGTGAGATTTTTAGCTTCTTGTGAGCAGATTTGGGGTCCAGCTTGAAGGGCTGACCTGCCAAGAAGAAGGGGTGGAATGGCAAAACAAATTGACGCTGAAACATGACTACATTGAGATTAATAGCATGCAAGATCACTCACAGGACACCTCATTTATTTTCGGTTAATTTAATTTCAGATTTGCAGAAGGGAAAATAATTAAACTCATCTGTAGCTAAGTGGAGAAAATGATAATGTAAATGAAAATGTTTCAAATATGTCATATATTAGGTTTCATCAGACGTTGGCCTGTGTTCATTTGAGTTTTCCTTAGTTGGCAACTTACTGTTAGTTTTCAGAGTCCCCGGTTCACTGCTTCGGCTCCCCGCTTGGTTAATCGCCTTGACAACGATGATATACTTGGTGCCACTCTGTAGGCCATGTACAGTGTAGTGGTTCTGTTTGATATTGGGCACAATCATCCAGCTCTCCAATGAGTTGCACAAACCTGAGAGGAAAGATTTGAAAGTAACAAGAGATGACTAAAATTGGATGATGTAGAGTGAAGATTTCTACTCTTCTTGAAAAGTGAATTTTGTGACATCTGATACATATTAGTAAAAAGGCTGTGGACTGCTGTTTTGCGGCACCACTTTGCTGGGCGGAGGGATATGTGACAAGACACACGGTCACTGGGGCGAAGAGTGGTGTGTTGATCACATCTCTGTCCGCCAGGCAAATAGTGCCGCACAATTAACACGAACAAGACAAAGAACGAGATTAAGATGGACATTAGTGGAGAAAGGAAGCTTTTATAGTCAAACCCCCATTATGAGGGACAAAAGAAATGCATTACTATCAAGTTAAAGGCAGTCAATTTGGCTCTTAACGAAGGAAATAGAGCTGCTCCTGTACTTTTGAGGTTTCTTACGGTCACTAGAGGTCACTAGACTATTGTTGATGGCATCTTGTTTCGTTAACCTTGTTCAGTATTTTATTTTTCAGGGTCGTCTTGTCCGGAGCTATACGTGTAGCTCGTATCGCATTGCTAACTTTATCCCTGTAAGTGGGCCAACTTAATTTTATTATTAGTTGTGTGTTGCTCGTGTTACCTGCACATTAAGTTTATTATGCTTGTTTCTGAGATTTATGCATGCTTGTATGTTTCCAGAGCTCCTACATCTCTGTCAATAAAGGTTATGTTGATAATAGGTATGCATCCCCAAAGAACCATCTCTTTACTGACAATCTTCTTTGTGTATAAGTTCCTACAAATGATAATTAAATATTAAAACACGTGTGTCTTACAGTCCGGTGCAGGTTATATATGAACAAAACAAGACTTTCCCCTAATTTTTGCTGGTGCCCTTTTATCATCAGGTGCGGCTTATAGTCCAGAAATTACGGGGGTATATATTTGAATGATAATCAATGTTGTGACAGGATACCTTTTGAATGACATTTTTAAATCGCGTTTGAGGCTTAGGTAGAGATTTTTTTTTTTTTTCCAACACAGAACTTACTGGCAATGTTGGACTGTCCAGTGAAGATGGCATATTGGAGTTCATACGACACTACTGTGAATTCATCATCAGATGTCCAGTGGACCGAGATAGTGTCATAGGATGCTGTGCATAGCTCTTCCCTAATGCACGGTGCAGACGGAGCTGTAGAGGCAAGAAATAAAACTTTTGTTATATATGATCCATAATGATAGGACTGCCTAAAGTTAATAGGTGAAAGTAAATTCTTGAAATCTACATAAAAATGCATTAAGGGACACATAGAGCCATCTCCATTTAAAATGTGCTGTTGGCCAGGATGACCTTTGTGTTATATTCATGTGCAAAGTTCTGTGCATGCAAATTACAAGCAGCCCGCTTTCACATAGCAGTTGTATATTCAAACATGAAAAGTAATGTCTTTCTTGGCATTTGAGTTCTAATTCATTATGGAAAAGGCAATAAGTCTGACTTGATTGGTGGTAAATACACACCAACAGACTATTTAGCTACATACAGATTAGACAAGCTGCAAGTTTTCTGTTTCGTCCATACTTTTGATTTAAATGTATAATTTTTCACCCTTATAATTCTAATGCAGACACAAATTATTTGTCAAATAATGTTAAGAATTTATTATGACATTCCTCTCATTTCTTGCTCGAAGACAGTTCAAATGAATTCGAAATGAATGAATTCAAAAAGATGAACCTTTAAAACTTTTCAAAAAGTTTTGAGGGTAGTGGAAAATATTTTATTGAACATGAACCCAAAGAAAGAGACATTGTTTGGAATTTACACATTGAAAATTTGCGGCTCATAAAAGTGGTGCAAAATAAAATTGAATTCCTTCATGTGAAGAAATTGGGTTTAGGATTTACCAGTGAGGTAATCGAGATTTTCCAGCAGTTTCTTCTCTCTGGAGAAGTCCAGGGCAAAGTTGTCAAATGTGTCCGTCAGGTGTATCTCAGGAATAAGCACTTGGGTTGATGCAGTTGCCATGGAAACCCTAAAACAGCCCAACCATAATGCATGTCATTCAACACTATAAATATATTCATCAAAATGTGCCTTTAAAATTATGGAAAAACAAGCTTTTGTATCAAGGGCGGCACATGCCCGCTATAAATCAATTGAACGGCTTAAGACAAATAAGATCAGGTTTGGGTAAATAGAAAATGTAATCCCTGTGTGGGAAAATCAAGTTCACAGAAGGTTTTCAAACTAACTCCTATTGTCTCACATTGTACTCTCCTTAGTGCCTGACCTGTCGTTGATGCTCTTAGCAGTCTGCAGAAAGCGGGCGTGGTCGCCCTCTTTCAGTGTCTGGTCAGCTTGTGTGATTAGCACAGAAGATCTCTCGATACACTGCTGACAGTTGGAGATCTGCTGGGCTAGCTTGCGTAGCCTTTGCGCCTAAGTAGGGAGTGGAAAAAATGCTCAGTGAAAAATGGGAATCACCGGTTGCAGGAGTGCACATAGATGGATGTTGATTTTTAAAAGTCCTTGAACCCTGATCACATTCATCCTTCCTTTAAATGCTATCTTCACTGTGCTAAATTGCCATTGTGTCTACTATTTGTTTTTGCTTTTTTAGAACCATGTTGCCAGTTTGTGATATTTAACAGCTACTTTTAGATCTGTCTCAAAAACATCAAACTAACAGCTACCAGTTTGCTATTAGCTATTAATGTTATTATCTACACATTATGATGAGAGATGTTACTGTTAGATTAGGCCTTATAATGGCACATAATTAGGTAGGCAACTTGACCTATGCCTTTATATAGCTGTAACCTTCTCTAGTTGAATTTTTTGCACCTTTCCCTTATCTACGTCACTCTTTGGCACACTTACCAGATGAAACCAGTTGAGACCATGGAGTGACAAATATAAAAATCCCAACACATTGTTAGTTTATAGCACGCTCCTGTGTTAGTGTGGCTAAGACAGTATAAGAACAGGAATCATCAAGTCTGGCACAAAGCACAGTCTTATTGTGCGCACGGGTGAAGTTTTCTTTCTTTTGGTATTTTGCTCGACTTTGGATGGTAGAATTGGGCATGACGGTGGAGAGTAAATCTTTGTGCACCCTTGTGGGATGGATGTAGATATTTCCCCGGCCAATCCGTGCCGTGTCCCCCATTTTCAACAAAATCAGAGTAGTCAAAGCACAAACCTGGGTCCGCCAAGCCCGACATTGAGGGTAACAAAAGAGTCACGCAACTTGGGGCCCGTACACGTGGCCCACTTAAGTCCAGGTCACTGCCCTGCCTCATTGGCTTACAACTGCAATGGAAGGTTTGTGCCCTCCTGAGGCTGGCAACCATTAAACATTTTTATATTTTGGACCTTTCTAGAAGTATACCCCTCGCATTAGAGCAAGATGACCTTCAACATGCACATTAATCTATTATTGATCAGCCGATCAACGTGCAATTTGTGAGATGAAAGCAAATCAGTTTTGTCTAGCCACCTTTAGATTACATACTATAGAGTATAGGCTCCAGTTCGCACAACCTCAATAATACAAAAAGGATGGATGGATTTTTGTGCACATACAAAACGGTTTTAAACCATGTGACAATCCTTAAGTGGGAGATGATGATCCCATCTACAATGTTAATTTTTCATGTCATTTCTTTTGACGTGATCGACTGTTTTCCTCATTCTAGATTTGTCTGTAAAAGTCTGTTACGGAACTATGACCTTTCAATAAGAACCAATTCCACTCTCTTCCACAGCAGACAGAGATTTTAAGAGACAGATTGAGGTCACACTGAAATTAGGGCAGGGGACATGTCCTCAGCAATTTGGCATGAATATTGTAATCTCTGTTCAAATCTGATGCTTTGAAAGTACTTCAAGCATTGCAGACTATTTAGAGTCCAATTGATCCTGCCTAGTCCTGCATCGAATAAAAATGTCTTGATGGAATTTTGTTGTTACTTCAGTGCGATACTACATTGTAGAATGGTGCTATGTTTCACGAAAGTCTCATTGTATGCATCATGAAAAGTTCACAGTACATGCTTAGTCACTCTGCTGAATGTGGTAGGACCTATTTTGGGAAGTTAGTTTGTTTGGATGTCATGCCATAAATAAGTCAAGGCATAGTGAGAAAATAGAGTACTGCATTTGACCCAAAACAAGGACTCTCAAGTATTTTAATGATCAATTTGTATTCCCACTGCTGAGTCCCCTTACTTTCCCCTCCTTAATCTTGTTGCCAATAATTTGTCTCCTCTGCTGGATGATGTCAATCAAAGTGTCGCACTCATCCAAGAGCTTGCCCTCCTGGCGGGATGCATTCACCTGCGAAGAAAGCCACAGTGAGACACTTCTTTAACCTCTGTGAGAATATCGCGGAGGAGACAATGCATTTTAAAGAGCGTCGGTCATATGCAGATTTTTGTTATTCAGCGGTCAGCCCGGTCACTATTCCATGCTAATACCCCAGGGCCAGTGTCTTCATAAGAATAGGCCTATTTATATGTATATCAACATTTCCTGCATGCTAAGTATTTATAATTATTATTATTGTTACTGTTGTACAACAGGTGCAACAGATATAAATCTAACCTTCTGACGTTCAAATCACAGATTGCTCATCTGTCTGATCCTTGCCTGAAATTGTTGCCGTGGCAGCATTGGCCTTCCAAAGGCCAAATCCTGATTCTAAAATGGAGTCTTAAAGTGGTGTTCAAGTAGTATACCTTAGACATGCTACAGCCCCACGGAAAGACAAATAGTTGCATCCACACAGTTGTAATGCAGAGCACATTGTGTGCAATGCACAGAATTAGAGTATTTAAGGACTGTTGGCAAAGCCCACTGGACCATATGACAGAATGCAACGCGGCATGCTGATCAAGTGATTCATTTACGGAATACTGAAAAAAGTTGGAGAGCGTTCAACCATTTTACAATGCAGATGAAGTGAGCTTAGTAAAAAAGCCAATGAGAAATACTGAAGCAGCCGGAGGGACTGTCAGTGCAGTGAATTTCTAGTGTAACCCGGCATGACGATTCCAACCCACATCAAAGCACACTCCCAACACAACAGAATTCAGATGGACTCTCCTCAGGCTATTTTAGGAGTCTGGAGTGCGTGAACAATAATGCACAGGGCGATCGGAGGGGACGGGGAAGTGGGACAATTCTTTCACCCTTGTTTTGTGCATCATTTATTCATTGCTTTTTTCATTTTGGGGGCAAATTTCAAATTCCTGCATCATCAAAACTAGCTTCAACTCACCACAAAGCACAGAGCGCTATCTTTGCAAACAACACACACACTGTGGCTTTACAGCGTCTTGATGAAGCACAATACTGGCTCTTTGTAATTTCTAAAGGACATGTCAGGCAAAAACGTCACTCTCCATTTACTCCACAGAGATGCTGCTGCAGTTTTAACCCACGGGCGTTGCTTTTTTTTTTTAAAAAAAGCTTCTTTGAGCGCATGTGTATGTAATGTCAGTGTGCGGGTTTAAAATAGAGCTGCTGACATATACCAGCGTCATCTTAGCTAGATGTGATGCGCTGCCCTCAATTTTTTATACATGTGAAATCATAATGCTGCATAAAATGAATAGCTCACCAAATATATCTATCTCACTCTCAGCTACACAATAAAGTACTACTTTTCTTTTTTTTTAACCTACGCTGTTAGCCAATTTCTAAATAATAATCAATAATCCCAGGAACCGTGCAATTATGCTTCCCATATGTTCTGAACAATTTGGGAAATGATATACACGTGGACAGACAGTGAGTGCTATGACGCCATAATGCCATTGGAATCAATTTTCTATGATGTTATAGTTTATTTTCCTGGGTTGAGTAAAGGAAAAGATTGTCAACTGAAAATAATCTCATATTGGTGTTATGCAAAAGAAAATGGGGAAACATGATACCATTTACATAATTAATCCCATGGCCCGGTGAATCTAACAATATGTGACTGATCTCCGATGATGCAGATCCCGATAAGACTCAGGAAATCACTTACCTCCACATGTTGACAAGTCTGAATCAGTTTCCCCATTAGCGATTCGAGCTCGTTGTTTCTCTTGATGAGATTACTCAGGTTTGAATCCAATGCTTGCTGGAGAAAAAGACATTGAGTTGACATTAATGAGAAGGAATCCACTCAAGAAAAACAACAGTGAAGCCTCGAATGAAAGCAAGAGGCGATCCACCCTTTGAGTTTTCAAAAGCCAAGTAAGTTTTGAGACAACCTCCGGGGCTTCTTCAAAACAAAAACAGACGTATCAATGTACGGCCCTTTCATTCTGTTACATTCTGCTATGTCAAAGCATCCCAGTAACTTTCCAAGTGTATTTCCATACCTCTGCAGGAGGGTGATAACCCTCATCCCTGCAATGCCTCCTCATCTTGTCCCGTCCGATCCTTATACACAGTCCTGCACTAGCAGAGGATGTGAGTGGGACAGCCGCTCCACTGAGCACCAAGCCATGCGCAAACCCAGCCAAGCGGCAAATTAGGCATCTAAAGCATTTTTACCCTCCTATGAGCGCACGCAGTCCTTGCGGCTAACGAACCGGCAAACAGGTGACAGGACGTCCTCCCTCCTTTTTCTTATACAGTATATGTATATATGTATTTTTTTTCTCTTTCTATTTTCATATCATCTCCCTATACTTGTTGCCAGCAAAGGAAGGGTTATATGCTGTCTCCTTTAAATCCAAGAGTTTCACCAAATTGCCAAATCGAGCATGCTTAAGCTGATCTGATGCTGTGTCCGTCCCATGCAGAACTCCTTTTCCCTCCTAGAAATGAATGCAAGCTGAGTGCTTCTCAGAGCTACATCTTGCCACAAGCTATCCCAATGAAGCTAAGAACAAAAATGGCATATCTTTCAAAGTTCAAAGTGATAAACGAGATCATATTCCTCATGTTTTATCTTGCATTTCTTTTGAGATCCGTTTTATTCTGAAACTCAGCTGTAAACAGCAAGAGATTTGAGGGATTTGCATAGTTTGTCTTAATGGGTGAACCTCATCGTAGCATAGGGAGCTTAAAGGATGGCCTTAATACGATGCTGGTACACAAAAGCAATAGTAGCACAAATGTTTCCTTTGGAAACATATGACATGATTACATACTGCCTTGCCACTCTGCCCTCCTATATGTGCACTTAAGCATTAATGGATATGATGATGCATTACTCACAGGTCACATCCTTGCCCACCTGTCACTCATATTGACTGTCTGCTGTATGCACACTTGCTCCATTTTTGCTCCTCTTATTTGTTTATTTATTTATATTTATTTGTCGCTCTTGTTTATTCATTGTATATGCCTTCTTGTTTTTACTTTTTGTGTTGTTGTTTTTTGGATGTTTTGTTATATGTCTTGTCACCGTGGGATAGTGGGTAACGCAGTTTCGATCTCTTTGTGTGTCTTGGCATGTGAAGTAATTGACAATAAAGATGACTTAGACTTAAAAAAAAAAAAAACATTTAACATTTTGCTGTTTGGCTTTGCACAAGCTTATGTGCATATGTTTATGCACGAATGCTTATCTGCACACGTGCATACAATGCCAGCTATAGCACATGAACTGTACTTCCTCATTTAGAAAGATAGTTGACCAAATGATGCTGTCCCCACTTGAGGCAGTTGATTAAAGCTAATGGATTACTGAAAACCACAATAAATCTAAACAATGAAGCCGGTGTGCTCACACAGCAGCTCCCATCTTTTATCCTGGAGGTTGTTCCCACTCTCACCATCCAGGACTTGGATGTGGGTTGTTTTTTTTGTTTTTGTTTTCACAAGCGCCTGTGGGTAATTTTATCTCGGATGAGGATGGTTATTTCAACAATAACCCCTGTGGCTCTTATCAGACTTTCAATGAAAAAGGAAACTACTGGAGTTATCCAGCATGGTTTCTAGGTGTGTGTGTGTGTGTGTGTGTGTGTGTGTGTGTGTGTGTGTGTGTGTGTGCGTGCGTGCGTGCGTGCGTGCGTGCGTGCGTGCGTGCGTGCGTGCGTGCGTGCGTGCGTGCGTGCGTGCGTGCGTGCGTGCGTGCGTGCGTGTGCGTTAGTGCGTGTGCGTATGTGAGCGATTCAGAACGAGAGATGTTAGGATATCGCTAATTCACAGCACGTCAAAGCAAAAAGTAGGAACCGTGAAATGGGTCACAACTGTTTTTTTCTCGAACTTGTCAGAGTCCAAATGGAAGTTAAAAAAAATGAGTGAGAGGTCACATTTTAAGTTTTGATTATAAAAGTTTTCTGACATGGGAGAGGCCTTTAGGAAATGTCTAATCAAGTCATGCAAAGGTTTGCTTGACAAAAAAAATAAAAATAAATTATGCATGTTGTCTTGCATAAATGCAACATGACTTCTCAGGATATGTTGCACCATAATAGATTTATTTTCAGATGAATGAGTGTGCAGATTGTGCGTTCAGTTTTCCTCTGTGTGGTGGTGTGAATTTTTCTGTGCAAGCAATCAGTATGATATTTAGGACAAAGCTTTGCCTTAGGTTAGTAAATGCATGAGTGGATGAAACTTAACACTTTGACCTCCGGATAATCTCTGTTGCTTATAATACACCTGTGTACCAAACACAACAGTACACAGACTGTTCAATGAATATCTCTCTGACAATGTCAGTGAGCTTTATTATAATTATGCAAGCAGGATTTTAAATCAGCTCTTGGAATGACAATGCCATCCTACCAAATACTCATATAGAGTATAGCTCATACAGTATAGCTCCGCTCAATTAAACCCCATCTAACACCCAGCAAGTGATTTGTTAAGTGTGACAAATGACCTCTTTGCTCTTCTGACCCTTATTTGACCTTTGATTTCTTTCCACAAAAGGGTAGGTCTAGTATTTTTTTCTTACTCCTTATTTGACTATTGAGCTATTAAAACTATAAAACAGACATCAATAATCTCAAATCAAAATGTAGTCACTCACCCTGAGTTTTTCAAAGCGCTCACTCAGTGCTGCCACTTGGTGGTCTCTGTGCCTTCCCACCAGTTTGCAGAGGGAGCAGATGAGCTGGTCATCAGTCACACAGTACATGTTGACCTTCTCCTCCTCGTGCTCCAAGCATTGCAGCCCTCGCAGGTGGGAGCCCGGCATGGGCTCAATGAGCCGATGTCCAGTAAATGGCTTCTTGTTGGGGTGAGTGGCCCTGAGGCACTCCTCACAGTATGATACTTCACACGTCACGCACGTCTTGATCGCCTCCTCTGGCGGATCCTGCTCGCAAAACTGGCACTGGACCGGTTCTGGAGGCGTTCCCGGGCTCGACATTGCTGCACTGACGGGGACCAGGGCCAACCGCTCGCTGTCTTCTTCACCAGGCGAGTTGGGCCCACTTTGGGGGGCAGGAAGGGGCAGTGGCAGAGGAAGGCCACTTGATGTCGAGGCCTGCTGAACTCTATCAATGATGTTTTGCAAGGTTACGTTTCTCTTGAGTCCTTCAAGTCCACGATCAGGGCTCAAGGATATGACATATCTGCATGTGGGACACTGGAAGGCGCTGATACTTTGAACCGATTCGTTAGTGGTACAGTGTGAGACAAGGATGCGGTGAGCACACCCAAAACATAGGCTGTGGGCACAGGGGAGCAGCAGTGGGTCCTCAAAGAGCTCCAAGCAGATTGGGCAGGTGAGCTCTGACTCCAGAGTGTCCATCCTGTTCAGGGGAAACCAGGTGGGGCGAGGAACAATGTCAGCAAAATCCAGGGGAACCACTCAAATATCTGTAGGTGAGAGAGGAATCAGTTTAAAAAACGTAAAACAACCATCAAACTAAATCAGCACCACAAAGAAAGGTAAATTGTTTTTTTTAACATCATGAAGTGAAGGAAACTGACGGATCAAGCATGCATCAATATCTCATGACCTCATGGGGGCAGCAGAATCAAGCTTTAGCAGACCTATTGCAATGGCAAACATGGTCTTAAAATAAGTTAACTCATTTAAAAAAAACAGAGACGGTATACAGATTCAATTAATGAAGTAAAGCCCCCTCATTGAAAATGTACGTTTATGGGTTAATGTTTACACACTCTTTTAGTCACACTTTCCTTTAGTGTTTAATTGTTTTGTGATAGTCTCGAGCAATGATTCCCAACTAGGGTCCTGTGTCATCTTAGTCATTATTTTACCGAAAAGAAACATACTTTGAGAAGGGCGGGGCGCCCACCATTTGGCGAGCGCCTGTGACAGAATCAAAAAGTAGGTCATCCCCACTGACCTGGCGCACATAATCAGACCCCAGTGTCCGTATGTGTGTCAATCGGTACACAGCAAACATGCAAAGATAGTAAACAGGCCTGGAAGGCACATCGCAGCTTTCAGGCTGTAGATGATGCTGTATTAGGTTAGCTTCTACATTATCTACATTACTTTAATATGTTCTGTGAAGCTCAATGTTTGGTTTGTGGAATATGAATTGAACTGTCAAAATCCACCTGTTTTTATCCATCTTAGCGGTGCGGTCATTTTGCCACTTGTTGTCAACTGACACAGTTGCACAACAAATCATGGCTCACCAGTTTTATGAAACTGAGTCGTGATTATTTGTTTGTTTGTTTGTTTGTTTGTTTGTTTGTTTGTTTGTTTGTTTGTTTGTTTGTTTTTTGCTTGAATAACACATGAAAGTGAGTGATCCACTATTCTATGATAGCTTGTATCTTAAACTGCTTGGGCATAAAAACAGGACTCTTGCCTGGCAAACTGACCTTGACCTCATCACACACCCATTTGGAGGATTTATGATTGAGACATACTTGTAACGTGTATCTCAATCAAAAAATGGTTGGATCATTCACACAAATAAAACAACAATGCCTAGTTTAGCACAAAGTCACAGGTACATTACAGACGCCACACTTCCTATTTTGCTGTACACTTAAATGCTTATAAAGTAGTAGGAAGCACGTGATTAATTTTGCAGTGCAGACATGGAGCCTAATGCGGGCCAAATTGCCAGGGTTCATAGCTAAGTGATGTCAAATATCTTAACCTACTTCCTTTTCCCCTTCCTTCTCCACTTCCTCTTCCTCTCCATAAAACACTGCAAGGCAGTGTCTGATTATGTGACACACAGACACACACACACACACACACATGCACACACATCGCCTTTGTGTGATTCCACACAGAAAAATGATCTATAATCCTTTCCCACCCACGCTGGACTGTAACCAATCGCAGGCTTTCAAATTGTGAGGTGGTTGACTACAGGATTAGCCTGTATGCAAGTCCAGAGTATGACAGAGGGTGACGTGTCTGTTTGCTTGTGTGTGTGTGTGTGTGTGTGTGTGTGTGTGTGTGTGTGTGTGTGTGTGTGTGTGTGTGTGTGTGTGTGTGTGTGTGTGTGTGTGTGTGTGTGTGTGTGTGTGTGTGTGTGTGTGTGTGTGCTTAAATGATCCAAATTAGATGTGACAATATTTGCAAAATTAGATGTGACATTAAGAGAAAACAAAGGAAGAGAATGTAAACACTTTTGTTGTCAAATATGTTGATGGACGACAGTGAGAGATGCATTGTCTCTGAGTTATCCGTAACCAGAATTAGACCTCAAGCACAAAAAGGTTGATTAGGTGTGACAAACACTTCTGAGCCACTTTAACTGAGATGTCTGGAAAGGTAAAAGACTTGACTACTGAAACTGTTTTAGAAATTCTTGTCACAACACAATATTGAGTGAAATAAAGTCCCACCTTTCTGACTGTCACTCAATACTCAATTTGTAACCTCAGACTAACCTTGCCAATCGAAGTTATTGGACGTCACAACTGGCAGACACATGGACTGTTTTGTAAAACGCAAATTTGTTTGCAAGATTGTTTGTGTTTTTAAAGGACATCTCAAACAATCACTTGTGATCACCATGACTGCACAAGCTGTCAAAAGTAAGAGTGTTCCCGGTCACAACTTTTTCATGGTTTCAATCTTTTTTTTTTTGCCCCCACAATGAACTATGAGTTTAAAGATGCAATTATTTGTACACAACAATTAGAAAGCAATTGCAGAGGAAAAGGCATCACAATACTATCTTGGCTATATTTATCTTCAACATTTTTCACACCAGCTTCAGGGCCAGTCTAACTAACAGCTGGGATGCTTTTCACAAGGACTAGCGCTCTTGACAATGGCACCGAAACATGTCATGCATGGGAAACAGGAAACAGCATTGACAACATGGGTGCTAAATTGGTCACAGAGAAATGTTGCACAAAACACTAAAGTCCTTCCTGTATAAGCCACATTGCATGTCACATCTCACGGTACATATCACACATGATTTCCTTGTTGCCCCATGACCTGACCAGGTTGAGCTCAGGGGGGGTGGGGCTCATCCCATCTGTTACACACGTGGCTCCGCACACACAAAACACGTGTAAAAACGTAGGAGTTTCTTGCCTCGCTTCTTTCCAGCTACTCTCATATTGCTTATAAGCAGAGACACAATATGAATGTAAAAAAAAAAAATTAAGATGTTTAATCAGCATTCTCAGACATCCTTTCCAGCATCCATCAAGGCACTGTCTCCTATCATTAGGTTTGGCCTTCAAGCATCAAGAAAAACAGTTGATGAGTAAAACTGGGTCACACACGCCCAAGTGCCCCAAACCCACAATGATGCACGCATCTGACTCAATATAAATTTTAATATTGAGTCCCACTGCTGTTGTGAGATTAACAACTCCAAAAGTGCCTCTTAGTTCAGGACACAGATGGCCCGCCAGCATTCCTTCACATCTGCAGCTCTGTCATTATCATTCCAGTACTGCTGGCACACTCTGCTCCAACCCTTCATTCCCATTGTGCCAAAGCCAAAATTCAGCACCATATGTTTGTATTGGGAAACGTCTATTAAATCATTAGATTAAAAACTATTTTCATCACTCATTGCCACCTTAAATCTTAATTATTCATAATTAAAAACAAGATATTTTGAATGACATTATGTGTCCAACTCTGAGGCGATGGTTTGGGGAAACCCCTTTTCTGTTCCTGCATGACTGTTTCCCAGGACATGAAATTGGGTCCACCAAGGGTTACTTTGAGAGACGTAGTTTGCAAGAAGTTGAGAGCTGACCTCATGAAACAACATTTGGGATAAACTTGAGCGGAGACTGTGAGTCAACATCTGTGACCTCTGACCCTACAAATGCTCGTCTGCATGAATGGAGGACCCCCCCCCCCACACACACACACACGCACTCATAGGTCTTTCGGAACGAGTGAAAGCTATTTGAGCTACGAAGGGGGAGCGAAACCATATTGTTGTCTGCTTTCTCCTTCCCGTTGGTAGTTGCAGGTGCTGCAATATATTTTTCTATGTAGTCAGGATTCCCTAAGAAACTTAGTTTGGAGTACATTAAGAGCAGAACAAACTTCTAGCAATAGAGCAAAAAGGAAAATCGAAAACAACGGCAACAATACCCCATCTTCCTCATCCCTTCCCTCATCTTACCTTCCACATGGTTATTATCCCATCATCCAAAAGCAAACTGAAAAAGGAGAGCAAGAGAACATGGGGCTGGCTATCTTTAGCTTTCTCTGCTCCAGCGGGCGCGTACGAGGCAAAAAGAAGTCGCCAGCAGTCAAAATAAGAGTCTGCGAGGATGTGGCCACAGCTCCGTGGCTGTGTCATCACCTCTCATGACATGCGTCCTACCCTGCCTATGCAATCCAGTGCATCCTGACACTGGGGAGAGAAAGGGAGGGGGAGAGAGGGAAAAAGAGAGAGAGAGGGCAGACTCAAAGTGCAACGCCTCCATCCCTCCTCCTCCCACCCGGCTTCCCTATTCAAATCTGCCAGCGGGCCTCTATATAGGCCAATCACTGGACCTTCACGTAGGGCGGAGTCCGGGACACCTCTACGAGTCCCTGTCAAATGTGTCAGAGGCAAATATGCCTATGTAAATATGTTCGCCTGTGTGCCATTATGCATACTATGCATGACTCTCGCAAACTCACATGTGCATGTGTGTCATTTAGAGTGTGCATCAAAGGAGCCCAAACACATCCCAACAAAGAATTTGCCCTCTGTAATGTAGCATTCCCCTTAAAATGTATTAAAATTGCAGCTGTTTTCGGGACTAGGGGGAAAAAAAACATGACCCTAAAGGAAAGAAGCTTAGATTAATCTCAAAGTTGCAAGTCAGCCCTTTAATCACCCACACAACTGCCACCATAAAAGCATACGCCATGCTGAATGTTTAGCATTCACTTGAGTTGAACAACCAATGTGGTTGGGCTTAGTTCAAGAAAAGCAGCATAAAACCAAGATTATAACTCCATTTTTTTTAGTAACGTCTCTCTTAAGTCTATCCTAAACTTTGAGAGGTCTGATTACTAGACAAAATGCACCACAGGAACGCGGACCACTGACACATTCTTTGTGTGGACATAACGTGATTTTAGTACAGGACAGTTAGTAAATTCCAATGTTCAAACTGTTTGCTACGGTATCTTTCTATTTTTATTATTTTCTGGTGAAGAGTTTTGGAACAATTCTACTCGCTAAAATGAAAACAAACAGGAATAAACTCAATTGGTGAAGCTCCAGCAAACCTGGCCATCCTATATTGATATTGTTGTATATTAATTTGTGAGACTTATATAATTTCTGACCTCTCAAAGAAGCCCAGTGAGCCGGCCTTAAATCTGAATTCAATAACAGCAACTGTGAGTGCAGTTCTTGGTTCAGTTTAAATAAATGGAGGCCTCGCTTTGACAGTGACACGTTTATCAAACATGACTTGAGCATTTTGTCTGATGGGAGCACTGACATGAAACAGCTGGTCAAATACAGTTCAGTGTCAGTCTTATAAAACACAACTTTAATTTAGTCAAAAATAATATTCTTTGGAAATTGACACGAGATGAAGAAGATGTAAGTCTATTTTATGTTCTTTTCCACATGTTGTGATACCAAATACTGCAGTCCTTTAAATTACTTTCTCGCTGTGCTCTCTGTGACTGGTTTGAATAAAGCTGTGCTCAGCTCCTCTGAACTTGGGGAAACGGGCCTCCACTGTCAGTTGCATGAGGTCTCCCTTTTAAGCACCCAGGAATGAGTGGAATGTGGCAAAGACTCACTGGGTGAGACCACTAACAGGGATGAACCATGATGGGGTTATGACCCGAGAGCTGAGATGGACAGGTTGCATACCTTTCTTTGAAATTAAATTATGGCGAGCAGACGCTGTAACATGCAAGGGGAAAATAATGTGAGGCAACTTGGCTGTCGTTATACCCTTAAGCACAGCGCGCAACCCCCACGAAGCAAGGTTTGGGGGTCAAGCCACCATGTGCAATCTTTCTTGTATGTGGTCTGCTTCTCTCTGTGATGTGCGTGCAACAAAATAGACAGCGTAGTGTAAATGATATCCTAAATAGGATAATACATAAAAAATAAATATCACATATCAATTACAAAAGTGTTAATTGCAAGGGACCTACCACAGGTGCAGTGAATATTGCATTGAAAAATGGGAAGGACAAGTAAATTGATGGAAGGAAGATAGCTAGCCTCGACATCTCTGTCTTGGTCCTGTCATGTGATCATGTCATGTTAGTGTGACATTGTCATTTGTTTCCTCAAATGGAGGATGCTCTGTGTGAGTTCCACAGAAAAAACTGTCAAATGCAGCCAGTTTAGATGAGTGACCCAGCTTTGAAAAGAGTTTTTTTTTCCCTGGCGTGCAAAGTAGGAATATGAATAAATTATAGGAGAACATCAGGCTCTTGAGGAGCTCTCACTTGAGGAGGGCAATGAGAGTATTGCAATGCGATGATAATGTGCCAGGGCCCACCTGAAAATGACATAGAGAGTAACATAAAATGTGAGGACTTCCTAATATAAAAGCTATGTATTTGCTTTGGCCATTAGATGAATCAGAGAGGACCTTGAGCTAGAGTTGTCAAAGGGAAAGCTGTGGCATTAATCAAACTGCATGCATATTTTATGAAAGAAGAGAGGTGTCAGGGTCTTGTGACTACAGACTAATACAGCCATAAATTATGACTTGAATAAATGATGGTCCCTCTGTGCCACCGCTGGACTAGTAGGTAGCCTTAGTAGGCCTCATTGTCTGTCTGTCCGTCCGTCCGTCCGTTCGTCCGTCCGCCCGCCCGCCTTGAATGACTTGAATAAATGATGGTCCCTCTGTGCCACCGCTGGACTAGTAGGTAAACCAAGTAGGCCTCATTGTCTGTCTGTCTGTCTGTCAGTAGTGACTACAGACGAATACAGCCATAAATTATGACTTGAATAAATGATGGTCCCTCTGTGCCACCGCTGAACTAGTAGGTAGCATTAGTAGGCCTCATTGTCTGTGTGTCTGTCTGTCTGTCTGTGTGTCTGTCTATTTATTTATTTTTTTATTTATTCATGGTACCCCTCAAGTCTTCTCCAGCAAGCAAAAACATTTGTGTGTTGCTCCTGGGCCTTTTCTCCTCTGGTGGTTGGTTCAAATGCAAACAAGCTTCCCACAGCATTTTCAATGCTACAGGAGCAGAAAATTGTTTGAAACATAAAACACAACACATGATTGTCTAACCCGGAAGTAAGGCAAAATCGATCCACTTACATTCAAATGCCAAACGTTGACTCCACCATTTGACTGATCACAGAGCCTATTAACAGGGCCAACCCTATGTAAGCCGAACAGCGGAGCAAATCAATTGCCTTCTAAGCTGCTAAGGTCGTTGTTAGTAACATGGGAGCAATTATGTTGATTTATCCTCCATCAGCACTGCAGTCTGAATCAGGAAAGTGGGATCTTTAACGGAAAGATGCGCGTGTCTTTACAACACAACCCGAGATAATATTCTAGAAAGAAACTAGACTCCAAATATTGAAAAAAATTATACTTGCAAAAGATGTTTGCCTTCACATTTGTGTCCTCCATAAAAGCTTTCAAGAATGACCAACACATCTGCCTTGTTCAAGGCAAACGATAATCTAGCCATCAATTTTCTATTACACATATCCTAGTTTCTCCTATTTACCTCAATCTCAATTCCCACCAAGAAGTATGATGTGGTCAGCAGTTTTTTATTGTTTGCATTTTAAATGTTTACAAAATATTGCACCCATATCAATACCCTCTTGGGCTGCATTGTGTTGAAGTACACACTGCTCTGGTACACAACATTGTACAGTATCGGTGCTCAACAGAAAGGCCACTTCTCCACAATGGAAAGAAACAAAGTATAAACAATGAAGATTCACTAGAGGCAGGAATGCCATTTGCGTGAAACGATCATTGATTAAATCAGTAGAAACCATTGCTCCATGCTGCAGTTCACATTGATGAATTCATTAATGAGTTACACACAGACTTGCAGCTTTTATGCCATTTTATTTGCTTACAGACTTAGCTATTGACCCCCTCAGTTCAAAATGCGCTGGAAAAAATGAAATTGTGTAAAGCACTAAGGTTCACAACCACGATGCAGTATAACTAACAAATCATGCATTCTACAATGTGGACAGATTGTTCCACATATTTGTGGCCTCTACACAAGGTTTCCATGACGTGTAACGTGAGTAATGATGTGTGTGGTTGATTGGCACTTACTTTCACCAAAGTGCCTGAAGCAATAAAGGAACAGAGAAAATGGTATTTGATTATCTCAGAGCTTAATGCTTTGGTTCTCTTAGCCTTTTTTTTTTTGCTGGTGATTAGCGCCATGTTTTCTTACTTGTAGAACCAATGCACTTTATTCATGTAGGTTAATGGCCAGAAGGCAGATAAATGGTACATGTCACCTAGTTAAATCTTCGCTTTTAATTCAAAGGCACCCTATCCTTCCCCTTTATTGAAACTCATTTTGTGTGGTGGCAAGGAGCCAGAGTCCTTTTCTTAAAAGACTGAGTTTGAATGCCAAGTTCTTGAATCTCCAGCCGAGACCTGGAGTCTTTGGGGAGAACTTTGGCAAGGTATGAAAAAGATTGGACCCACTAGCAGTCACTGCTGCCAATGCCCCCAAAGCTTAGAAAACCCTGCTGGGCTCCAAATATGGCAAGATCTGTATTTTAAAGCAAACACAAAACTAGCATTCCACAAATGCAAAATGTTTTAAATAAGAGTTTTAAATATTCCTGTAAGTGTACTGTGCACTTTTCCTCTCATAAATATTTAATGCATTTTAGCCACAAGTCACAACTTCTTGGTCATTAGCAGTGTCACAAGACAAAAATATCCTTTGAATGATGACATAATTGACTTAGATATACATTGTGTGACGTGAATTTGCAATTTAGAGTCATCGTTGCTGTACCTCAACCTGTCAATGACCAGTAAATAAAATTATAGGCCAACCACGATGCACTGGGCACTGAAACGTTTGTGCACACACAAACATGTTCGACATACACGTTCGGCTTTGCATTATTAATAGAAGTGTACATTCAATGTTTGTATTATTCATTGATGATGTCAGGTGTAATTCCCATCACATACGTTCCACCTTCCTGCACATTGAATTCACTTGCATGAATTAGCAAGAATAGATCAACTCAGCCATTTCTTGGGAGAAATGCAACTAACACTTGGTTTCTTTACCAAAATATTTTTTGTATATTTGAATACATTCATTCTCAGTGGCTTGAAGCATAGATAGACTTGAGCCCAAAAAGTCTATCTCACTTGACACGGACCGAAGTTCATAAGTGAACAATGACAGCGGCATGCACATGCTTTCAAATGTAATGCTGAAATTACACGCTGCAACAAAGCCTCCTGCAACCATGACAGCACAAGTGACCACCCACTCTAAGAAACTATAACAATGGAAGTGACTTAAACAACAAAGGACCACTTACATTCAAGAGCCTCACATGGTCCACCAACACAAAAGAAAAAGCGGCATGCAGTCATGTCGTCTGGCGAAACAATAGTGAGTAAGCTTAAGAGATGGTGAGTTGAAAGGAGAGGAGTCGTGCATCCACACATCCAGCTTCCGCACAAATCTAAACATTGAGGAGCTATTCCTGCACATCTCCCGTTCACAGCATTGCCTACACTCGCTCCCGCCTCCCCTCCAAGCCTTCGGGTTTTGCTTGTCATGTGTTCAGGCTCGGGCAAGCGTGAAGCGGGCGGGTGCACCCAGCCCTCCAAGCTTTGTTTAACATTTTGGAAACTCTGCGCTTCCATTGAGTCAAACATTCGGCTTCTCTGGTTCTTCCTGTGTCCTGGAGGTAGTATTGCAGCACTTTCCAAAAACCACATATTTCCCTTAGCATATTAGAAACATTTTACTTTTCATTTTTTTCCATACAAATATGAAAAGTGGGTTCGACCATAGCATGTGCTCTCCCACTGTGCTACATACCCATCTGCCAATGAACCAGTGGTTGGTGGTTCTATGTGATGCAGGTGCCTTTCATTTTGCATGCATGGTTATCTCAAATTCAGATGGGTAATTTATTCAGTTAGAGCGACGATTAAATGGAGATGCTGGGATTCGATCCCAAGACCTCATGCATGCGAAGCATGTGCTCTACCACTGTGCTACATCCCCATCTGCCAATGAACTAGTGGTTGGTGGTATATGTGATGCAGGTGCCTTTCATTTTGCATGCATGGTTATGTCAAATTCAGAAGGGTAGTTTATTCAGTTTGAGCGATAATTAAATGGAGATGCTGGAGTTCGATCCCAGAACCTCATGCATGCGAGGAATGTGATCTACCACCAATGGTTGTTCCTCAGCTGCCATGATTTTATGATTGCCAGGTGAGAACATTTTATGCGAAAGTCAGGTTGGTAACATCAGAAAGGTAATACTGTACATTCAGATTGAGCTACTAAAACATGGAGACTCTCAACCCAAACAGCTTACCCCAACTCATTGACTCAACTAAACATGGAGAGGATGGTGATCGATCCCAGGACCTCATGCATGCTAAGCATGCGCTCTACCACTGAGCTACATCCCCATCTACCATCTATCAAGTGGTTGTTCCTCAGCTGCCATGATTCTATGATTGCCAGCAGATTTATGTGAAAGTCGGTTGGTAACTCAACATCAGAAAGGTAATACTGTAAATTCAGATTGAGCTACTAAAACATGCAGTTTTCACCCGAAACAGCTTAAATCCTTACTCTAACACATTGAGCCAACTAAACATGGAGATGCTGGGGATCGATCCCAGGACCTCATGCATGCTAAGCATGCGCTCTACCACTGAGCTACATCCTCATCTAACATCTACCAAATGGTTGTTCCTCAGCTGCCATGATTCTATGATTGCCAGTTGCTTATATGATTTATGTGAAAGTCAGATTGGTAACTCAACATCAGAAAGGTAATACTGTAAATTCAGATTGAGCTACTAAAACATGGAGAGTCTCACCCAAACAGCTTACCCTAACTCATTGACTCAACTAAACATGGAGATGCTGGGGATCGATCCCAGGACCTCATGCATGCTAAGCATGCGCTCTACCACTGAGCTACATCCCCATCTACCATCTATCAAGTGGTTGTTCCTCAGCTGCCATGATTCTATGATTGCCAGCTGAGATGATTTATGTGAAAGTCGGTTGGTAACTCAACATCAGAAAGGTAATACTGTGAATTCAGATTGAGCTACTAAAACATGCAGTTTTCATCCCAAACAGCTTAAATCCTTACTCTAACACATTGAGCCAACTAAACATGGAGATGCTGGGGATCGATCCCAGGACCTCATGCATGCTAAGCATGCGCTCTACCACTGAGCTACATCCCCATCTAACATCTACCAAATGGTTGTTCCTCAGCTGCCATGATTCTATGATTGCCAGTTATATGATTTATGTGAAAGTCAGGTTGGTAACTCAACATCAGAAAGGTAATACTGTAAATTCAGATTGAGCTACTAAAACATGGAGAGTCTCACCCAAACAGCTTACCCTAACTCATTGACTCAACTAAACATGGAAATGCTGGGGATCGATCCCAGGACCTCATGCATGCTAAGCATGCGCTCTACCACTGAGCTACATCCCCATCTACCATCTAGAAAGTGGTTGTTCCTCAGCTGCCATGATTCTATGATTGCCAGCTGAGATGATTTTTGTGAAAGTCGGTTGGTAACTCAACATCAGAAAGGTAATACTGTGAATTCAGATTGAGCTACTAAAACATGCAGTTTTCATCCCAAACAGCTTAAATCCTTACTCTAACACATTGAGCCAACTAAACATGGAGATGCTGGGGATCGATCCCAGGACCTCATACATGCGAAGCATGCGCTCTACCACTGAGCTACATCCCCATCTAACATCTACCAATTGGTTGTTCCTCAGCTGCCATGATTCTATGATTGCCAGTTGCTTATATGATTTATGAGAAAGTCAGGTTGGTAACTCAACATCAGAAAGGTAATACTGTACATTCAGATTGAGCTACTAAAACATGGAGAGTCTCAACCCAAATAGCTTACCCTAACTCATTGAGTCAACTAAACATGGAGATGCTGGGGATCGATCCCAGGACCTCATGCATGCTAAGCATGCGCTCTACCACTGAGCTACATCCCCATCTACCATCTATCAAGTGGTTGTTCCTCAGCTGCCATGATTCTATGATTGCCAGCTGAGTGAATTTATGTGAAAGTCGGTTGGTAACTCAACATCAGAAAGGTAATACTGTAAATTCAGATTGAGCTACTAAAACCTGGAGAGTCTCAACCCAAACAGCTTACCCTAACTCATTGACTCAACTAAACATGGAGATGCTGGGGATCGATCCCAGGACCTCATGCATGCTAAGCATGCGCTCTACCACTGAGCTACATCCCCATCTACCATCTCTCAACTGGTTGTTCCTCAGCTGCCATGATTCTATGATTGCCAGCTGATATGATTTAAGTGAAAGTCAGGTTGGTGACTCAACATCAGAAAGGTGATACTGTGAATTCAGATTGAGCTACTAAAACATGCAGTTTTCACCCCAAACAGCTTGAATCCTTACTCTAACACATTGAGCCAACTAAACATGGAGATGCTAGGGATTGATCCCAGGACCTCATGCATGCTAAGCATGCGCTCTACCACTGAGCTACATCCCCATCTAACATCTACCAAATGGTTGTTCCTCAGCTGCCATGATTCTATGATTCCCAGTTGCTTATATGATTTATGTGAAAGTCAGGTTGGTAACTCAACATCAGAAAGGTAATACTGTAAATTCAGATTGAGCTACTAAAACATGGAGAGTCTCACCCAAACAGCTTACCCTAACTCATTGACTCAACATGGAGATGCTGGGGATCGATCCCAGGACCTCATGCATGCTAAGCATGCGCTCTACCACTGAGCTACATCCCCATCTACTATCTAGCAAGTAGTTGTTCTTCAGCTGCCATGATTCTATGATTGCCAGCTGAGATGATTTATGTGAAAGTCGGTTGGTAACTCAACATCAGAAAGGTAATACTGTGAATTCAGATTGAGCTACTAAAACATGCAGTTTTCACCCCAAACAGCTTAAATCCTTACTCTAACACATTGAGCCAACTAAACATGGAGATGCTGGGGATCGATCCCAGGACCTCATGCTTGCGAAGCATGCGCTCTACCACTGAGCTACATCCCCATCTAACATCTACCAAATGGTTGCTCCTCAGCTGCCATGATTCTATGATTGCCAGATATAGGATTCATGAGAAAGTCAGGTTGGTAACTCAACATCAGAAAGGTAATACTGTAAATTCAGATTGAGCTACTAAAACCTGGAGAGTCTCAACCCAAACAGCTTACTCTAACTCATTGAGTCAACTAAACATGGAGATGCTGGGGATCGATCCCAGGACCTCATGCATGCTAAGCATGCGCTCTACCACTGAGCTACATCCCCATCTACCATCTATCAAGTGGTTGTTCCTCAGCTGCCATGATTCTATGATTGCCAGGTGCTTATATGATTTATGAGAAAGTCAGGTTGGTAACTCAACATCAGAATGGTAATACTGTACATTCAGATTGAGCTACTAAAACATGGAGAGTCTCAACCCAAATAGCTTACCCTAACTCATTGAGTCAACTAAACATGGAGATGCTGGGGATCGATCCCAGGACCTCATGCATGCTAAGCATGCGCTCTACCACTGAGCTACATCCCCATCTACCATCTATCAAGTGGTTGTTCCTCAGCTGCCATGATTCAATGATTGCCAGCTGAGTATGTGAAAGTCGGTTGGTAACTCAACATCAGAAAGGTAATACTGTGAATTCAGATTGAGCTACTAAAACATGCAGTTTTCATCCCAAAAAGCTTAAATCCTTACTCTAACACATTGAGCCAACTAAACATGGAGATGCTGGGGATCGATCCCAGGACCTCATGCATGCTAAGCATGCGCTCTACCACTGAGCTACATCCCCATCTAACATCTACCAAATGGTTGTTCCTCAGCTGCCATGATTCTATGATTGCCAGTTGCTTATATGATTTATGTGAAAGTCAGGTTGGTAACTCAACATCAGAAAGGTAATACTGTAAATTCAGATTGAGCTACTAAAACATGGAGAGTCTCACCCAAACAGCTTACCCTAACTCATTGACTCAACTAAACATGGAGATGCTGGGGATCGATCCCAGGACCTCATGCATGCTAAGCATGCGCTCTACCACTGAGCTACATCCCCATCTACCATCTCTCAACTGGTTGTTCCTCAGCTGCCATGATTCTATGATTGCCAGCTGAGATGATTTATGTGAAAGTCGGTTGGTAACTCAACATCAGAAAGGTAATACTGTGAATTCAGATTGAGCTACTAAAACATGCAGTTTTCGCCCCAAACAGCTTAAATCCTTACTCTAACACATTGAGCCAACTAAACATGGAGATGCTGGGGATCGATCCCAGGACCTCATGCATGCTAAGCATGCGCTCTACCACTGAGCTACATCCTCATCTAACATCTACCAAATGGTTGTTCCTCAGCTGCCATGATTCTATGATTCCCAGTTGCTTATATGATTTATGTGAAAGTCAGGTTGGTAACTCAACATCAGAAAGGTAATACTGTAAATTCAGATTGAGCTACTAAAACATGGAGAGTCTCACCCAAACAGCTTACCCTAACTCATTGACTCAACATGGAGATGCTGGGGATCGATCCCAGGACCTCATGCATGCTAAGCATGCGCTCTACCACTGAGCTACATCCCCATCTACTATCTAGCAAGTAGTTGTTCTTCAGCTGCCATG
Organism: Syngnathus leptorhynchus; assembly: GCF_054491065.1. NCBI lineage: Eukaryota > Metazoa > Chordata > Actinopteri > Syngnathiformes > Syngnathidae > Syngnathus > Syngnathus leptorhynchus. The sequence continues at coordinate 20,847,666 of NC_141195.1, forward strand.
ATTCTATGATTGCCAGCTGAGATGATTTATGTGAAAGTCGGTTGGTAACTCAACATCAGAAAGGTAATACTGTGAATTCAGATTGAGCTATTAAAACATGCAGTTTTCACCCCAAACAGCTTAAATCCTTACTCTAACACATTGAGCCAACTAAACATGGAGATGCCGGGGATCGATCCCAGGACCTCATGCTTGCGAAGCATGCGCTCTACCACTGAGCTACATCCCCATCTAACATCTACCAAATGGTTGTTCCTCAGCTGCCATGATTCTATGATTGCCAGATATAGGATTCATGAGAAAGTCAGGTTGGTAACTCAACATCAGAAAGGTAATACTGTAAATTCAGATTGAGCTACTAAAACCTGGAGAGTCTCAACCCAAACAGCTTACCCTAACTCATTGAGTCAACTAAACATGGAGATGCTGGGGATCGATCCCAGGACCTCATGCATGCTAAGCATGCGCTCTACCACTGAGCTACATCCCCATCTACCATCTATCAAGTGGTTGTTCCTCAGCTGCCATGATTCTATGATTGCCAGGTGCTTAGATGATTTGTGTAAAAGTCAGGTTGGTAACTCAACATCAGAAAGGCAATACTGTACATTCAGATTGAGCTACTAAAACATGGAGACTCTCACCTCAAACAGTTTAAAGCCTTACCCTAACACATAAAGCCAACTGAACATGGATAACCTGGGGATCGTTCACAGGACCTCAGGGACATTAAGCAGACGCACTAGCACTGAGCTACATCCCCATCTACTGACACTCAAATGGTTGTTCCTCAGTTGCCATGAGATAGGTGGTTCTATAATGTAAAGAGTGAGCTACTAAAACATGCAGACTTTCACCCCAAACAGCTTAAATTATTACTCTAACACATTGAGCCAACAAATATGGAGATGCTGGGGATCGATCCCAGGACCTCATGCATGCTAAGCATGCGCTCTACCACTGAGCTACATCCCCATCTAACATCGCTTAAATGGTTGTTCCTCAGCTGCCATGATTCTATTTGCCAGTTGCTTACATGATTTATGTGAAAGTCAGGTTGGTAACTCAACATCAGAAAGGTAATACTGTACATTCAGATTGAGCTACTAAAACATGGAGACTCTCACCCCAAACAGCTTAAGCCCTTAGCCTAAAACATGGAGCTAACTGAACATGTAGATGCTGGGGATCGATTCCCACAACCTCATCCATGCCAAGCATGCGCTCTACCACTGCTTTATATCCCCATTTCAAAATGAGACCGGGTTACTTATTTTCACGGGTTGACTTATTATAATATGACCTAGAATCAGTGACCCCCCCACCTCGTCACTTTGCTTGGGGAGGGGGAAACCTGTTCAAATTTGCTAAACTTGGTGAACCCCCTTCCCCAGGAAGACATAAAAAGTCAGTTGATTGTTCACAGAATTAGCTGGGAAATAAATCAAGTCCCACCTGCAATATCTCCACGGGACACTAGAAGCCATGGAACACTGGTTGACAATCACTGATTTAGGGGATTAAGAATTAATGTAATTTCATAAAAGATACATAACCCAATAGAACACAGGTGTCAAACTCAAGGCCCGGAGGCCAGATATGGCCCGCCACATCATTTTATGTGGCCCACAAAGACAAATTGTGCATCAAATTCATGTTTCATTACGAAAATTGTAAATTGTCTTCACTTTTCAAAACATATATTTTTAAATATTTGACCAGTTATTACTAGTCTGATTTGAAAACAATTTACTTGTCAGTTTGTTTTGAAGTTTATACTGAAATGTTCATACATTTATTTGGGTTGACAGTCATAATGGCCCTCCGAAAGAAACTACGACGACAATGCGGCTCGCAAAAAAAATGAGTTTGACACAGCTGCAATAGAACATTCAAATCTAAAATTATATAGCTACTTTTGTTTCCACTACAGCATATCTGTAGGGTGTGAAGAGGTCTTGCTGACAAGTCCTAATGCCCCGAGGGATGAGCTTGTACATATCACAGCAGACGCTTTGCCAGATATTCAGGCGACTGCACCGCCTGTAGCCCACATAAGAGAAACACGCTTGACCTATTTTGCCCCTGTTAGTGCAACATTGTTCACGGCTTTCCAGTCTGTTGGCGAGCTTAATCTCGGTACACAATATTTGGCAATAGCGTCAGTGACAGTCCCATTGCTTCAGAACATGATGTTCAAATCCCCAGGTTATTTGTTTTCCCTCCTTCCATCCCCTGATTCTGGAATCCCATAAATGGAGTGAATTCTCGGTTTTACCCAGTGTGCATCTGCCACATTTGCAAGCCTTCATAACATCAGGCAATGCTTCTAGGCTTTGGCATTTGCATGGAGGGAAGGGCAGACATGTCATGGTGATGAACGTATATATAGTACATGTCAGCCTTTTCTGTCCAACTCGTTGTACTGTTGAAATGCATGAGATGATTAATGATATACATGCGATGAGCACACATCTGTGAGACGCAGTTGGAAAGCACAAGCGTGAGAGGTGACCTGGAATTGAATGCAATTACTGTGATGGACGGGCCCAGAGCCTTTTCAAGGGTGCTATAGGCCGTCTGTTGACTCACTCTCTCTCTCTCTCTCTCTCTCTCTCTCTCTAGCTCTCTACCTCCCTATTTCACTCCCTTTCTACCTACCTACCTACCTACCTACCTACCTACCTACCTACCTACCTACCTACCTACCTACCTACCTACCTATCTATCTATCTATCTATCTATCTATCTATCTATCTATCTATCTATCTATCTATCTATCTATCTATCTATCTATCTATCTATCTATCTATCTATCTATCTATCTGTCCGTCCGTCCGTCCGTCCGTCCGTCCGTCCGTCTATCTATCTATCTATCTATCTATCTATCTATCTATCTATCTATCTATCTATCTATCTATCTATCTATCTATCTATGTCATCTAAATTTATATGTTTTTGTGTGCAAAATGGTCCATATTGTTTCTCAATGGATAGAATAATCTGTCGTTACCCTTGTAAACATTTTAGACTGACAAACAGGACCAGCCTGAAATAATAATGGACTAATGATGAAGGACTCCTGGGTATGCCGCTGGTGAATGTTGGAAATTAAATGATATGTCCATCACTGTGGGTTACCCGGCAAAAGGTCATTTCAAAGGTCAATATTGATGAGTAAAAGGTTGGTGAGTCAAATGAGTGACACGCATGAGTTGCAGAGTGAAACATGCGTCCACAGTCACGATGAACATAACATTTCCGTACACACAGAATACACATGACGTGCAGAGCGAGCTCAAGGCTGTGGTGCAACCTTGCTACAGCTCTTTTTCCCAGTGCTGGATTTTTAAATTACACATCTGCCTGCCATCTTTGAGGGCTCTCAAACATGCATCACATTGTGTTTGTGCATAAAAGGTATTATTATAAAGTAAAACATATAATTTCTGTATTTGCTTTGTCATCCAGCTTCAGTTTCCAATTGAGATCATGTTGAGAGCTTTTACAAAAAAAAAATCCTCCACTCCCCCTCATGTTTTTTTTAATGCACTCCAATTGTAGTGCTGGATTTAAACATCTGTAGAAGTCTTTATTTTTACTTTTACCTCTGGACAATGCAGCCTCTTGGCCTTCAAGAAGCATTAAGATGAGGCAGTCAGATGAGTAGGGGAGATCTCAAGAGAAGAACTGAAGCTCTCAACGTATCCCATGAAATCTTAAACACTTTTGCCAACGCTTCTTATCTGGGCGGCAGCAGTGCCGCTAAACCAGCTCACAGCAGAACGCAATACTGTTGTTCCATTTGTAGCTTGTTCGAGGGGACACACTAAAAGTTAGAAAAGTATGTGTAAAATGTACTGCTAGGTTTTTCATGTGACGTGACTACACGGAAATTGTTCAGCTTTTTAGCCCCACGAGTGACACATTAGAAAATCCCCGTACTGTTTTGAGCTCAAGGTTGCCACAGTTTTACAAAATGGGTAAATCCAAGACAGAACCGCTCAAAGTGATTCTGGCAGGTCATGCAAAGGCCAAGTCAAACCTGTCCCCAAAAAGTATTGAGTTGCCAAACAAACTCTCACAAGTGAGTTGCTTTAATGAGCTTATGTTTGGAGCTTTGCGTCATACTATGTAGATGACTTTGGCAAATGAAACACACGCAGGTACGCGCACACACACACACACACACACACACACACACACACACACACACACACACACACATGCAGATACACACGCGCCCCTGCTAAACAGCATTCTGATTAATAATGCATTGTGCAATATGAGTTAAGCAGCAAAATTCACCCATTTTTATCCATCACTTGCAGAAAATGACATCACAGTGGCCTCTCTCTCGTTCTCTCTCTCTCGCTCTCTCTTTCTTTCTCTCTCTCACATGCAACACATTCTTCGTCACGTTTTCCACAGCATATTCCAGCCGCCTGTGGCCATTATCTGGCATCGTCTTGAGCTCCAATTTTCCAGTAAAAGTCTACCTCAAAGATGGCGTGAGCTGGATTCCCCCCTTAATGCCATTTTAGTCACTTGTTCTGTATCGAGAAAATGGAATGCTTTGCTTGGTCTTTTTTCTTGTTTGGTCATAAGTCTAAGGGTGCAAATGGGTGAACAACTGGGCAATTTCAAGTCAATTTTAATGCAAAGTTAATCCAGAATCATATTCGATCATATAATGCCTTAACTGTAAAAAAAAAGTGTCCCAGACATACATAAAATTAAATGCATACAAACTCCACACAGGAAGGCGGACGTGCTATCTGATGCACCACAGTGCCGCCCTTGCACTCTTGTTTTATATTTGTACGAAAAGTTCAAACTCATGCATAAGAACAGCTTGACTACTAATATGACCCCGGCTCCTTGGACCACAATAAAAAAAAAGGAAGCACACAAGTGAAGGAAAATACAAGCTAAATATAATATAGTAAAAATAAGGGCCCATGTTTATTTCTCAGTCATTGACTAATTCAACTGGTGAGAATAGAATTTCTGTGAAAAGTAACAAATCGGTTTCTCCATATCATTTTCTTCCTGCAACAAGACTGCTCGAAAACCAACGTGACTGGCGCCAATGTGGAGCTTGAAATGTTTGTCCATTTTTGGAGTGGCCAAGACTGGCGCAGCACACAATAAGGATTTAAAATGATTAAAGGCACTCAAGACCACTCAAAACGAACCTCCCGTTTTAGGAGATTGGTGAGGAGAACAGTTGTAAAGAAATTGGGACACATGCACACACTCCAAAATTAATGAGGATAAATGCTTTTTGTGCAAATGTTTAGTTTGCTCCTATGAATATATTGCACAGCTAACTCGTTGCAGTTACACAAATTAGCTTTTTCAGCATGAATTGCCGCTGCGAGTCTGCCAAACTAACGTAGCAACTGCAACCACTGCTGCTGCACCAGACTCATGAGAATGGCTGTATACCTAAGGGTGGGGCGGGGGATTTAAAAAACAAGTAGCCAAAAAGCTCTGCCATGGACTACATGTCTCTTTGGGTTCTTTCCCTTGCTGCTTAGTAATTCATGAGGCATTCTCTTCAAAATCAAATAGGGGAAAAAAAGAGGAAAAGTACAAAAGTGACCACTCGGGTGTCTGGACAATCAAACATTAATACGGCTGCTGTGTTTTTTATATACAACCATTCGATTGTCTGTGATTAATTTCCCCATTGTAAAACAGTTGTGTTTAAACTGCAGTCTATTATGAGACTCGTGTATTTTTTATACACAAATTGTTCATGGCTTTTACACAATTTCCCATGATTTTGTACAAGAAAGATGTTTTCTGCTTGCAGTTGCTTCTTTTTTGTTTTTTAAAGGGGACGTAAAGTGAAGAGAAAAACCAATAATTTACAATAATATGTCCAAATCACCACCAATAAAGCATTCTCGTTAATATTATGTATTTGGCGCATGAATTGAGCAGAAAAATTCACCCACATTTTCTTTCTTGCTGTCCATTGAAAATGGCATCACAGTGCTGTAGGACTCAGGTAATAATCAGGGCTCATCAGTTCTCTGGGTTTGGTCATGTGCCATTCACAAGCCTGCTATATGTTTTAGCTGATAACCAGGAACATTACAAGGCCACTGAGCCTGACGCTGTCTTTTATATTCCCATCACCAAAAGTCACATTCTGCAACCGTTTGCGACCTTGAAGGAACCCTGAGGAAAAATCATCATTCAGGCCATCCAAGCCCTTACTAACCGCCCTGCTCCCTGCTTTCACTGCACATCGCAATGTCATCTGCCATCCTGAAGGCCCATGAGGATTCCAGTCCAACATAATCTGTCAGTCTGTCCACCACTATTGTAAAGAGGAAGGGCCTTGGAGCTGATCCTTGAGGCACTCCAAGTCAAGTCAAGTCAAGTTTTTATATAGCCCTAAAAACTCCCATCTCCATTTAGAACTACAGAATTATAAGTTAGGGGTAACTTTGGGTTTTAGACTTACTAAAGGTATGTATGTCTCTATTGTGTCATGTAAACTCTTTAACTGCAACACAATACATCTTTTATACAGTGTAGAGGTGACGCAATAAATATCCGTTGACTTGAGAGTGAGACTCATCTGATTTTATGTCATTTCAAAGAGATGGTTTTATTTGTGAACCTCTCACCCTATCCTATACTACTGGTCCACAGGCAAGTGTGATGTACTTACCTACTATTTTTGGCTTTATTGTGATATTTTTTTTCATGTCAAATGGTTCTTTAAGCCTCAAACTTTGATTAGCCCAGCTGTCAAATCATTGGTAACAAAAATCAATGTTGGGGTGGTGGTAATGTTAACAGAGACAGCAAAAGTGAGGCAGAATGGCAGAACTGCTCGCTTAAAAGCACATTTTCAGAAATGAGCAGATAAATACAAGCAATAGATTTCCTCAGTTGTTTGATTTTCTACTCAATGGGTGGGCCAGCACTCCAGAGAGCTAACTCTTTGTATACTAGTTGTACTAAGTTCATTTTTTTTTCATTTGTCAATCACTTCACTGGTTCTTTAATCACAAACAAGATATTTTAGGTTGCATTACCTGGCGGAAGTAAAAGCCGAAACATGTCAGGTAATGCAACCTAAAATATCTTGTTTGTGATAAAAGAACTAGTGAAGTCTTTGTATACTAACATGAAAATCACTTTTGTATGATCTGTTCCCTTTAGCTATTGCAGTCAGGATCCAAGTTTGGCCGTGGAACCATTTGAGTTCTGTGGCTTCTCCTATCTGTGTCCCATCTGTGTCACTGGGGTCCCATCTGTGTCATGGGGGAAAGGGACCTGTGTTGCATTCCCCAACAGTTCAAGGCATTTTTGTGAGCCTTTGTGAAAGAACAGCAGAGACTCAAACGGCTAATGAACTCCTTGTGGGAGTACATTCCTTCCATGATGAGTGCAACCACGTGTTTCTGTGTGCAATCCAAATGTGCATGCTCACGCATAGGACTTTTGTTGATGCAATGACATTATTTTTTATTTTTATTATTTTTGACTCATTCTTTTATTTGCTGATATGGATTAGCACCTAAGTTCATCCAGGTGTGCGAGTGAAATATTTCCATTTGTTTAATTTCAACCAAAGGTTTCTGTAATGGCGGTACCGTGGGGAAAGGGGCTGTCAAATGGATAAAATTTCAGTGTTAACACTGCAAAATTTGTCTCCTTCCACAGACATGACAAAAAATGTGACAAAAGAGTACTGAAGCGGGACAGTGGCCAAAGCTTCAAGCATCACCATTAATTAGGGGCCCTCAAGCTAAACAAAGTCATGCAGACAATGGCAGAAAGGTTACTTTTGTAACAAACAATGTGAGCTAAAAATGGGCTTGTGAGGGAAAGGCATGGAGAGAATACTGACTGATAAAGACACAGTTTACATTTTCACCTACTTTGTATTTTAATGGGGATTCCAAATACCACTTTGCTTAAATTCTTGCATTAATCACATCAACCACTAAATGAAATTGTATTCATGTTTTCAGCTTGGGACCTGTGGCTAGAAAAAAGATAGTTTAGTGACCTCTTGTGGGAGAAATGGGGATTGCTGTTTATAGGTATAATTTTCAAACATGAATTAAGGGCCACTCCTCATGTAGGCACAGGTCACCTACAGCCCGAGGGCGTCAATTGCCCATACCTGATTTAGACAACCTCTAAATTTGATAAGCCAAAGTGAGGTAATGAGGTGCGATAAAGGTGTTGTATTAAAAAAAAAAAAAAGTCTGCCTTAGTGATTATGATTCTCAGTTTTGACAGATAAATATTTCATTTGACAATATAAACTATTGTAGTTGCACTTTGTCATGTAGATAGTTGGTGATCCAAATATTATAAGTGAGGAACTGTTCTTACTCATTTTCTCTGTTGGTTCCAAGGAATTCACTCCACCAGCAGATGTGAATTTAAGCAAACGAATTTTATTCCACTGTAACATACATAGTACAAAATAAGTAAATATGGCAATACAAATTGGACCAGTAAACCCCATTGATGAAAATAAATCCATCATGGCACAGACTGTGAAAACAACACTAAGATGATTGGTACCTTTCTTAAAAGTTTATTTTTTTGGAATAGAAACATATACTGCATATTACATCATACACTATGGACAGCAAAGCATGTTTGCTGTTTTTTTTTCACAAAACATGACATCCAGCCATGAGCTATGCTATAGCTATAGAGCTATGGCACATTTATTCCCTCCCTTTAATGTCCCTTCACTTTCCAGATGGAAACAATACAATTGCCTGACGATAGGTGATGCCAGATTTTCATCATCATGCAGCCAATTGTTGGATTCTTGCTTTGAGCCCATTTAAAAAAAAAAAAAAAAAAAAAACACAAATTGGAAAATATTTGCCAGCAAATACCCACATGATTGAGTCATTAGGAGGAGTTAGCCAGCTTGGTTTGAAGTTTCATTCAGAAGTGGTGTTTTCTTATTGATATAAATTTAAGATGCCCTTTAGGATGAAACATTTTGTTCTACATTTTGTCCAGACTTGTAGGTACTGGTCAGTCAACTGTGGTAATCAAGGTTATTTCTCCACAAGTCATTAGTCACTATGCAATCAATCAGGCGGCACACTGGTTTTGATGGAACTGGAATGTTAAACTGATTGACCATTGGAAATATAGACTATAGTATTTTAACATATTTTAAGACTGCTTAGTTATATAATAATTAAAAATTCATCATTAGAATGACAATTTAATTCAATTTAAGGGATTATCTGTTAAAACGCTTAATTAAGCTATGTGATTGACCAGTTTCAAGAAATACTTCACATTTAGCCTTTCAAAATGATAAACTTACAAAAAACATTTTTTTTTTTTTTTTTTTTTTGGTCACAGGCTCACAACATCGCTTTGCTGTATTTTACTCACATAAGCCAAAAACTAACATTGATATTTCCTGAAATGTGATGCAAACATTCTTGGTCTGCCTATAAGCCATTCTTGTCAACAAGTATATGAACAGAAATCCTGAAATGAAACGGGAAACAAAGAAATCACGGGAAACAAAGAAATCACGGGAAACAAAAACGAACAAACAAAATCAATACAGCTTTGGCACATCTCAGTGCAGCGAGTAGCAAACTTAAAGCTGAGGGCTTTCATACTACAATTACATTCAACACTGAGGACAAAAGAACAGTCTTACCAAGACTAACAATTATGTCAAAGACTTGAAGGACAGACACACTTTGATCAAATGTTTGATGAACTCCTTTAGGAGGTGTGTATAAGAATTTTGTATTTAAACACCAAAGATTACGACATTCATATTGTGTTTCTTTTTTTAATCAATTAAACTATCACATTACCTATTGTTTGCCACTAAATTAAAAAACAAACAAACCTGATTGCATTTATGGCAACTTTTCGAAGTGCTGTGATAACTTTTGAGGTATTTATGGCGGGATGTTTTTAAATGCTTTGCAATGAAATGTGGGGCAGCAACAATCTCCAAACAGAGAATAATGAATGGTGGCTCATTCACGTTTTAAAGTCTGTAGAAGGTAGCAGCTGGACATGTAAACAACAAGAATGCCACGACGTGAACATGCTGGCAGATCCAGGGATGCACAGGGAGGAAAGATGAGGATGTGTGATTATCATAGGCAAGCAGTCATCAAATCTGACAGAAAGCTGGACTTGACGATCTCACACAAGTGTCTCTGGCAGTGCATCTGGACTGTCTGAAGATAGCAGCTGCCATATTTGCCAGCGGTCCCTCTGCCAGTCCTGCCATTCGGGGCTGTGCGGCATCAGGGGCCCATCCGAGTTCTTCTGCTCTGCATTTGGGTTTTTGCACTGCAGGGGATGCTGCTGCGCTGCTGCAAGCTGAGGTGAACTTTGACAAGCAGCCAGGCGGTGATGAGCGTTATAAGGGGGAGGGAACCGGCCACTCTCGTTCGGGTTTACCCATCCTTTCAATCCCGATGTCGTGCAGGCTCCATGAGCAGGTTCGAGAGCAGAACGATTGATGGCAGGTTGAGGGTGAGGGCTAGTGCAAACACGGGTCAGCGGCAGGTGAGGTCTGCACTCAGCGATGCCTGGTGCTGTTCTAGTTGGCGGTGCCATCAGCTGCTGTCTGCTATCACCATGGAGTCCATCAAGTCCTTCCTGTGAGCTGCGGGAGCTTCTCTCAGACACGTTGCCGTGGGAACCTTCTGAGAAAGAAGCCATGATATCAATGGAATTATTTACTGTTTACTGTGTTTGTCATATATGTGCAGCAAGTCCACCTAACATGAAGATTTCATATCGACTGCGTACTTCACAGTGTTTTAGACCCCTTTTCTTCTGGAAACAGAATTTAGTAATCGTAAAAAATTGTAATTTCCTTTCTTTCTGCATCAATATGTCGCCATATGTGCACTGATTTTAGTTGATTTATGAACCAGTTGGATTTTTTTACTACGCGAGATGGCATTGTTTGTTTAAATAAAGGGGTATTAGCAATGGGAGGTCAGTGTGCTTCAGCCCAATTTTGAACAAACAAATAATAACTGGTTCATGAAGCTAATTTGAAGCTTCATATTCCCACCACTAATGTAGGCTACCCAAGATGCTAAAAAGTAATAAATCAAACTATAATGTTAATATTTAGCTAAGGTGAACACTCCCCTTTTTATGCTAGAGTAGAGTTTGACTTTCAGACAGAGCCCGAGTTGTCAGGCAGGCAGCTCACCTCCATAAGTTTGGTCTTTAAGCGCTGGTTTCAAAGTCGTGTGCCACGTACCCCAAATGTTAGCATGCTCCTCCGATATACAGTCTAAAGTAAGCAAGGTCAAATTATTGCATGCGGAACCCGTCGTGTAAAAGAAGAACAGAGATTGGTCTGAGATTTACAGCTCACCTGGTCCCACCCTGCTGTCAGCTCCAGACTCCCCTGCCCAGCCCACTGCCTGTCCCATCAGCGTACTACCTGGCTTCCCTGCCTCGCTTCTGCGTTCGCTTAGAACGGGGGAGTTGTTGTCATATGGGGACACCTCCCCGCTGGACGGCTTGTTGGAGTCGCTGGAGGAGTGGCGTTCGCTCATGGTGAAGGGCTCCTCAGACTGGAGTAGATCGGTACTCCTTCAGGAAAAAGCAAATTAGGCTGAAAGACGGGATGCAACAGGAGGACAAAATAATCTTTGTATTGGACGCAGAACTCACTGTGACGCTTTTCGTCTCAGAAGGTAGTCCACCACATCGGGGTCTGTCTCCTGTAGACTCATTAGAACTTCATTTTGAAGGTCAGGTGGGACCTAAACAAAAGGTAATTTGGATTAATTAAATCAAGGATTAGAATCTCCCTGCTCAAGGCAACAATTGAAGAATGTCTGTATTTTTACGGAATCTTTAATAAAATCTGACTCAACCTGATTTACAAAAGAACTGTCATATCCGCACCCCCGTCTCAAAAACTTTTGCTCTTACCAGACACCAAGAGGTCTGATGTGATTAATTGGCTTACTGTAGGAATGTAAGCCTCAGGGGAGTGGCAGTGGCAGATTACGAAACATTACAGTTTAAAGTTTCAGACCTAAAATGACCTGAGCTGCCAGTCTGCATTGTTGGAGAATCCCGAGAAGAGACATGAACAAAGCCAGCAAAGAATAAGATAATCCGTGTAAAATTGTGACCTTTCCTGACTCCACATAAGAGATTTCATGCATGAGTGGTCATTTTTGTTTTGGAAAGAAGGCGTTCAAATGTCTGGGTGAAATATTTTGTGATGCTTTGGTCAGAAAGCTGGCAGAATGTACTTACTGACAAGAAAAGTCATTTTCTGTCGACACAAAAATGTGAAAGTGCATCAGCTGGAGGAAGTGAGGATGAGCCAACTGACCATAAAGAGGCTTTGGTAGCTGGCGATCATTCTCTGTAACGTGGCGATGACGGCTGTGCTCTCTTCGGCCCGGGCTGAGCTCTGGACGCTGAACTCCTTGTCTGAAGATTTGAGTTTATGGAGCAGGTTGGGGCCGAAGATGGTGGCAAGGTTTAAGGAAGTCATCTTGTTCCCCGTGATCTGAAATGGAAAAAGTCAATCTTAATATAACACGCACTCAAAATGGGTTGGGCTCGCATTTAGCAAATACAGTCCTGGATCCACCCTTGTCAGCTTTCACATATGTGGGCCGGAGCAATCAAGTCTGCCCCCGTTTTTGGCTGTGGAAACTCTTAGTAAATCTGACTTAACAGTTGCAGCCATGCAGTTCATTTTTGTCTGTGAGGAATGACTTTACCTCCTGTTTGTCTTTGTCTTGCCTGTCATGAGCATGGTCAGCTACAGTGGACAGGAACTCCAGGAGGCGATGAAGTGTGTCACTGTTGGATGCTGGGAGCAGGTACACCAGTAGCTGCATCACACTTTGCTGCTCATCTGGATCCAACACTTCAACAGGGACAGGTCAAAGAGCATTAGCAGACAAGCTAAGGTGTCCTTGGGTAAGAAGAATGATTTTGTCTGCTGGGCAGGAAGCGAGCATACATGTAGTGTTTATGAAGGCAGTGTAGAGTTCCTTGGTGAGAAGTGGGTCAGGCATGTCCCTAAGGAACTCCTTCAACAAAGCTGCAACATCATGAACGCTGTGGTCTTCATCTAAATGGACATCAACGCCACGGTCAAACTCCTCTCGTAACTAAAGCAGGGAGAACATTTTGGGTCAAATTTACTGAATACTGAATTTAATATAATGCTTCATTTTGGAGGAAAATGGCTTGTCCCCCAAAACCACAGAGCTGTTTATGTAGAATTAAACCAAGCACCAACCTGTCGAACTCTTTTCTTTGAACTTCCCACCCTAAAAATCCCCACTGTCTGCAAACCTGAGTGTAGAAATGATTAAAAAAAACTTTAACTGGAATATTCCTGACAATTTAAACCCTTAACCATAACACAAGCATGAGGGTACAATATACATACCGTATTTCTCAATGTGTTGACAACAGCTGTCAACTACACGGGGCACCTGGCGATATATAGGGTTGAGACTTAGACGTTTGTCTCTGTGCTTCTCCTTCTTACTTGGCGTCTCGGCAGGCAGAGAGAGCTGCAGTGCCTCCAGCAGGCGGGACTGGTTGTCGTCCAGATCCGTGATCGAATCCACCGACATGCCACCCTGCAGCCGAAACATGAATTTTCATTTGTCCAAACAGCAAACAACTTCCGACCGACCAACTCACCCGTCTGCGCACACGTGGTGCCGCCTCAGGCGTGTTGGGCGATGTTGATTCATTAGCTGTCTCTGACGTAGAGCTCAATGAGGAGTTGCTGCTTGAGAGCTCCTTATTGGACGATCGCTTTGTCGCAAACTGTAGATGATGCAAGAATTTTACTTTTGCTTTGAATGTGTAAAAAATTCTCATTGTTTTTGGATTTCATGACTGGGCGTGCATGCATGCATAATGACCTGGAGAATGGAAGAGACAAGGTCAGACGAGTCCTTATGCTCCTCCCGTTGTGGCGGATCCTGACGATAGCCGTCCTGGCGTTGTCTATGTGTCCTGTCGTTTGCTATGACCTGGGAGAGAGGTATACTGAAGGCCTGAGGAAGACCCTCTGAGAGACAAAAAACACATGAGACAAAAAGATGGATAACAATCTGGATTACGCAGCAAAAATAACAAAGTACTAATACTAATAAATACGAGCATGAAAGAAAAATGAAAAACATTAATGGTTCTCTTGGCGGTTATTTGTGACACTTGCGTCACATCGTAACATTTTACAATCGTACTACCACAAGTCTGTAAATCATAAAAAGTAGTAAATTATTTTTTTTATTACAAAGTACAAACTGCTAATTCCTGCACCTTGAATAAACAACACTTTAACAGCCCTTGCCCACATCAATGTCACGTTCTGCGTGCCTCTTTTTTTACATTTGCATAATGCGAATGAAGGAGGGAAAACAGAAGAGACTAACTGCATCCAGTAACCACAACTGAAGGGTTTGTGGCTCAATGTGACCACAGACATGGCAGAACAACAGAATTCCTTTTGCACAAACTCAAAGCATCTGCTAAGCACAAGATACATGCAGGGCAGCACGTATGCACCAAATCACCATCTGTCCAGCACGATGAACATGATACATCAATGTCAAGACCAAATTGATCAAGCCAGTGCATCCTCATGTACAACATGCATGTGTGCGTGTGAATAACGTCTTTTAGGTCAGGCATCCCCAATCATCGCAGCACATTGTGTACTGGGATGCACAGATAGACTGAAAACATTTTCTCAATGCAGAATATAAGCCAGCACCGGATACCCCGACTTGGCAATTACTCGTATCCAATCAGGAATACAAAACAGCTACGCCTTCACCAATTCATTCTGCTGTAACTAAAACACAAAACCTGAAAACACCAAGATTTAAAAACCTGTCTTAAAGGAAACATTTTTAAAATCACACTGGTATGTACAAAAGCCTGAGACAAAAATTACTAGACTGTTGTCATGTAAAATACATTAATGTTGGTGCTTTTCAGTATTGAAAGTTCACTAACCTACGGAATTTGACAAATTCTGAGATGAGTTAAACCTGAGCTGAGTGCATATTTGCATGTATTTTTTAGTTTCAATAAGAGCGTGTTTACTGAAAGAGCCCAGACTCACCAGTAAAAACCTGTTTTACATTACTTGCATCTCCAACCACCACCTGGCCTGCTTTAAGACCTACATGTTCTGCAGCCAAATATGCTGTGCTTAGCATGCAGTCCCTCCACTTAATTTAAATACAAACTGTAAACAGATACTTTATTTTTTATAGCCTCTGTTCACTTGACAAAGACCGTCTCGCCAGAGGAAGATGGGAGGGGCAAAGTTTTGACAACAATGAGACAGAAGAGTCTGTGACAAGCCGCTAAATATTAAAAAACATGACATACCTTTGTCTTTGCTCTTCTCTTTGGATAAAGAATCCAGCTTCCTCCGCAGTGACTTTTTCCTCTTCTGTCCATCTGTACAGGGACAAAAGTGATTTACCTGAATGCATCTGGTCAAGATGTCATTATCTGCTGTACTTTATTCCGATCTTGATAAGTTTATGAACCAAGCAAGGGATACTCGAGTAAGTTTTACAAACTAGAGAATGGCTCAACATTTGTAAGTGAAGTTTTTAATCACCACCAGTGATTAAAATGTTGCCATTTTTAAGGAAACAAGGGAAATGCTGTTGTTGAACCTTGATAGCTTAGTTTGAGCATCTTTTAGTTTTATAGCTTGTCGTTGGGTGTGCTTGTTGGGTTAAGCTCAACTTTATTTTGTAAAGTTCACTGTTTTAAAGGTTAATGTGTTCGTTCAGATTTGAACGTTGTCTTATATCTTTAGATAGAAGGCAAAAAATTTTTTGAAAACATTGCTGCTGTAAACATGATACATGACTCCGGAACTATCTGATTCAATGATCGGGAAACTCTGAAAGTTGTGGCACACTTGTTTAAAATCCCTGGAATTCTTACGTAAGCACTTGGTGCTATTGCTGGGTCCCTTGTGCTGCTCCTCATACTGATTTAGTAACCTCAGTTTGAACCCCAGATGTTCTCCTGTATCACAAGTCACTCTGGGAAATGTAACCACGTCCCACTAAACACTGCACCGTAGCATTAGCTGCTTACGTCATCGAACAGTTTCAGTTTCCCTGAGCGTCCGAGCACCACTGATGAATCTCCAAATCTTCAACCGTGCCACTGTTTTGATTTTCACCATGTTTCTTATGACACTAGAGAAAGTTGAGCATCCTGTTTCATAAACAAGTTGGAAGTGAAGGAAGAGCTGAGGAAATGGCGTGTGAAAGAAGAGAAAGCAGATGAAATAGACAGCACAGGGGTGGGGGTCAAAGGGGAGTTGGGAAATGGTTTGAATTTTGGGGGATTTTTGACAGATGGCTCAGAAAGCTCAACGGAAATCTGATGAACTTTGGATTTGACAATGTCTGGTAAACCTTAGTTGTGAGTGTCCCCAGTGAGTGTTTCAGCAGTGCAACCAGTTATGCAACAATGCATTAAAGAGGAGGAGAAACACATAGAATCCTACCTTTTGGCACAGTAATCTGGCATCCAACATCATAGTCTTGGTGTAAGCGGGCATAGGCCACTTCCTGGAGCCGAGCCCTCTCCAGTTCAGACAGGCTCTGTATGGCAACTGGAGTCAGATGAACACTCTGGCCAGACAGGCTGTTCCAGGTAAAATCACCCTGTAGAGAAGTAAAGCATTAGTAGTACATCAAATAGGTTCCGACCTGAACCTGTAGGTACATATCATATAATCTAGGAATGCATAGAAAATTCGGGCACTGAAAATCTTTAGCCCAGAAGTGGATTTTCAGTTTCGGACCAAAAGACAATCACAAGCAAAAATCTACTCCGAAGGCCACAGAGATGTCATGTGTTTCAGCTGTTAGCTGGGAAATTTGCAACTTAGTATGTACTACATAGATGCAGTTGACACAACATTTGGACTCTACCAAACAATTGTCAAAACTGTTTAAGTCATCATCACATCCTCCCCCATGTACAAAAACAAGTTTTGCAACAGCCTCACGTTAACCCTTAACTGTAGCACGCCATGGATGGGTGAGAATAAGAGCCCTTTAAAAATGGCAGCTTTAACAATCTCGAAATTGCATTGTCTGAGATTGCGATTTTGGTCCCAAAATTTCTGTTCATCTCTAGTACAAAGACACAATTGGTTGTCACTCCCCCAGCCCATTGTCTGTATAGGATTACAGTCAGTAGGGCTTCTATTCAAACTCATCACCCTTTCTCTCATAGACATAAAGGAATGCATGACCAGTGTGTCGGATGAGTCATCGAAACCAGCTGGGCCACAAAGCTTCCCAAAATACACACAATTCAATGAAATTTGGCCGACAGATGAAGCTGTAACCCTGTTGTGCTGAGCAGAGGAAAATGTGTGTGATGAATCAAGACCTTGGAAACCTCATGCCCCCTTTTTTAAATGCAGAGTACATCTTGTCTTTTTACAGGTGTGTTAGGGAGAGCAGCCTTTTCTGATTGTCACGTGACATGATTTTGTGAAACTGTTGATTTTAGAATGCTGCTATTCATATAGAGTACATAGAATGCTTTTCAATGCAGGATGCTTTGGCACTCCGTTTTCTTTTTGTGATGACAAGACTAAAACAATCCTCCTCACCTATCCCCTCCCCAACCCTCTTTGGTATGTCTTCAGACCTCAGCTCTCAGAGGTTGACAGTACTGAACTTAACCAACCCAAAATCCATCCATCCCCATCAAGGTTCCTGCTGGGCAGAACCAGCTCGACCGGCAAGAGGCTTCTTATTTACCTTTTCCAACTGTTAAGTCTTTCAAATTGTGTGTGCGTGTGTGCATGCATGTGTGTGAAAGGCAACTTTGTTTTTAGCAGCACTTGTGAGAGTACTTGTGACCTCAATGCGCATTAAGTGGGGCCCACAAGCAAAAGAGCTGGCATTGCACTGAAAGCCTCGGGGGTATGCCTAATAATTTGCAACCCTCGCATCCCAAAAAATTATTTGGCAAAAAAAATGTGCAATTGTTTAATCAGTGGTCCCCGAGCTGCTTCTTGGTTATAATGGTGGTACCTTGGACAAAACCAGTTGAAAGCCCCTGCTTTAGCTGACCAATGCTGCTTGCACATACAGAGAGCTGCAGCAAGTAATTTGTTATTTTGGACAAAGGGATAAAAGAATATGTTGGTTTCCGTGGCAATACACAGACAGTCTAAGGGCCAGGGAGTGAGAGAAATATTGCTATGGCAACACAGGCAGTGGGCACTTGTTGTCATGATGCTCTGCATAAATTATTCCCAAATAGAGAGTCTTTCAATGTGAGCAAGGTGAATATCGCTCCTAAAATAGATCCCCATCGACCCAAACTTATTGGCAGCCCCACACCATATGCAGCTAGTCATAAACGTCACACACACCTTTTTGTTCCACTGTAAAAGACATTAATGTCATCTGTGCCGAAAGCGGTACGTGTTGACTGCAATGCATGCATGGTGTGTGTGTGTGTGTGTGTGTGTGTTTGTGTGTGCACGTGCTTGTGTGGTAGTTAGTTTGCATCTGTATGGTGATCAGTGTTTCATAGTATTCAGGTATTTTTCCATGTGGTTTAGCTTTGTCAATTTGATTGTGGCCATTCAATTTAACAAAGCTATTGTAAAGCTGTCCAAGATGCAAGGTTGTTCTGAGAAGCACACAACTTTGAGATGGTTAACATTGTGCTATTAATAATGACTTATTTGATCACAATGAGACTTTCGGGTACTCGGGTCAAATTCAGGATAAACACAGATGCACATCTGGTAAAGTCCAACTAATCGTCATTCTGGGCAGCCGTACACTCAATTACGCACAACATGTGCTGCAATATTCCAGGCAGGTACTAGGGGCCCAGAAGAGGAGCTGTTATTGTGGAAACAGATACCAAAGGAACATTTGAGGAATTTGTTCTCTTTACACTTTTGATCAGCTTTCTTTTTGTTTCCACTGCCTTGAAATGACCCCTGAGCAGAGTTCATGTCCAGCAACAATATAAAGGAAAAATCTGTCTTTTAAATCTGTTTATGTTCATGTGTCTCTGTATGTCTTTTGCAGGTTATGCACGTCATGGATTGCTTTAACTGACATTGTTCCTCCCCTTGACAAACCTTCTCAAGGTTTACATCTGTTTGCAGTTACTGACCACCTAAACTCATCAGCCAGCACTCTTCTTATATTGTGCATAGGCCTATGTTCATGCGCTTAATGCATGCTTGTACATGTACCTGTCCAATTCAGAAGATTAATAGGTTTTTCCATCTTTTTAAACTCGTCCTCAATTTGGCTTGAGGGAAACCCAAGTGATGAGTGTTACATCACCAAACATTAACATTAGTTCATGAATCTGACTACTCTTAATGAGTTCCAAAAGCAGACCTGTAGTAACAATCCAGTTTTTAACAACTACTTTGACAGTGTTTTGTTTTTTTATTGTAGCTGTGCTAGTAAAGCACAATACAGAAAGGTGTTATGAATAGTTTGTTGACTTTCTTTAGCTTTATTTACCTTTTCTTTATTTGGGAAACTTGTCTTTTAGCATACAAGTAGTATTGTTTGTCCCTTGTGAGTGAGACTGATTGATTGTTGATGGAGCTGGCGCCATGCATGCCTGTGTATGCCTCAGTATGCTTTTAAAGCCTCAATTTTGTGTTATGTGTGAATGACACTAAAAGAAAGGTCAGCACCGGTCAAACAAGACTCAGCAGACGACACTTGTCGGTGAGTGGTTTAAAATTCCTAGACGGAATTATCCACAAAAAGTTGTCCCTACGTCATGTCTTGTATAATTTTGAAAGTGTTTTTGTTTACATTTTGGTATATTTTGTTGTTCATATTTTATTCTTCTGTACAGTGTAATTGAGCAGTCAGGGATGATTACAAGTAGTATGCTCATTATCTGTTAACTTAAAAGAAAAACATTATCTTATTCAGTATACAAATGATACTGTTATTTATTTTCTGTGAAATACAGTTTCTGCTGAAAAACATACAATTCAAGAGAATAAAGTGAACCGAGGATCTACTCATATGCAGCTGTATTTATTTTCTATTGCATGCTTTGACAGCTAAATTATGAGTAAAAATCAAGTTGCTATTTTATATTCAAATCACACTCGCTTCTTTACTCAACTTTCTTTCCTTGGGGCCTGGCAAAGATTGTTAAACATTGGCAAAAATACTTGAGAAAATAAATCTGTTGATACTCAGAAGTAAACAGTATCCAAGCTTATTTAAAATGTCACAACCTGCCAAGTTGCAACAGATGAAAATTAGCCATGGGCTATAATTTGGCATATTTACATGTAAATGTTTATTAATATGCACTCCCCTTTTGTAAATGAAATTAAAATTAAAAAAATAAAATATTTTAAAAGACATTTTGCTCCATCTTGTGGTCTGATCAGTAATTGGGTTAATGCAATACAGTATGCCGGAATGCCTATCGAGACCTGTCATGGTCAGCCAAAATCACAAACACACTAAACTGGACTTGCCCTGCCACAAGAATTAAGAAGCTCCCTTTTTTATGCAGAGCGCAGTTCTTACGCCCGTCGAGGAAGCGGCATCTGCCGGAATGCGGGCTCCCAAAATCCCAAACGGTAAACTAGACTTGACATGAAAATCAATTTGTCCCCGTTTTTGCGCCTGACTACCAAAATATGCGCATTATGTTGTTGTTGTTTTTTTCCCTCATTCGTGATCGGCCCCCCAAATCCTAATTGTGTCAGACCTATTAGCTATATGGGCGAGGGAGGACTTGGAATAGACCACTCAAGATCGTCTTGCATCTGCAAGTTGTGAAGAGTAACAATTCATTTTATATTTGGTTTATTAAAGTTAATCCCACTTGAAAAATCAAACCTAAAGTGGACATTTTTCGCTACGAATTGGTCATTTAGAAAAAAGATCTTATGTTTCCTGTGAGTGACTGAGTGCTCTCACCATATATATTGATGCCTCGACTGTGCATTCTGTTTAGAAATCTCAGTAGCAGTTTTTTTTTCTTCACAGATTTAAAGCTTGTTAATCCTATTAAGGAATTTTTAGTTTCTATTTCACTGGAGAGGCAGGAACATGAGCCAACAAAAGTAAATCACATTCCCCTACAATTCCCCCTTCTGATCTTCTTCCACCGTATCCGTTTAACACAGCAGGATCAGAGAAAAGTCTCTTTAAGACTCTATTTTCTGCATGGGTGCCACATCACCCGCCTCCCTCCCAAATCAATTTCTTGTTAATCCTGTGTGGTAGTTAAAGACTTGTGGGATTATAGCACACTGGTCAGCTCCTGCAAATCCGGATGATGTTGTTGGTAAAATGACAGTGTTAAAGGTGAACTGTGGTCCTACGACAGCATCTCTCAACAGCTGTGAGGAGCAGGAAGACAAATTGTCTTTTTTTACTCCATGGCTGCCCCTACCATGGTAGTGAAGCAGAATACACAATCCGAAAATCACAACATAAAATAATCGAGGCTATCCCAACAATATTATAATCCACCATAAAAGGCTATGTGCGGTCATCACAACAAAAAAATTTGATTCTCTTCAAGCTTGCAAGCCAATGTTGCATGCTGAATTGGTTAGCCTCAATCTTACTAAATATATGATGTTGATGTCCGCACGTGATGTGACATGTTTGTGGAGTATACAAAATAAAAAGACAAAACATTCCCATCATGCATTGATAGTGAACAAGCAGGCAAAGCAGTGTCAGTGTAGTACAGGTGAAATGAGAGGCGGCAGGAGAAGTTTCCCATTATCGCAATGCATTGTGTAGTTTTTTCCAAGCAATACATTTGCGGATATTCTGAACAATCTGAGAGTTGACTTGGTACAAATCACAAAAAAAAAAAACCACACACACAAACCTTTAAATGTTTTTGCCCCACTGTGCTTGTACATGGATGTATGACATAAAACTGTGGCTAAATATAAGTAGTCCAGACTTGGTTTCAAACTGCAGGAAGTTTTAGCCAGTGTAACTTCCTGGAGACCTCACCGCACCCAGTGATGTCTGTGTGTGTACGTATATGTGCACATGTGCTAATCTATTATTGATTTCCTGAACGAAAGACAGCATGGCTATTGTTGCCTTTTAGAACAAGCCAAAGAGCGAGTATGTTTCTAGTTTAATGATCAAATCCGGCTCACTTCAAAAGGAGTGTAAAATAAATTATTGAATATTGAGTATTATCCATCCATATTTGGTTTTTTTTAATCTAAGTCACACTGACTGTAAAGTTACCGTATTTTCCAGGCTATAAGGCGCACCGGACTATTAGGCGCACCTTCAATGAATGGCCCATTTTAAATCATTGTCCTTATGTAAGGCACACCGAATTATAAAGTGCACCATTAATGCATCATGTCAGATTATCAATCCAATCCAAATCAAATCATTCTCAATTTTATCTTTTTAATTTCAACTTCAGATGCAACAAATTACTCAATAATCACAAAATAATGATCCATAGTCTTTTTGATTCATGATTCATAGTCTTCAGCCTTATGATTGATTTCATGACACAATGCTTCGGGCCAGTTAAGATTTAGGAATTTGGTCCATATATAAGGCGCACCGAACTACAAGGCGCTCTGTCGGCTTTTGAGCAAATTTTGGGTTTTTAGGTGCGCCTTATAGTCCGGAAAACACGGTACACTCATAAACCTGTCATATATTTATACGTTTTGATGAAAATTACTACTTTAGCAGAACTTTAAAATTGTAAATTCAAATGTACCTCAACCGGCCTCCTGCAAAATCCCTTTACAATAATAATAATAATTGTCTGTTTTGAAGATTCTCAATTACAGTAGCTACTGATTCAACATCTTAATGATTGTGACTGAAGATGAACTTTTAATTGTAGCTGTAGGTATTACTAGTAAATCATTTTAATATATCAATCTTTCAGTCAGTTAGCCATACCTTCACAAAATTAATGAATAGATTGTTCAGTCACTTAATAAATACATGAAAACATCTTTAACATTACTTGACCTTTTGTAATTTCTCTTCCCATGAACAAGCAGCGTTAATGGACTGTTATGGACTAGTAGGTAAAGAGTGAGTGTTTGAGTGCAGCACAAAAAATGTGTGCTTGCGCGTGTATGCACGAGCGCTGTTGATCCTTACATTCCAGTGGAAGCCTTGAGAGCGGCTAATCCAGTCTTAGTCAATGGCCTCTTGAACTCTTGGGTCACTCATACACACAAACTGACACACACGCACGCACGCACACACACTCCATATTTATGCTTACTACATGCAAATAAATGCACGGTAAGCAATAACATTCAATGTACAATAACTGTGTGTTTTTCCATAAAGAAGGTTCCTTGTAGTTTTAAAATTTGTGTGCTTTTGCCACAAAAATGTCATACTCTTAGATAGGAAATAGTCACTTTCTTTTTATCACAAGCCTTAATCCATTTTGTTCAACTATTTATCCTGTCACTTTTCCACAATGTTTAAGTGATTTGGCTTGCATTTTCATTTCTTAGAACCCTTCAGTGTAGGATCCTAAATAATGAAACTGTACTCTTCTGATATTTGGTTACCATTGACAAATTCAGAAAAAAAAGGATACTGAACAGTACTTTGGAGCGTGTATTGCATTTGATTTTACCACTTAGGAAAAACAAATTGAAGAAAAAAAAAAAAGTGAGAAGATATATTACTTATTAAGATGCAGGAATGCAGTAGGTGTAGAGCGTCAGATTTATGAAAATACTACAATTTCCATTTACTTAGAGACCATAAAGCCAGGGCTTCAGATGTGTGTGAGCAACGAGAAATAGTTTACGCCATGACCTTTGGCTTGCAAACACATTGAAGCAGTTAGGCAGATGATCCATGACGCCTGCCCTTGTGGAGTAGCAATATGTCCTGGAACTTTTTCACATAAAGAGAACTTGAGGGTATTGTTTTTTTGGAGAAATTTTTGATGCATGCCCTTGTGGTCACTTCTGGATTCATATGCACTTTGTTTGATTCTTTAAATTGTGCCAGATGTGTAAAGGGAATACTCTGACATTTAATAGCTGAGGCAAATGTTGGTTTGGCTGTTCAGGTAAATCGGATAAAACGTTATTTTGCATCAAAGTGTATTGCAAAACTAGTTTTTTCTTGATTATAATTTTCTTGCGATTTATGAAATAATCATTATTATTTGATTTTCATTTTTTGTTTATTTGGTATTATTTTGTGATAAAAACAATAATAATACGTAGATTGATGTACTCACGGATCTTTTGAAACAAATTTGGTTCTTGGTTTAATCCATTGTTTTTCAAAGTAAAAGCAAATGTCTTATGTTGCTTAAACACGAGTTGATTGTTCTGCTTTCATGAAGGACTACAGAAATCAGAGAATAATTCCAGGTGAGAGGTTAAAATCTTAGGATTTGTACAATATTCAGTTACACGATGGCTCTAAACGGTTTCCCGATTATTAAAATAGTTGGTGATTAAAATGACTTGTTGATTAATCGATTAAGTTTGACACCTCTACAGTATCTTGATGTGGGTGAAATCCCGAGCAGGCACCAAATGCTCTGATTGAGTTTTGCTTTGGCTGCACAATCCTTGCATATGTCGCTTCATAGACAAATGAACCAAATGAATGATGTGTGGCTCATACATTTGACATGACAGGTTTCAAAGACAGACAATGCGGACAACGTGGGTGACCTGTTTCTCGATCTTATTGACCGACAGTCTCTGCTGAAATGGAAACCTATTTCTCTAACCGGGGTAGGAGCTCAACATGCAAATCCTCTCAAAAACTACGCATCTCTGCTCCCTGTTTTTTTTTTTACCTGCGGCCTTCCTACAACTCCATAAAAAGACAACTCTTGTGGAGGCTGGACTTGTTTTGGTTGTTGATAATAAAACAAGCGCTTCTCGAACCCCCCCCACCACACCCACCCACCCACTGCACCCCCATACAACAGGTTCTACTGAGGAAGACGAGAGATGGGCGTTGTTTTCATGACGAGCTGGTAGTGACGACTGTGGAACGCTAAGAAGCACTCCTAAACTCTCTCCCTGCAGTGTTATGCAGTTGCACCACAATTATAGCGCTTTGAAGCGCACAGTCAATAAATACAAATGGAGTCACGTTGAAATATTAACAACCCCTTGGAGATTGTTTCTTGTGCTTTGAAAATGACTGCATTTTCAAGGTCAGAAAGTATATTCAGAACATGAATATTCAAGCAAATATATTTAGAGCACTGCAGTCTTACCATCATGTCTGCTGGTTCCAGGTCAAAATATGTTTCAGAAAACTTGTGATCAGTGTAAATACACTCACAACACCAATGACTAAGAGGACACATGGTTGGCTGCTGACACAGACACACATTTAGTAATGAGAACAAAGGGGAAAAAAAGGTACCTGACCTCTTTTCACTAAAGAGAGGTAAGACAGACTATCTTGTTTTCTTTTGCCAGGGCTGTTTGCTCTGGGAGCGGCCGCGCAGTAAAATAAACATATCAGAAAGTAGAGGAACGACAGGCACGTAATAATATTTGGCTCACGGTGAAAAGAGCGCGTTAGGTGTCATCAAGTTAAAGACAAGGCACAGCAAAGTGAAATGTGTGACGTCAAAGTGGGATGAAAAATGCGGCACACCAGGGAGAATTCGGGGACTTCTATAAACACATAAGCCACAGGAAGAGAAAGCATTTTGTGTTTGTGGCTGGTGATGAGAGACAGACGCAAAATGACACAGGAGTCTAAGACACATACGTAAATTAAGCTGGGTAATGAATCTTTTTCATATATGTGCGTCTGCCACATGTCCCGTTTTCAACACTACCCAGCTCTTGCTACATTCCGCAGTAAATATGCAGACTGAGTAGTATGAGGTCAAACCTTGTGATTTCATATGATAAAACTATAGGATTTGCTTAATTTAAAGCAAAGTGAAAAACTTTCTTTGCAATATGTTCTGTGCCCCATTAGTCCAAACACGATATCCTGATTAAAATTTTGTTCCTGCGACGAGATTTTCAGTCAATCAAGATGGTGGACATTTAATGCGGCACTGTCGCCCACTGTCGACTAAAATTGACCTCATAGTGCCCACAGGGTCGTCTTGCTGACACCTTGAAGTCAATTTCAGTCAACAGCAGATGGCAATGCTTCATAAATTGGGATCCTCTTTGGATGTGCTGTCGTTGTGTAACAAGAAGACAACGCATGGCACATGTGACTGATGATTCAGCATTGATGTCATAGTCTTCAATTGTTTTTCAGTTCCTCCTAACTTTGACCAGTAGTCAGGGCTTATGTTTACATCACAATACAATCGCTATAATCCTGCAGTTGAATTGATGTGATCTTATACTAGCTTGAAAAATGGACTCTATAGCATCTCTGTTGTTGCCCTGGAAACCAACAATCGTCATTTTTGGTTCCGTCTCATATTGTTGAACCGGTATGGTCATCTTCAGTGAGGTGGCAGTGCAAACATTACTTTTCACAGCTCAGTGCAGGTCTAGTACACACATTGCAACACACTACAATGAGCAAGAAATCTGACTTAACAATTATTTAGCTTCGAGGTAAGTGTGTTTATTGTCGTCCGTGTGCTCTTGACTCAATGGATTCTATATTTGCAGTTGGTGCAACTGCGCTCAAGCGTAAAAAGTAGCACAACTTGATTTTCATGCTGGTGCAAGCCTCGCTTGGAAGGTTTGGGATTTTGGCGGACACAAACGATCAGGGTGGAAGGAAGTGCCCACTTCCACTTCCATCAACAACCCTGAAATTTGTTTTCCTTTTTTTTTGGTTTTTTTGGTAAGTACACCAGTCCGCGTTGACGCCGTCCGCCCGACCGGCCGGCCATCCGTCCGTCCGTCCACTATGTGTTGGGCACGTGGCTCAGACTTTGGGGGTGCAGTTGCTGCCTCCTGTACTTGCCCTGTCCAGCAATATATGTACATATCTTCCACCCATGGTCTGATCGCAGTTCCTTATCAATGATTGTGTTTCCGACTCCTGAAAATCTGTTTGTGCCTCTGCCATGTCAAAGACGCGGCACCTCTCGTACATTGCATTCAAAAGGAAGGAAAACAGCCACCTCCATTGGTTATGAGACTAGTCAGCTGTATGTAGAGGGTTATTTTTTTGCTTCTTCCTTCTCCTTTTGAACACCTATTGTAAATTGAGCCAAAGGATAAAAAAATATTATGGAAAATAGCTGGATGGATGGATGGATGGATGGATGGATGGATGGATGGATGGATGGATGGATGGATGGATGGATGGATAAATTGCACACTGTCACTGTATAATATGCGCAATTCTTCCTTAATACAATGTAAAACATAGTTGGTAAACCAATGATGCTATTTATGAAAATTTCACCAAAGGGAGTAACACAATGCTCAGTTCCCTTGAGTGAAAATACACACCCTAATACATGAGCAATGCGCAGGCAGCTGCATCAAGACCAGGGATTAACAGTTACAGACTGCTCACCATGAGGTGCTGCTACACATCATCCCACACACATTCTCTGGCTTCAAAGACACTCTGCTCTGGTAAATTACAATCCAAAATATTTATCGAGCCTATTGGAGTTTTTTTATTGCCAGAATGTTACGGCGTCATAATCCTGCATTAACACAAAACCACTTTTCTCCTGGCTTGCTGCATTTTTGCACCAAGTTCAGATGAGTTTTAAAATGGATTTACGAGAATACTAAACACTGGCAGTTGACTGTCACAAGCGGTCGCATAGCGTCTATGCTTCTGCTTGCAACTAGGTTAAAGCAAGTAGCTGAAGCGACAGTACAGTTACAATAGATGTCTTGATATATCATCCAAAGTTGAAAATATCACTCCTCATATTTATTTAATATATGTTTTTTATTATATCCAAAATCCAAATCTTAATCACATATGCCACAACAATACAAAGCTTTGCATGTAAAATGCTGTCTTTGCCTTTCCAAGGTTGGAATCTCGAATGTTTTTCCTTTTCACACAAACTTTTTCTGGTAAACTCAGCATTCCAGCAAATGGACAGAAAAATGTGCAATACAAATAATAAATAAAATTGCATATGTACACATGTACTCCAGTAGTGAAGCCACGTGGATACCATTTCAGCACGAGAAAACTTGAGTTGCGCAAACACAAATTCCAGTGGCATTTAAACAGCATCTTCCCGGCTGAGCCAAAGTAATAACAAAGCCCATTAGTGTTTTAAAAGCATGACAATGCAAACTGTTACTCATGTACTTGTTTGCCTCATTCGATGTCCAAAAAGAAAACTGTTGATCTTGCACATTCATCAATGTCATAAAAGATCTCATCTGTTATTTATAGCTTTGTTTTTATTCTAGAATTTCTCATTTATTTGTTCATTTATTATCAGAAGATTATATTGAGTTAAATTAATTCAATTCATTAAAAAAAAGCAGTTCAATGTATTACATTTACTTACGAAATTCAATGTGAACCGTACCATAGACGAATGTACGTACTGAACAGTGATTTTTGGTGTACTGTTACAAAACTATTCAGTACTACTGCTATAATTGGTTGTATATCTTGCATGGTTTCTCGACATGACTTTGGCAATGGGATGTGGGGAGTCAATTTATATCTACTAACTAAACCATCACGTATGCTAATAATTATTTACAGTACATGAATTATAAAATGTGTGTTTCCAATCATGGTACTCTTTGACTATAGGTTAAAATGCCAGATATGCATTCTTTGAGTGTAGCTACAGAGCTTTCCCACATTGTAATGACACCAACCAGCTGCGCAAGCAACCTGTCGCTTCTCTGCACTTTTCAAATGATCTCACTGGCCTTGGCCCATATGTGTCTGTTTTGCCCTCATTGTCAAATCCCAACAACAACTTGTGGCTCTTGGCAGCACTGCTGTGCAGCGCCGCTGAGCAATTTTCAGAGGAAATTTGTATGCCACAAAACCAGGAAACACGCGTGGTCTTGTACAAGTGGTGTAAATAAAATGCATGCAACTTTCCACCACGAAGAGTTTATGCCATTTCTCTATCCATTTAAAAAGTCATATCAAGATTCATTTTCACCGTGGCATGTAATTAAAATGCATGTTACTGTCACATTGAATGAAATAGACCACAAAAATCTAAACCTAAATTAAAATGTGTCATTTTCCGTCACGCGCTTGCTGTGACAGTGGACACACGCTCCAGGGGAAACACAACGCAACGAGTTCGATAGACTTATTGGAAAAATTATAATTCATGGAAAAACTTACTAGGTAGGAATTTTGCCTGTCGAGGAACACGGCGTCTCCCATGGCCCAGACAAATATCCACCAATAAACACTCCGAAATATATATGGAACAGACGCGATCTTGCTTCCAAGTTATTAAGTCCAAATAAGTGCGCGCGCCTCAGACTTTAGCGTACAAAAACTCTCCGCTTATCTTCCTTCTGCAACAACGCAGAGCATTTTTTGGACGTGTTTTTTTCTCTACTGCATATCTCCGAATAGATTCGTGTTGATTTTTCTACAACCGTCAGATGGTTGTGTCAGAATCCAGGACGCCATCGTGCGTCGTGCGTAACGGATCCACACAACGCGCTCACTGAGCGCTGCTGATGAAGACAAGATGCTGAACCAAGTGAGGAACTGCAGATATTCACAACAAGCACATGTTATTTGAAATAACACTTCCGCTATGTACTTTCATATTAAAACTCATCTTGTCCCGCTAAAATTTGCGTTTAATGCGTACACTTCACATCATCTATATATGCACACATGAAACACGCCAAATATTTAGGTACATCTGCCCAACTGAATAAATACAATAATAACTATCACCTGTAAGAACAAAATGCCTTTGCAAAGAAAATATTCTCAATTCAACTCAGTTATATTTCTATTGCACTTTCACTGTTATTTTAGCCTTGTTATGATAAACTGCATAACATAATACGTAAAGTTTTGTCTACCTTTGAGTTAACTGAATACTACAAATGTTTTTGAATTAATAAAACAGAATATCTCTGATATTCATCATTTAGAAACACGGATTGTCTTTATAAACACATGTGCCGTGTGCTTTGAAATAGGCAGAGGCATTAAGCGTAATAAAGTGGTATACTTTTATTTTGTAGGTTCGCCTATCAAATACCTTTTTCTTGCATACTCCACTATGCGTTTGACACTGATAAACGCACTATGGTACTGACGTAGGGGCCGGGAAGCTCGCTAAGTTCTTATTCAATCATAAAGGGAATTTTGAATTAAATTATCTATGGTTCCGAAATACTGCTCCAGTTGCCGTGGTAGTAATTTTCCTTTGAATATATTATTAATAAACGTCTCAAACTCGTGATTTTTTTTTTTTCAATCAAACATAATGCTGCAGTTTAAGCTCCTAAAATATCAAATAAATTCATTTGAACAAAACTGACTTTACCCTCTGTTTATTATTATTATTATTATTATTATTATTATTATTATTATTATTATTATTATTACAGCTAATTTTAATCATGAGAGGAAGACACTGGAAGGCTAAAAGAGGGAGCACATTGTTTGGTTTATGCAATTGTTGACGTGGAACCTATGTTGAGCAATCTGTCAAAAGCCTCTGCAGGCTGTAAAAGCTTGTAAAAACAGAATGAGCAAAGCAAATGGAGACATTGCATCCAGGACTTTGTGGCTAAGAGGGGGTTTCTACATCGCGAAGCGCCCATTCAGCATTTGAAAAAGAAGAAGTGATGCCAAATTCTTGCTTATCAGATACTACCGCAACAATTTAAAGAATGCCAAGACATTTGTAGAAGAACAGTTCCTTTGCACTGATATCTACAGATAAAGATAAAACACTGAGAGGAACTGTAAAACAGTCAAGGGGCCTACACAAACATATGGTAATGTGAATGCGCTCTTGACTTAGCATGTACTCGTGGCCTCATTTTTAGCCAACCATTTTATTTCATGGTGCATTATGATGAACCACGAGAAAAACATGTTTTTTTCTTTCGCTTATTGTGCAATACATATGCATAGTGCGCCGAAATTAAACTGAGAGAATGGGAAACAAGACGCCGAGTCTTTAGAAAAACAAAAATCTAATAAATAGGCATCGTCTAGACAAAATGTCAGACATTCCAGAGGATGATCAAGAGGAAATTTACACATTTTTTTTCACGTTTCCCTTAAGTTCATTTGCGAGGCACAAGGCTGTTGTTTCATACTTCAGTGGGAGGAGCTCCCAAGATGGTGTTTCCAATGTGACCCAGAAGCTGTGTGGGAAGAAGGGGGGGGGGGGATGTGAAGCATGGACATGCAGCCCATATGTGGTGTATTATTCAGCTCCTTTTTGTCATACGGTTTGACAACTCTCTCATACCCAGGTCCAGGTCCAGATTGAGTTGCAAAACGCTACCGTTTGTTGTGTGATCATGACCTTAACGCCTGGATGGTGCATGACATCACAATTGGAGTGGAAAGTATGCCATATGAAACAGGACAATGCGCCACTGGGCAACAGAGAGAGAGACTTTGATGTGTTTATTAAACACTTGCAGAATAGATGTTTCAAGCACCCAGTGGAGGCATTTACCAGCGTTGCGTCACGCAGGACAAGCTTGCCTCCCTCACAGAGAGGACAAAGGGTGTGGAGGGTCATGAAACAAACTTCAGAACTGCTCATGGAAGAATCTGAAAGCATGAATTAAGTTATTTTTCTGATACGAAATGAAAAACTAATGAAAAGCAATAAGGTTCAAATTTTCTTGGAACTTTGTCACTATAGTTGTAGTTGATAACTTCAAAATCGCAGTTCCAATTGCAAAATTGTAATAATTTATCACAGTCTGAAAGGGGGTAATGGGGAAAAAAGTGTGGGAGCACGTAAAAGAAGGTAAAGTAAAACAGACGCTGAACAAAGCTCCGATGGATGACCTCATATCTGGGGAATGTGTGTGTGTGCGTGTGTGGGTGCGTGTGTGTGTGTGCTTGTGTGCACGTGTGTGTGTGCGTGCACAGACATGTAACTATGCGTTCGTAGTTTCATGCATGTGCTGTGTGAATATTTAAGATAAATGTATGATTTCTCCTTTATATTAATAGAAACATACACATTGATACCAATTTAATTTTAATGAGTTTCAGAACACAACTTATTTCTAAAAAGGAAAAATTTCTGGCTGAAAAAAATCCCCAGCAAGGCCTTCTTCCCTGGCCCATAGGAAGAATTGACATCATAATCCAAATGCTAATCATTTTTCCATGAATTGTTATTAATTTACTCTCAATCTTCAATATTTCATCAGTTTATCGTGCGATTAAAAAAAAAAAAAGGTTCAGTATTGCCCCCCTAGAAATTTCAAAATACATCCAAAAGTGTTTACAAATACGTTCAAATGTGCACCAGCGCTAACCTTATGTGCAAATAAGCCTGCCCTGCCCTCATAAACACACAGTGTACAGCTTCAGCACAAACACAGGAATTGTATTGGAACACCATGTCTTCTTGTGAACTTTGTAGTGTTTTAAAACTTTCTGACAGTGCAATAGCACCCCATAGCCCAAAATCTAGCATGAGAACAACTGCATGTCAGCTGCTTGTTTCCTCATTCTCTCATAAGTGAACCATGGAGTAGTTAATTTTTGCAAATTGGTACGTAGATGATGAGATGCAGATGTGTATATAACAATTGGTGCCAACTTGGTGCTGCCCTTTTTGGACATAACGTACAATGATTTAGTATGGACAAAATATGTCCAGTTTCTCTGCTGACACACACTTAGACATGGAAACTAGGAGGAAGTGTGGCTATATAGCCGACTAGAAAGGGGTGTATTGAAAGCAGTTAAGAATTTACTGATTGCCCCAAAATATATGCTGACATTTTCCTAATCAAAATTAAAATAAATCATCTCTTTATTTATCTTGAAGCTGTAGATTTTATATAATAGTGGTGAAGTCTTATCTTTGTCTCAAAGTGTCTCTATCTTTCTGTATTCCATTCTTGCCTTCCTATTCTTCTGGCTAATGAGTGGTTTGCATTCTGTGGTATAGACTCTTTGCCATTTTTCATGGTCTTCTTGCCTGCTGGGGCTTGTTGCTGATGTCAGTAACAGTTGTTTTGGAGCTTTCTTAACAGCTCTCACAATGCTTCTGTCATTAACTGCTGTTGTTTCCCTTCATCTACCTGTTTTACATCTGTTACTTAGCACAACGGTGGTTTCTTCCTTCTTCGTGACATTCCAAATGACAGTACTGGCTTTTGACAATGTTTGTGCAACGGCTCTGATTCATTTTCCATATTTTCTTCCAAATCTTGTCTCCCAATTGCTCAGATCCAGATGTGTATACCTGGAAACAAAAGCTGAAATGCTCTCTTGTGTCATTTATCTTTTGGTGTCAAAACCAGCTGCTCTCGGTCAACAGCAAAAAATACAATTATTGGCCTCAGTGTTTCAATATTTTTGGAATGGAATATATAAAGTAGCCTACTTTTCAAAGTTTTAGGTCACAATGTCCCTTGGAGAGAGGGGAACCTGTTCAAATTTTGCTTGGAGAAAACACCCCCAAGCAAAACTAATTCAACTCGAAAAACCTTTTATACAAGTATTTTTGTTTTGAATATTTTTTTGATTTTTCAAGTTTCAAGCTCAACACATATATTTTCAGTTTCAAGTACAAGTTTTGGTTTTTCAAGTACAAAACTTGTGTGTGCGTGCGTGTGTGTGTTTGTATGTGTGTGTGGTATATGGGGACAACTGCCAAACAAAACATAAACAAAAACAAAAGTCAAGGTTGTTTTTGTGTATTGTAGGCATGTCAGTGCAATGTAAAAAAAAAATTAAATCCTTGAGCTACAAAAATATGTTTTAACTGTTGAGTTCAACGAGTTTGATGCTACTTGAGTGAGCTGCAATAACAGCCGGTGCAGGCTCCCAGGGGAGGCAGCAATAGAAGCAACAACCACATAAGATGCCCATTGAGTGACGTAACGCGAGTGTGTAGTCTGATGAACATCTGCAGTGGAGCAAAGTGTGTTTTCGTATATTTACGTCTGCAAAGGGTCACGCCTGTCTCACGCATATCCAACCTGAATTTTTGTTGTTTCAAATATTTATTTGGCATTGTAAACACAGCGACCTTAGAGGAATGCTGCTCATGCTCACAGCAGATAATGTGAGTGAGACAAGCAAAATGAGGAGCCATACCGCGACAGTACGATATTGCAGCACTTTGCCAAACATGATCAAAAGTCAGTTGGAGTGTTTTCACCTTTTTTTCCCCATCTTCATGCTCAATGTGGAACCACATGCATTTGTCAATTAAGCAGGAAAGAAAGAAAGAAAGAAAGAAAGAAAGAAAGAAAGAAAGAAAGAAAGAAAGAAAGAAAGAAAGACAGACAGACAGACAGACAGACAGACAGACAGACAGACAGACAAACAAACAAACAAACAAACAAACAAACAGACAGACAAAGAAGAGAAATGGGGGGGGGGCGTTTACAAATCCATCTCATGTATTTTGCTCACTCTGGAATGCAGCTGCAATCCAAGCTTGACTCCTCAGTTGACACTCCCACTGCCTCATGCTATAAAACTCTCTCACAAACATACAGACTCCATATGCACAGGTCAGTCGGGTCATTATAAACCACTTCGAGAAATGCCTGCAGCTAATACCATGCCCCCAGAAAGGAGTCAGACCCCCATTGGTCACGTTGTATCCAGTATATCTTGAATTTTTGATTTCTTCTAAATCTTATCTCTAGGTCAATTAATAACTTGTTTGACCGTGCACTGTGCTGTGGAGTGATGGGAAAATGAAGCTTCAAATTTGCTTCATGAACCAGTTGTATGTTTTGACGCCTGTAGATGGTACTCTCAATTCAACAATGGGCTGAAAGTACACTGACAGGATGGCGGGGCAGCGTCAAGGACATCTCCCCGCTGCTCCCTGCAAGTGGATTTGGATGCTCGGCTTCTGCTATGTGACTGACTTAGCCCCCCAGCTTTTGTCTCCTCTTCATAGCCAGAGCCAGAAGCTCCCTTTCACAGTTTCTTTGGAGAGGTCTTTCTGGGCTTTCTGAGCTTCTGATTCTGAGAAGCCGATGTCTTTTAGGAAGCCCTTGGTTAAAAGCCCCACAAAGCCACAGCAGCCGACCTCCAAAGGGTAAGTTGTTGCTCTACAGCCCCTCTGCTGACACTCCATCACAAGCTCTGCGTACCGTAGCTTTTTCCATTCATAGTCTTCCTCAATTGATGAATCGCAACAAATACAACAAGTGGTTCAAAAAGCAAATTTGAAGCTTCATATTCCTATGCTAAGTGGCTTATGGAGAGACTTTATTCACAAGGGCTACGGATAAAGTTTCAAACCTAAATTGGTGCCTGTTGCTGGGAAATGTAATGTAAACGTGTTCTCTGTTTAAACATCAAGTCATGTATGACAGATGCTTACAGTAGAGGATGTTTTGTGCCTTGAGATATTTTTGACGCTGTTTGCAGATCAGCCACATTCACCTATTAGTGTCAGATTTTTTTTTCCATTGCCGACAATTTGCAAAAAGTGCGTCAGAGTCTTTTCATCATGTAAACTGCTCTTTGGAGAGGGACACATTATGTACTTGTTCCTCCTACAGCCTCTGTTTACATCACTGAGTCGTTGCTGTGGTAACAGGCCAAACCTCACAACCAGCGGCGGCTACAAAGTGCAGAGATATTTTTTTTTCCTATTGCTCACGTCGCATAAGGTAAGGATATTTTTGGAGGGGAAGGAGGAATTGGTGCAACCATCCATCCTCTTTCTATATTACTTGTTGTCATTCGGGTCACAGGTGAGCTGGAGACGATAAGATGACTTTGGGTCATTTGCAGGATACAAACAACAACAAGCAACCATTTGCACGCACATGCACAGTTGCACATGGATAGACAAGAGCTGTAAAGCCATAAGACATACACACTCACATAAACACATGCGGGCAGGCGTGTAAATAATTTCGAAGCCTATTAAATGTCCATTAACACACACTCCCTGCAAGTCTAAGCAAATGTGACCCAGGTGTGCTCTCAAGATACTTCAATTAGGCATATTTGAGGTCCAATGCACATCTCAATAGCACGCTCACCTTTTGGTTTGCTGCATTACTGTGCCAACAACACAACCCCCCCCCCCCCTCCCACGTGCAGTATCAAACAAAGCAAGTGCTAATGGTACCAAGATGACAACTATTAAGTGTGGAGAACATACTTGGAGACAGAGGTGTCAAATCCAGGTCCAGAAAGAAAAAAGCCCTGCAACAGTTTGGCTTTATCCACAGGTGCTTCTGAAACTCAACCGGCAGGTAAACAAGCTCCCACTGCCAGATATCATGCAAACAACATGTGAGGGTCCATGTTTGTGTTACAGTTTTACCGGCTACTGTGAGAATGTTTACGTTCGGAGAGTCGGAGCACGCTCTCCTCCTGTTATTTCTGATTGCAGCCATGCATGTTATGTTATTATTGCTAATTAATGATACTCATTCATCTGAAGGCACTCATTCTAGTTATTTCTCACTATAATTAGGAAAATGTCAATGTGCGCAGTGTTTCTTTAAATTTCGACTCGTGTTTACATTTTCAGATGTACAACAACATCACAACGTCCTATCACTGGTGAGCTATTTTTAGAACAGGCCCACCACTTTGGAGACCCCGATCTATAGAGTGCCAAGCTTGCACTTGTGTCCTGCGGTCCTGCATTCTCACAAAACTGTCACCCCGCTGCCTCCTTTCTTTTTTGTCTTACCTCCACCGACAACCTCTGTCCGCGGGCGGCAGCGTACGGTAATCGGGCGGGGCATATCGGTCACACCAGGTCCAAGGCACAGAATGAATTTATCTGACTGTGGTGATTGACAAAACAAATCGTATCATTTAAGTTGAGCATTAGCATTTTTAGACCCTCAGCTGTGGATTTTGTTGATACAAACAGCTCCTCATTGGACCTCATTCTGTTTGTAGTCTTGTTTTCATTAGACAAAACATCTCATTTCTATCGCATTCATAGCGTTGAAGGATTTTGCAGAGTGACATAAGACTTATAAAGCACAAAGCCAGAGAAGCAGAGGAATTCCGATGATTTGCTCCTTGTTTGCTTGTTACAAATATTGAGACAATTCCTACCTCAGTACAATGCTAAATAATAACCCGAGGGTGATGAAACATATAATCTATTTTTCCTCTTTTATTTTCTTTCGAAATTTTAAGGAGCTCCCATTCTCTCAACAGTCATTTAGGCACATAGGAATATTTATGGGTAAACTCCCAGCAGGGAAAATGGGAGTTCAACTTGGAAGTGACGCAAGCTTGTTATGAGAAAGAGGAGAGAGAGAGAGAGAGAGAGAGAGAGAGAGAGAGAGAGAGAGAGAGAGAGAGAGAGAGAGAGAGAGAGAGAGAGAGAGAGAGAGAGAGAGAGAGATAAAGGCTTGTGTCTACCTAAATGTTCATTTCATGTTTTAGCAAATCTACAAATTGAGTTAGATCAATCCAACAACTAAAATCTTTTTTTTTTCTTAAATTCCAATCTGCTGTTCATCACATGTATTTGGCCATAAAACACATTATGTCCAGCTGTTTTTGTATCAGATACTTGGGAGTCAGGACAAAGAGGGCCTTGCACATGCTCGTAGAAGTGCACAGCTGCAGCCTATCCATATTTGTAGCGTGATTCATCATTTGCAAAGCGTGTGCATGAACTTGTATCCAGATGCAGAAGTGTTCAGCACCTCGGGTTTGCACTGCTCATGCAAGATTGAGTGAAGCTAATTGGCGTCCTCTATTGGTCAGAGTTCACTAAATGCACTAGGAAAGACACTGGTACTTGCAAATGAGCACACCACCACCGTGGGGTGGCATAGAGTACGCCACAGAAAAGTAAACAACATATTTATCAAATATTTTGGGTGCCCTCATTTTTACCGAGCATTGTGGCAAAAAAAGTATCCATTTGATGGCAATAAAGTATCAATAACGTGCTAACGTGAAAAAAACATCAATTGAAGTAGCGTTTCAGAAAACCTTGAGATGTTTTTAAATTTCAACCACTAATGAACTAAGTATGATGGCAAAGCATGTGCTGAATTGAACAAACACACGTGCCTCCCATACAATTCAAACAAAACTGGCTTCTTGAACTTGGCTCAAAATCTTCCTCTGCAGAACTACTTTTCTATTTTTAGCTGCGGTTTGCCTCACTTTGTTTTGCTTTCTCGCTGCCTGGCAGTTTCACAATGAGGGAGGAAAGGTCCATCACTATCCTTACTTTGTGCCTGGAGCCATTACTATATTCTTAATGTTTAATGGTAGTGTTTTCTGTATTTCCATATTCAGCAGCAAGAAAAACTGATTTGCAATGATATGGTGAGCCAGTCTTTTCTTGAAGAAAAAAAAAAGTTAAATATCTTATTTTCTTGAAAAAATTAGGATCATCTTAACATACAAATACATCAACATGATGGATGGATGAATGGATGGACAAACAGACGGACGGATGCATGGTTTGCTTTGTACAATAAATGGGTTGTTTGGTGCAAAACAACCTTTTGGCCCATTTTTTTTTCACCCAAATTGGGTTGTTTTTAACTCAGCAAATTGAAGGGTCCGTGCACAATAATGTACAAGTTTATGGATCAATGGACAGTAAATAGTAAAACAAACAAATACAGGTAGAATGCACTGGTGACACAAAGCTGGAGAGGGGCATTAGGACCTACAGTGTCTCATCTTAAAGCACCTCTGCTTGACACTTTGACCTAGAATTCCTTACAGATAAATATACAAGCTGCCACACTGAAAGCGACTGAAGTACAAGAATAAGTTCCCAGTGCTCAGAAATGATCTCGCATAGACTTAATACTGCATGGCTGAACTTGCACTGAGTTTATCCTCAGATAACGTCTGCTATTCATTGTTCATCTGTGAATTTTCTTTTGTGTTCCTTAGAAACAACTATGCAGACAGTGTTGTGTTTGGAAGTGTAAGATCACGCTAACTTTGGACTTCACTAATTGGGTTTGCTAGTTGATGCAGATCAAATTTCTGTGTGTGTGTGTGTGTGTGTGTGTGTGTGTGTGTGTGTGTGTGTGTGTGTGTGTGTGTGTGTGTGTGTGTGTGTGTGTGTGTGTGTGTGTGTGTGTGTGTGTGTGTGTGTGTAACAAATGCCTTTCCTCTGACCCGTAACTAACTACATTTAAAAGAACAGGGTCACTTTACTTTGGACATGCATACTCTAAACAAACAGGGATGTACACTTTTGGCCTTCAAGACTGTAAAAAAGCTAACTATTAGATCAGTGCTTTGTGTATTGATGATGAAATCCCGCACGGCTGCCCACTTGCTGGAGGGGAGCTTTAATTGACAACAGAAAGGGTCTCTGAGCGGATATTAATGTTTACTTTGCGCCTGTCTTCTATTCCAAGCAGTGCTTTTTCCCTTCGTTGTTTAGAAAACATCCCGAAGGAGACGTGAGATCACCCACGCTGGGATGCTGCCAGACAAATCTCCAACAGCTCATCGAGACCCTCGTCAACACAAGTCTACTTATAGAATGTCTACTTTAGACAGTGGTGGAATGCACTCTGTCTACAACACCTTTCCTTTTCACAATGTATATTTTTCATATGTCTTAAGAGTAAATTACACGACAATGAACCCTGAAGCCAAATATACAGATTTTTTAAAAATATATTGTTGCGCAAGAACAAAGCAGGGGAAAAATGGGCTGAGTGTTATTGCTTTCATGGTATCATCGATTATAGCATCCAACTGCTTTTTCTGATGGCATCCCCTACACTGCTGCATACTTGACTCATCTCTGTATTAGTGATCTTAATAACCTTATTTCTTGTTTGATGTATTAATTTTTTAACACCAGCTGTCAGGTTTCCCAAATTGGTAGTTTTAATATATAAATCTCTATTGCTGCATACATTTAATAATGTCACAGGGAGGGGGGGATAAATGTAACTTAAGGTAGTCAAAAAAATAAAGTAATATGATAATAAGAATAAGAATAAGAATTTTACCCTAAACAATAAAAAAAAAAAAAAAAGAAAAGAAAAGATATATGCAACATCAACTGCTGATGTATATTTTATACTGTCTGCTCATAGACAACCAACTTTCTGGTCTGTAATTAAAATGAACATGCCTGTTACCAGAATTCAGTTCAACTTTTCCGTTTTGTCTGGCGTGCGTAATCTATACGTTCAAACTGAATGTGAGTGTTAAAAAATGAGAAGACGTTTGTTTCTTAATGCAGGAGGTGGCGAAAGGAGACTCAGGTGAAGTAAAGTGATTTTTCTAAAATCTTATTTCTGAGATAATATTGACAGAAATGCAATTGACTCGTTAAAGTCAACCAAAGTTTGTAATACATTGTCATCTAGTGGTCTTCTTGAGTCACTGCAGTATTTTACTACATCTTTTTGTTAGTTTAATATAATTTTCCAGCAATTGCATGAAGTGTTAGGAACTTAAATATCAACCTTCTTAGGCCAATAAAACAGAGCGTGATGCATTTCATTATAAAGCAAATGTTTAACTCTCATATTTATATTAACTCGTATTCACCTCTGAGGACAATTTCATGTATGACTGGTTTAATATTTAATAAATAAGTTATGTGATATCACAAAACCATTGCACACCATGAAACTCAAAACTTTTACTATAACATACTGTAGAGTCTGAGGCGCATTTGTTTTTTTTAGTTCAGACTCGACCAATCATGCCACAGTGATAGCCTTGTGGTTATCCTCAATGGACCCATTACAGAGTGAAAAGAGGAGGGGTGACAGGAGCATGGAAAAATGAGATTTAGCAGAGGGTAACAAAAAAAATTAGACCATCTCAACTGCACCAAGAGAAGGAGAGGGAAAATGGCCATAGCAAAGCTGTTGAGAACCTCTCTGGAACAGGAAGCGGGATAAAAAAAAATGTCAAGGGCTGCATGGTTTTTGACCCGACGCCTCCTCCCAAGCGTGAGAACCAAGTCCTTTAAGACCTTCCCAACACAAGCACCCGCACGCGTGCACACTCTCTCACACACTGTAAAGCCGTAAACAAAGAGGGAAAAAGCACCAAACCAACAAAGGTCTGCAAAACAAGTGGGAAACCAATCATACCTTTCAACTAGCGCGTGTGGACTTGTGCCAACTATGCAACTGATAAAGCCCCCCTGCTAAAAATAAGCATTCAAAGTATGTTTTGGAAAAGATTTCATTCTAAGCCTCAATTTCAGTCTGCTGAAGCCCAATCCCCTCTATGAGTGCAGCACTGGGTGAAAATGCCATTTGTGTGCTTCAATGCACCTTTAGTTGAAAATAATTAAACCTTTACAGCATCGTAAGAGATTATTTGGCTCACCCCAGAGAATGACTTCTTCTGACATTATTAGAACTTGTCCTCTCACACATAGTGGTAACAACCAATATCCCTTTGCTCAGGACAACTGCTGTGATGCAGCTTCCATGTGCAGATTCTAGAGAAAAGTGTGTGCGTGCGTGTTGAGTCACAAGTGACGATGCAAAATCAAAATAATCCTAGTTTTAGTTTTTTTTTTAATATAGTTTATTGGCGCGTGGAGATCGTCACCTCTGGTTTCCATGCGACGCCAGCATGCGAGCTCGGTGGCTGGGTCCTCCTCTGGAGCCACCTCCGAGGCGAGAAGAGCGCGCCGGTACTGCCGGGCGGCGTGAACCCGGAGCCTCGCACATGGAGTGGTAAATCCCCGGTCGTGGTCCGTTTGGAACTTTTTGCAACCTCGTAGTCAAAGTAAAAGTTAGACGATGGGAACACGTCCAAAGGTATAGAGGGAGAAGAGATACATGGCGCGATGGGTTCTTTGAGCGTTAAAGTTTTGGTGCGCGTAAACGGTTTTGAGGACACACCTGCGTCCTGGACAGTAAATCCGGACAACTGCGCGACATTTGCACTTTCAGTCCCGGTGCCGTATTGTCTGATGATGGCTGGATCCAGGCTCCTGGTTTGCCGCAGCCTCTGTTTGGTTATAGCCTTCGATGCTGGAGAGGAGCACGAAAAGACGCTGTTCAAAAGTCCCTGCGCCGCAGACATGACACCTTCTTCTTCTTATTATTATTATTATTTTTTTTTGGAGGGTCCTGTTCAATACGCTTTCCTCAGGCTCCACAACAGTGGGGCTTGTACAGAAAATCTCAGTTGGTAAACCGAAAAGGAGTCTGATGGAGCCACATTTGGTTGCAAAGAAAAGTTGTGCGAGTTCATCCGTGCGGCGGTCATGCTCAAGTTGAAGTGAAAATTGAAGCAAACCGTTTGAGAATGTAAAGTCGGGAGGGAGGCAACCTTGTCGAATTGCATTGTGTGTCTCCTCCCTCCATCCATCCTAACAATCCCACACTCACAAAATAAATAAAATATTGTAGGGCATAGGTGTCAAACTCAAGGCCCCGGGGCCAGATACAGCCCGCCACATCATTTTATCAATGGACTTCATGTGTCAATACTGAAATTACAAATTGCCTTGACTTTTGAAAAATAGAGATATTGTTGTTTAAATAGAGATATTGCAATGCTTATTACCATTCATCTTTTTCAAATATTTGAACAGTTTTTACTTTTACTAGTCTGTGATTCCAAAACTAGTTATCATCAGTTTGTTGTGTAGCCTATGCTGTATGTAATATAAGGTGTTGACAGTCATAATGGCCCTCAGAAGGAAACTACGACTACGATGCGGCTCGCGACAAAAATGAGTTTGACACCCCTGCTGTAGGGTGCCTCTCTTGGTCCCCCCCCCCCCATTAAGTGGTTTGCATTTTTTGAATTTTTCATTAGGAACGACTCAACTTAGCGCCAAATCCTTGGCTAAGAGAAAAGTGTCAAAGCAGTGTGTCGGAAGTTTCCACTGACATCTTTGACGGTTGTCTGATTTTTGTTTGTCGAGGGTTGCTATCATTGAAAGAAAACATTGAATTTACTCAATTTTATTTAGACAAGTGTTTGTACAAAAATAAAATCATACACCCACAGCATGACGTCACAATGATAACAGCTGAGATAGAATTGGCCCATCTAAAAGCAGTTTGAAATACTGTGAAAACAGCCAA
The DNA here is from genome assembly GCF_054491065.1 of Syngnathus leptorhynchus. NCBI lineage: Eukaryota > Metazoa > Chordata > Actinopteri > Syngnathiformes > Syngnathidae > Syngnathus > Syngnathus leptorhynchus. The sequence continues at coordinate 20,890,873 of NC_141195.1, forward strand.
AACCACAAAATAAAAGTAAAGTACATGGAAATATCAACTAAGCCATTTTGCTATGAAATTTAGAATCTAATTAGTATACAGAATCTCTTGTTCCAATATTGTAGTTTAACAACTACAATACTTAGAGAGTCCAGTTTGTCTACCCTGCGAGTGAGGATATTGGAGTCCTTCTCAATTTACCAGTTTGTGGACCTTGCATGGAAAACAAGGAATGCAAAATAGTAATACGAGTGTCAAATAAGCACAGCCAGGTTCTGGAAAATAAATAGCTTGGACTTCACCTCAAGTCCTCAAGCCCGTTCTGTTGAGTGCTATATACACACCATATTTGGTAAATAATAGCAGAGCAGAACAGTCTGAAACCACTTAAAGCTGAATGAGTGATTCGCTACAGCTGCACATGCTTTTATGCCCTGGGGTCAGTGTTACTTTGCAATGTCCGAGAACGTCTGTCAGATTTGAATGTGTAAGGGTCACAAGTTTAGAAACAAAAGAAATCTAATTACTGATTGGCCTACTTTTGGTACATGAAACAGTATACTTGGTGTCTGCTGCATAGTTCCATTTGTTAAAGCAAACATTTAAAATTGAGTACACTCAAAAGTCAAACTATTTGGTACACCTGCACAATTAGATAATAGCCATAACAAATATTGCATACAAAACGTGGTGATGGTAAATCTAAATTACAAAGATGATTTATTACAATTTGTTAAACACCCAGATGTATTGGCTATATTATTGTTCAAATTGTTATACTATCGTGGTGTTTAAATTATTGTAATGTATTTACTACGTTGTTGTTGTTTAAAGTTTTTATACATTTGAAAAAAAACCAGACAAAACAAAAATGTAAAACTAGTGATGGGAAAATGAAGCTTCATGAACCAGTTGTTGTATTCTTTGGGTCCTCTAGATGGCAATGTTGATTTAAAGTGAGGGTTTTAATAAATGGCAAGTCGGTGGGCTTTCGGCTCTTCGGTGAATAGAGTGCCATCTCGAGGTCAAAGTAAACACAACAACAGGTTCATGAATCATCTTGAAGCTTCATTTGACCATCATTACGTAAAACAGTTTCATGTATTCACAAATGTAAATTTTAAACTATGAATCCGTTTTTGTGAGTTGTTAAATAATCGCATATTTACGTACTATACCTGATTCTAAAATAAGAAAGCGGGAAAAACCTTATGAATTCCGTAATATCTTTAGGCGCGCTCGGAAATACACTGACGCCTGTGCACGACTCTGAGAGTGGGTGTGTTCGCATAAGAAGCCTGTGCTCCTCTCCCATAGTTTTCCTTTCCGAACGCAGCCAGCATTAGTGCACCGTGTCTTTAGTCGGAATGTCAAGTGCGTGCACGCACCGGCACTCCGTTTTCGGTGCACTCAAAATTTCAGGACGGGAAGTTTGAACAACGCACTGAGTTTCCAAATTGTCGGAATGAACTAGTGCGCCCTTGGCGGATATTTTTTAACCTATCCTATATTTCCGGGTGTGATGCGGAAGTTACGTCACGCTTTGAAGTCAACGACAGAAGCACGAAGAAGCTTCGAAACAGCGCCATCCCTCCACGCATTATTTGTTTGTTTTTGTGATGAAAAACAGAGGGAGAGTCCCATCTACCCCTCACAGGAGTGTGTTTGAGAAAGATTCTTTTGATAATTATGTTAGATTTTGAATTGATAAATGTTCTCTCACACGGAGCCATGAACAAATGAATTCGCGGGGTATGAAATTTAGATTCCAAAAAGGAGAACGAGTGCTGTGCTTCGAACCCGATCCAACCAAGGCTAAAGTCTTGTACGACGCAAAGGTAACAGTCCCCGTATGCACCTATTTAAATTATTATTCTCAATGTAATTAATTCCACAACGGTTTAAAAGCTCAAGAATCAATAACCACTTGTGCCACGATGCTCTTAGTCGAGCGACTGGCTATTATGTATCCAGGACCAAATATGTTTGCGCCATTTCATCCCAAACAATACGAATGTTTTTCCTCAGTACTTATGAGGTGCTGCCGTTTACATGACATAGTGTATTCCTGGCAACATGGATTAGTTTAAACGTAGCGCCTTTGCTTAGATCACGACAATATGTCTGCTAAACCCAGCTAACGCCTTTCTTTTAGCCTGCGCCAATCAAGGTGTTCTTTTACTCTTCATAAGCAGGAGTGATAAGTTGCCAATACTTTAAGAGCTTCTTAACTTTCACCAATTCTTTAAGAAAACCTTGGGGTTTTTTTTGTGATCACGACGTAACAGCTGCAGACCTGTCCCCCAGCGTTGTAAATCTATGTAAATATACAAAGACCTGCAAAAGATGTGCACTTTGTTACGTTACAACCACAAACGTACATATATTTTATTGTGAAGTAGAAAGTTAGACGTTTTTAATAGTATTTTATGAATAAATATGACAGATGTGGCCAGCAAAAATATTCATCCTCCCTCATTGTGGAGTTGAGATCAAAGTTTCCTCAAACACAATTATCAAATTCATTTCATCTTTACAGGTCCTTGATATAGTAATAGGCAAGGATGAACATGGAAGGCGAATCCCAAAGTACTTGATTCACTTTAACGGTTGGAGCAGAAGGTAATCAACCAGATTGTGCAACATTGTACCCTTAGCTGTAACACAACTAATGTATCTGTGAAAATGTGTGTTTGTCTTTAGCTGGGATCGTTGGGCTGCTGAGGATCATGTCCTAAGGGACACTAAGGAAAGCCGCAAATTGCAACGTAAACTGGCACGTGAAGCACTTGGTCGCATGTAAGTGTGGACACTTCCATTTTTCCATGTCGTAGTTGTTCTGTTCAGCTGCATGCAGTCTCGTTTCTTTGTGTTTTTTTGTGTGTCTTTATATTTTGATAAAAATGTGACTAAAATATGTTTGGGAAAAAAAAAAAATCTTGTTTTTTTTGTGGGTGGTAGGAAGAAAAAGGGATGGGCAAAGAGGCGACATCCTTCTGGTACTAAACCCTCGCTCAAGACACTTCCTAAGGAGGATGACAGTGATGACACATGTGAGAAGTCTCACTCTGCTCCCATTTGCTTGCACTCAGTCTCTCGCTGCAATCAAATTAATGTCATTTGTCAATCTGTCCAAAGGCTTGATTTCATCTTCTGGCAGCAGTGAGGGCGACGGTTCTGAGGCCGAGTCTTCGAATAGTGGGGACACTACCTTCTCAGAGGACATCAACAAAATGGTGAATAACAATCAAATATTAAATATTGTTGGACCCATAGCCCATCTTCACTGCTTTACGTTGCGCTAATTTGCATATGATTGTTGTCCATAGAGCATTCTTTTTGTCATTTGAGAAAAAAAAATACTTGTTGTTGCAGAAAGTTGAGCCTGATATCAATCTCAAGAAGGAAAGCGAGGAGAGGATTGTACATGTTGACATCAATATTCCAGATATCCTCAAGAAAAAATTGGAGGATGACTGCTTTTACATCAATAAGCGGAAAAAGGTATTTCAAGATAAACTGCAAATTTTCTAGGGGAAACCTGATGGGTCCCACTTTGTTATATTAAAATGACAATTGAAGTTGATTTTATATGGTCACCTCAGATCATGCTTGTGTACATGGAAAAACCAATTATGATTTATTTATTATGATGAATTTTCTGGCATGTGGTAATGTGATCAAAGTTTCGGCATGTTAAATATTTTGGGGACTATGATATAATTATTTTGGATCTCAGGGACCCCATTAAAATTGTTAGTCTTGCAGAAGAGTTTGAGTTCACAATGTTAACTCCATTCAAAACACTTTTTTCTTTCGTAGTTGGTGATGGTTCCTTGTCAAACGAATGTTGTGCAAATCTTGGAGTCTTATGTAAAGCACTTTGCAATCAACAAGGCTTTCATGGCTAATGAGCGGTACAGAAGGCAGCAACAGCAAAATACGACACAGAGCAGCAGCCCACAGCCAATCCCTCCAGAGAAGAAGTATTACAAAAATATTTGGTGGACTTTTTGACTTGGCTGACCTATAAATACAACAACGAGTCGTAACTTTTTATTTTGTTTTTACCAAGTGAGGAGCTGTGTAAGGAAATGGTTGATGGCCTGAGGATCACATTTGACTTCACTCTACCCATGATCCTCCTCTATCCATGTGAGCAAGCTCAGTTCAAAAAAGTCAGCTCTTCACGCTTTTTCCTGGCAGTCAATGAAGGATCTCCCTGCCCCAGCATGTAAGTGAAATCTCAAAATCTAATTGAGGAGATATGGGGTGGCTGACATGTCATTTGTCTGTCCTACAAGCACCCAGCGAGAACGCAGTCCGAGCCCAGCAGGTCACAACCCTCTCACGCCTCAATCAACAGACAGTCAGCCAGCCCTGAGTGACGTTTCTACTACCACACCAACTGCGCCCACCCCAAAGCGACGCCGCCACCCTGACATGGACTGTATCTCCTACCAGTCCCAGTCGCTCAGACGTTCTACCAGGAACACACCTGGGGGAGAACGCCCAGCTGAAGGGAGCAGTGGCGGTAAATACATTTCAGTGGATGTCTAGTCGTTCGAGGTAGCATCTATTCCCGAACTATTTCTCTCAAATGATCGCTTTCGGTTACAAATGACAGGCGGAGGCAGTTCCGCAGCGTCACCTCAACTCAAACGCCGCTTGATCGACAGCTCATTGCAGTCAAAATTCATCCTCAACCTTGACAGAAGTAAGTGGACAGCATTTCACAGTATCCGTCAAGAAAAATAGCGCGCCATCGGTTCATAAACTATAAACTTTGCACAAGTTTCAGAATACAGATTGCATTAGTGTATTATAAAATGTATATCTGATCTTGTTTTTGTACTAAGATGTTTCACCCAGTAGGTGGTGCAAGACCACTTTTTGTTGCCAATTAGACGCTGCGAAAGGTCACTTGAGTTAAGTTTTGGTCACATCACTTCATTTTAGCTGTTTTCTATGAAATGTTATCTTCTTTATGCAGAAACACCCGTACACAGCGGTTCATCCTCCCCTTTGCCTTTGACTCCAAGCAAAGAACGAAGTGGACCTTTTCACGGCCTTGAGAGCAGGCGAAATAATGAGCTCAATGAGGTGACAAATCATTGTGTGATCTTGTAATTGAGTAAGATAGGAAGCAGTATGTTGTCATTCACGGTTTTGCAAAGGCAAATTTGTCCTTTTTGCAGATTTTTTTCCATTGAATTCTCAAATGTCAAATGTTACTCCTACTTGTGATTTTCATGAAAAAACAGTAAACACTACAGGATTCTTTCACAAGTATAGAAAAGTATGGACTTTTTAATTCCAGGTGTGGAAAAGTATTGCAAATGGAAACTTGTCTGGTGAAATATTCACGTTTCCAAGGGAGTCCAAACATCTCAATTTTCTAAAACAAAAAAAATATGAATCTCTACAGATCAATCTTTTTTAAGGCGCTTAGAAATGCAAGGTATAATTTTTGCATGAGCGCACACGGTGTAATATCCTAGTTTAGTTGAATACTCAATTCTGATAGGCTACATTATCATGTACACCATTTGAACATTCCTATAAAATAAAATAAAAATGACAATAAAACCAGATCATCTTTTATGGGCATGGTATCTATCTTATTTGGGCTTGGTCCTTATCCACTTTGAATTGAGGAGAGGGGAGTTGGGTGGGTTCCATTGTATTTTTATTATTTATTAAAGCCATGATTTCACTCTTGCACACAGCAGCTATTTGATGTCAGGTCATATAAGACTCTCCCACTATCCTATCTGTCAGGTGTTGAGCTGGAGGCTGACACCTGATAACTATCCCTTAAGTGACCAGCCTCCACCACCCTCCTACCTGTACGGAGTACAGCACCTTCTGCGACTTTTTGGTTGGTTATTGTTTCCCTTTTTGTCCATTCACTTGATGCAATTTATTGCAGCCGCTTGACAAATATATTTGTGTCTGTTATCGGAACCCTGCATCCTGTTTGCCTTATTCATCCAGTGAAGCTTCCTGAGATCCTTGGAAAGATGCAGATCCCTGAAAGGAATCTAAGAGCCTTGGTCAAACATCTTGAGCTCTTTCTCAGGTAACATACATATTCCTACGTGGCCCCGAAAATCTGGAAAATGAAAATCTGGAGAGAAAAAAACATTTCCAGTCATAGAAAAGAAATGAAAAATGAAAGCGACAAAAGTGAATGTTCTGGAAAAGTTTGTTATTCCAAATTATTTTTCTTCCCTTCTCTGTTTGGTGGTTGAATGCAAACTAGTCAATTTCTTGACATTGATATTTTCTATTCTAAACACCACATTCAGTTTAATAGTGCATTTGTGGAATAAGTAAAGCAGCAAAATCCATCCAATTTTTATCCATTTTAAGGGGTAGCATAATGACTGCACTTTACTGTAATATTACCTGGCCCGATAGGGGTACGCACAATATAATTAGGTGTTGGGGCTCCCCCACTACAAATATAAAACTACCGTCATTGAATCTAATAAACCTGAAAGCCTTTACGCGCTACTAAAACAATCTCAAAATGGGCAAACTGAAAGTGCCAATCATTTCAATTATTTTTTACATTCAAAATTTTGGGAGACTTTGTTGTTAACAAATTTGAGCTAGAAGAAATGTCACAAGGTCCCAAATGTAACAATCAAACAATCCAGTAAAAAAAAAAAAAAAAAAAAAAGTGATTTGGATAGCCGTAATCACAAAACCAATAACAATGCATTAAAAAGCAATAGAAATAACAACCGTCAGGGAGACAAGTATGAAGAATCATGGGTAAGTGTAAGAAAATGAGAGCATGAGTGGATCCTAGGAAAGGACAGAGCATGTGTTAGCAGGAGGGAGATGAGTGGGTGTTACACAAGCGTAGGGAGTCTAATCTTTAAATCCTCCCGAGCGATCTTCAGTTGAGCTGCTCCCAAACCTAAGGGATTTGCTTCTCTGTCTCTAATCAAACACACACACTACTGCCTTCTGCCACTGTGTTGTGCTGTGGCGCAGAATCCAAGGCAAACCACATATTCAGCATAAGACTTCTGTCTGGCTGAGAGAGTCCAAACTACCTCTGGTCCCCAACACACCAATAAAAGACATCTTTGAACAAACCAGAGCTAAAAACAGATGGTGGTAGTGATGTACATAAAAGGAGCTCACCTCAAGCACGCTTCTCTTTTTTTTAGGATAGAGGACTCAAATGTCGCAGTCTCACTATGAGATTTTCACAATCATCAGATGAAACCATTCCGTAATGATTTTAAGAGAAGTATGTCCTCTTGTATAGTTGCGGAGTAAGCATAATTTAATTTTCTGCTGAGAATTTGTAAATAAACCATGTAGTCCTTCTAAATTTCCAATAAATATAAGCTATAATAACAGAAGTTTGTAGAAATCTACCCAATACAGAAAATACTAAAATAAAACACCATTTTGAGGCTGATAATGGGCGTGGACGCTCGTGGGAAAAAGAGATCATAGATTTTTTTGTGGTTCCCCATGTTTAAACAAAAGTAGGGTCTTTCTTGATTGCCATCCTTGCCATTTAGTTGCCTTGTTTGTCAGTTGTCATCAAAACGTTCTGTGTGTTCTTCTGTATAATTTGTTTGCATTGAGATTAGGAGGACCGGTGGAGCTAAGATGAGATGGCAAGATTTAGAGGATTTGGCCGAGTAGCGGATACTAAGAAGATTCCGGATTAGTTTTTCCCTGCAACTGATTAGATGGGAGGCAGAGAGGGCGGGAAAGGGTGGGTCCATGTTCCGTCTGTATGGCCATAGAGGAGGATTTGTATCTGCTAAGGCATTGGTTGAATGCGAACACATCAATATCGATGACTGTAGGAAATCAAAATGCATGCATTTGCTGTATGTTAGCTGACAAGAGCATATGTTAAAAAAAATATTTTCTTCTTTTATATAGGTTTCTGGCTGAGTTCCATGAGGATTTCTTTCCCGAGTCTTCTTATGTGTCAGCGTCCGAGGCTCACAATAACATGAAGCAACCAAGGCCTGTTTACTAAAAACTGCAGATGCTTTTTGCCCTTCTTTTTCTTGTCTTCACACCTTCTCACTATAACTTTGAGAAATAAAAACTATGGAGGTAACTGCTACAATAGAACTCCTGTGTTTTCATTTTCCTTGCCTGTCAAGTCATCTCAAAATACACTCGGCATTGGGGCCCCCATAGGACACAATCTTGCTGTGACAGGATTTCACCAAAATTTCACCATGAGGTTGGGAGTACAGAATTGTCCAGTTCCAAGCGAGAGAATGGTTGCTTGCACAATGTTGTTACAAACAATGTTGCAACCACAAACGTGCTAAAAAGTGATTGCTGTTATTTGATCGTTTAGTTTGTGTAAGATGGGTATCCGTTGTTGATGCAAGTTTCTGCCCACTTTTAATCGCGATCTAATTAGTGGGCCAGTTTTCATTATTAATTCAGTGGAGGGTAAAAAAGAACCCCAAGCCCCCAATTAATTCTTCCATAACATTAGCTTCTCATAACTAATGTTTGTTTTTTCAACCATGAAAATGGTGTCAAGTAAGAAGCTGATTGCCACCGACAGGAGTGTAGAGTGGATTTTTTTTGGGAGGTTGTTGCCCGTGATCACTCTGCTTATTCTCTTACTGCACCCATGCATATTTGCAAAAGAGACTCCGCACTTTGTTTTTGAGTCACAGGTACGAGCAAATAGTAGGAGGAGGAAGTATGCGAACCCTGTGGAATTTCTTAAATTTCTTTATATATATTGGTCATAATTTGGTCTGATCTTTAATCACAACAATGAAGATAGGCTTCATAAACTAATACCATTCAAACAATAGATTTTATTGAAAATAAAACATTCGCAGGATAGTGAGGAAAACGTAAATGAATCCTTGAGCTTGATAACTGCTCTTGCCTCACAGGCAGCGATGCTAACCTCAACCAAAAACATTTTGTAGTTGCAGTTTCACACACGCACATTATTTAGGGTAAATCTTGGACCATTTAGCAAGATTCTTGGGATATTTAATGATAATTAAGGTCACATGCATCTGAGTCAGGTGGAAATCAGGATATTGACATTGTTTTGGATCAGTGTCCAGTTGCTGCAACTTGCGTCTTTTTTTGAGCTTCAGTTGTTGGACAGATGGCCTCGAGTTCTTCTATTTTTGAATTATTTTTCCCATTGATGATCGCAAGCTGTCCAGGCCCTGATGGAACAAAGCACCTGCATACCACGATGCTTCTTCCAACATGCTTCACAGTTGGGATAAAGTTTTGATGTTGTGCTATGATGGTTGTTTCTTCCAAAAAATTCATTTTTGGTTTCATCTGTCAACAGAATATTTTACATTCGTTATATTGAGATATCAGAATGTGTGTATCAATATTTCTAAATCCTAAACTGGTCCTTTTTTTATATTTTATTCACTGAGCATTCTCAGCTGTCAGCTTGACATGATGGGAAGCAACAGTGCTGAACATTTTCCATTTTCCCTAACCATGCACAGAAGAACTTCAAAAAAAAATTTTTTTGTAACCCTTTACAGTTTAATACAGTTCAAATTATAAGTGTGCTGGATCCTATCCCAGCTGTCTTTGGGTGAGAGGCAGGATACACCCTAAACTGCTTGCCAGCAAATTGTAGTTACATGATCTCAGGAGAGCTATTTACATCTCTGGGGTTTTGCTGATCTACAATAGTTGTTTTTTTTTTAAAGCAGAATGGTTCATTTAGTTGAGATTATTGCTGCCAAACTAGTGTTTGAACTTACTTTTTCCCACCATTGATCTGTTAACCTTTGCCTTAATCAAAATCATAATTTTATTGTTTATTAAGGATTGTCTTCTGAGGCATTAAAATGTATTTCAAGAATAGGACTGGGGCAAATACCTTTTCACAGCCCTTTATGTTGCGTATGTCACTGCATCCTCACCTTCCCGTAACAAACACCAAAAAAACCTTCAATATTGCTTTAGGTCGTAGCTGCCTGTAGCTACTTCTCCATACTCTTTTCTGAGTCCTAATGGGCTATCTCGGTAAGCCCCAATTTTATTTGTGGTGGATCAGATACCTGTAATGAACAGCTTATCACTGCAACCCAAGACTGCACTCTCTTGCCTGCTGCTATCATGTAGCTACGGAAGCCAGTAGCCAAAGCCTCTTGATGTATCGCTAATCGATTTCTCACCACAGACCCTCTCTGTCATTTACCACATGATTCATTTATACAGGCTTTTATGAGATTAGAGGTATCACCCTCTAAGTGCTGATGCCTTCACCTCCCTTCTAACTGTGCCCATTTTGTTTGTGGTACCCACAGCCCTCCCTCTCTTTGTCTGGTTCTTCATTCCCTCCCCAGTTCTTGTTCAAGTTGGATCTTGACACAAAAAAAAAAAAACAGCAGCTGCTCTACAGTGTTTCTCCCGCAAGTCATTCACTTTGGACCGTCCACGTTGTCACGCTTCCTTTCCAGATGTATCCATGCTGGTTCCTACCTTCATCCTTTTCATCCTACATCAAGTTTCATACTGTGGAATTAGAAAATGCATTGGAAGAAGAGAAAGCATGTACCAGCCCTTCGGCCTCCTCCGATTCCTCTTGGGCGTCTTTCGGCTTCAGCACTGACTTGACATCAATGGTCTCAAACCTCGCCCCTGTAAAGAATTCGGCTGTCTTTAAATCTTTTGAGTTTCAAAGGTCTTCCATCAAGGTCCCTGGTGAACAGCAAACCAGAGCCAATGAATGGAGAGAAACCTCTTTTCTAGGAAATGATGAGTGAGTATGACACTGTATTCTCTGGACTTTTGGAATCTACTGTGACTTCTCCTTGAAGGATGTAAAAACCATGTAAAACTGATTTAGTAGTTTAACTTAAATAGAATGCCAGCAGAGGCATGCCTGCTCTATGTAGGGCTAGAGGAGCTGATTACGTATATTCAACTATATTAAGAGGTTTAATAATGTCTTCAATGAGCTAATATCTGAGAAAACTCACTGGCCGGTACCTCAACGTGTGTACACGTATGTGCGTGTAAGTCTGAGAAGGAGCTCTGCTGTTGTTGAGTGAAATAGATGTGAAGTAAGTGAAAGAGAAGTTTGGTCAGTTTCTCCCTGACTCACTTCAGAACTTTGATATCTCCTTAAGATCACACGCACTATTCTCATTATTATTGATTTGTTGTGTGAAGTTTATATGTGCTCTGCAATTGACTGGCGACCAGTGTACCCCGCATTGAGAGCCTCATGAGGAGAATTTGAAGGAAATGAATGGTTGGATACGATCAGCTTGGTAATGGGGTGGGACATTGTCCATTGAAGTTTCCTAATGATGGCTATGACATAGTGATGGGAAAACGAAGCTTCAAATTTGCTTCATGAGCCAGTTGTAATCTTTGACGACTCTCGATGGCACTGGTAGGTGAATTATAGGGATTTAAGAAAAGACATCCGTGTACTTTCAACCCAATGTTGAACAAGTACCATCAAGAGGAGTCAGACATACAACTGGTTCATGAAGCAAATTTAAAGCATTATTTTCCCCATCACTAATCTATGCTTGAGTGTTTCGACAGTGACTGGACAATTGACCCGTTTTAGATACTCATCAGCAATTTATAAAGAGCCAGCTGTTTTCCCTTTTACCAAGCGTCTTTCGAGCCATTTCACTCATCCACCTCCAAACCTCTGCGACTGTTGCACCCTACCCCCACTGATCCACACATAAAGTAATTTCATTGCAGTTGTGGTTATTGTTGGACCCTGCCCCTCTGCTGGTGGCAGCTTGAGGATTAGGGCATAACTGAACAGACGCAGCAGGATGGCACACTGAGTCATGAGGTAAGATACCATGGAGTTTTGTTGTTGTTAATATTTGAATAAATAGTATTTATGTTTGATTATTGATGTCAGTATCCCTGTGGGTGTCAGATATTTTTGTTGTTGTCGAATTGCTGCACCTTGACCCCAGACCTACTACTTGCACTAGCTTGAGGGGCTTGAGGCTCTGTGCCATCAATATTGCCTATGACAGGAGTCGGGCTGCATTGCAAAGTTTTGGGCTGCAGCCTGACATAAAACAAAGCCGGCTAGTCCATGAACAATGAATTCTAAACTACCGCAGTTCTGGTATAATACTAATATAATGATCATCTGAAAAATGTATCAACAATTTTTGATTGCATTATTTTCTGGTACTTTTCTCATATGTTGGAAGGCTTAGTTACATTTGAATTATCCTTTCAAATTACCAATATCTCTTAATTTGATTTTCAAATCTTTCGACATCTCATCTTTGACTTCTATGTGCATACTAGTCTACGCATCACTTGAAAGTAACTGCTCTGAATTTGTTTAGAAGATGGCAGCATCCTCAACTGCGACCCCTGGCATCTAATGTCTTTTTTATGTGTTATTGGATTGTTTTTGGAGCATCAGTTGTGAATGTGCATGCAAGCACATACAGATTGATTTAAAAAATGTCATTTGCTGCATTTCGATATTCATGTACACGTGTGGTTGATTGAATTAGTCCAGTCCAGGGTCAAACTATCCCACCTTAAAAAAAACAATAATAATCTGTACAAGCTATGGTTTAACTAAAAAAAACTTTAAAAAATGTAGGGTCAAAAAAAAGTTAACTACCTTTAATAATTCAAGGTTAATCGATTGAGAAGTGATGAATGTCTAGAGTGACAGCATTTCTTTCCTCTCATTTAAGATCCTCACGTTTTGTAGCTGTGCATTATGATATATCTTCAATTAAAAAAGAAAACCATTAAACTGGGATTTTGCTGTTTGACATGGCATGGATCAGAAAACGAACCCTACATACAGTAGGTGCAACATTGGCACACAAAATGGATCTAAGCAGACAGGGAACGAAACACCAAATGAATATTTGCTGAATTTAAAGAAGTGACTGATGGTGTAACTGTTTATTTGTGTTTTTTTGGTGAAAACAGTATGGGTTCAATTCCAACTCTGTGGTGGAGTAAATGTGAATGTAACGGGTTGACAGTCTCAATGTGTGCCTCGTGAATAACTGGTGACTAATTCAGGGTCAGCTGAGAAAGGCTCTAGTTTCCTGTGACCATGAAGAAGATAAGAAATATAGAAAATGGATTGCTGGATGAATTTACAAAATAATGGTTAAATAAAGCAACATTTTACCAAACTTGTTTTTTAAGTCTTTTTTGTTTGTTATATGTAAATAATTTTGGTACAGCTGCGGCTGTTGTGAAATGATCTAGTATATGAAGTTGGGAGTATTGTACCGGGTCCCTGTCAGTTTGTTTCGCATTGTTTGCAATGAGGCGGGTTTGTATTCCAGTCATGTTTGGACTCCACTAAGGCTACCCTTTGTCACAGATTCAGTTCATAACCTTTACAGACAGAATGTTCAGTCACAACCAAGGCATTGGGGGGGATCCAGTTAAAAGTGACACATTTGGATTTGCACACAGACTGTAAGTCCAGTGCCATTGGTGAATATTGCATATTGATCCTCAAGCTGTTTGTGTCAAGCAGCGAGCCAGAGCTTATCACACTTCTAGTTTTGTCATGATCTCTCTGTGGCACAGGGAAACAAATCCAAGCGTGTATTTGTGTGTGTGTGTCTGCCTGTCAGTCTATGTGTGAATGTGAATGAAGTTTATCCCCACTGGCCCAGATGCACGCTAAATCATCATCACCAGCAGTGCTGTGCAGTGCTGCTAAGCTGGAACATTTGGCAACAAGTCAGCAGTAAAAGAAAAAAAAAAGGAACCGGAGAAATACGGGACATTGAGTTGAGGAATTCAAAGGAAGTGGAAGTTGGACCCAGGAGCGTAACAAGCGATCTTCCTGCTGGCTATTTGAGTCTTGGTTGTGGTGAGAACAGGGCTTCCATCCTTCTTGGTCTGATCACTCATTCCTCAAGGAGATGGAGCCATGTGATGAGGAAGATGAACATGGGGGGATAAACACTTTCAAGTGAGTGCTTATTTATTTTGGAATTTCTACGAGTCAAAACTGCATTTATTGATAGACATCTCACTGGATTAATATGTCATGGGAATTTTTGGAAGTATTTAAGTTTGTTGACTTCAGGAAGTGAGTTGGTTGGGTGATTCTTAGTTACGTCAGTTTCCCTGAGGTACTCCATTCTTTAAAAGGATGTAAAGGTTTAGTGATATCTGCAACAAAAGCAGAATCATTGTGTAAAAAAGTAATTGTAGTAATAGTGCTCCACTACTCTATAGGTTGTGGTCATTTGATGAATCTATTTTTCTTATTCTCTGTGGTCTGCTTAAGCTTATTGTGCTTGTCATGCCATATGTCATTTCGCTTGTTGAATTGTCATGCATGTGAGTGTTACATAATCCTGAGGCGGCTCCAAGATGCAATGCAATCCAAGTTCTTGTAATTGCTAAACACACTCTGAGATTATGTCATCGATTTTTTGGCTACTTGTATATTATTAGTTTGCACTTACTGTGTATTCAAATGCATTGTTTGGCACTATCAGCTGAGCACCTGTCATAAAATCAAAAAGAAAACATGCAGCATCAAGAAGTGTGTTAATACACACACATTTTCAGTGAGCAGTTAATGTTTTTCTAAGGAGCTCCCAAATTGAGGTCTTGAATGGTAAAGGGAGCAGTTTTGTAGAGTTTGGTGAATATCTGTGTTCCAATTTTTGTGATCAGTCTTATATTTGCCAAAAGAATCCCCTGGTTGATTTAAATCCACGATGCCATGTTGGGAACGGATGTAATGTCAAGTCATTGACTGGGTCCTCCCTTGCACCCCCACTTGCTCTTGAATGGTATGCCAGATCGCTTACCTGTAGCTGGGAATCTTTTTTTTTTTTTTCCCCATTTTTGTCCCAAAGCACAACCACATCATAATGATGGTTTCCCTCAAAGAGCAGTTGTGACTGTGAGCCCATATAAATGTACAGCCTCATCACATATGGATAGATAACTAGTTTTGAAATCAGAAGCCAGTAAAAATCCATACCTCAGGCTTCTTAAAATATTTATATTTTATAGATTGTCTAAAATATATCATTTATTTCAGATAGAGCCCATGTTATGAACGCAGTCGTGCTGACGTTGTACGTGTGCAAAGTGCTGTTCCTGAAAATTCTGATCACACCATTGACCAGCGAGGCCGTTCCATCAATAGCTTGTTCGCACATTAAACCGCCCTCAGAGTGTGCAGCATGTGTGAGATGACACGTTTTATTGACAAGGCACCATCGTGTTTGTGAGTTCAATATATTTGTTGTTGTGTATGCCTGGAGGCTAATAGCGGGAAAATGCTCATCATCTCAGAGGGCAAAACTAGTTCCAAACACTGATGTAACTGTCCCTGAAGACCTACCATTGAGAAGAAACAAACTGTTGTAGAATTAAGTGCAGATATGAAATCCATTGTCTCGTTCCTCATACGTCCTTGTGAATAGAACAGGCATATTACAGACAGCTGCGAAATGACTAAAATTCAGATTTGACAGCTAAAATTTGTTTAATTTGTTATCACTTGTGCTGTTTATAACGCAAATGTTTCACAACTTGCAATACCAGGAGCAATTTAATGGGTTGTGGCTGCTTCCGTACATGAATACTTTATCAGATGGCTACGACTTGATTTAACAACTCCTATGCGGCATGCCTTTAATGCTTTCGTTGCTGTTGTTTTATGAACATTATTATAATAATTAAATTTATTAAATTTATATAAATGGTTTAGACTTTATGTGACGTGCACTGAATTTTGAGCAGGAATGACTTACAGTATTCCGTAAAACATACAGGAAGTAGATTTGCATACCGGGTTTCCAGTTTAGTAGTGTGCATGTGTGGCTGCTTGATGTTAAGCTTGAAGAGGTAAATGACTTCTTAGGGTCATCTTTGTATGCAGGTTAAGTGCTCTTAAAAGATTCTGTTTGGTGTGCAAACTACAGTTTGCTTGACCCCTCTAAAAATGCTGCAGATGCAAATTTTCTACTCATAGGCTCATCACCCTCACTACTTCCCTTTGCCGAGGAGAATATTTAGCAAGCTGACAGCATGAAGATTAAGGAAAAAGCAGTTAGATGATTTGACCTGGCCTATGGATGATATTGAGACTCGCATACTTGTGGAAAACATGTTGGCATACAAACTAAATACTCCTGGGTTTGTTGAAGTAGTACTATCGCAGGCATGTGAAGCAATTACCAAATCTGGGATGAAAATCAATTGTGAAGTTTGTGGATTTTTGGCACACCATGATGAATAAGAGCTGTGCCTTTAATGACATTCTTAACTGGCAGACATGTATATCCAACTGTTACTAACACAAATACTGATGTAAAACGAGAAAAAATGTGCAAATTTTGATAATGAGTCAAGGGTATGGAGATGCACATGATGAGGGGAAAATTACTTATGTGCGGTGCTTTTTTGTGGAGTGAGGACAGAGAACGGGGTGTTTTTAAAAAGGACAGACTAAGCAAGGATGGAAGTGGGTTTTTGTCCGACCCTGTAATCAGCCCCAACCGGGTCAAGTACCGACTGACAAAAACACACCTGTCGGTTCCGTCCTACAGATTGCAAGGCTATTCATTTATTTACATGAAGTCACTATCCGGGTTAAGGTAGAAATTCTTGTTTTTGAAACATTCACTATAACCCATGGACATGCCTGGACGGTAGTGATACTCACACATTTAATTCCCCGATTGAAACCGTGACTTCATGACACAAATAGACAATATTTTCGGTTGTTACTTTCTACCATAAATCAAATACATCATAGTCATGTCACTCACCATAGGAAAAAAGCCAAAGGTTTCCTCCTTGCAAAGATATGTTCCGCTTAGCTCCATAAGTATGTTTTTTTTGCTGTGCCTCTGAGCGGTATCATAAAAGTTTACCTCTGCTTGTCTATTCCCAGTGAGTTGTTGTCCTCCATTATTTTTTTTAGATTTCACAGCGAGTGTGAGTGTGTTTGTGCGTGTATTTTATATTTTATATTTATTTAACTTTATTCGGCTGCTTCTGCTTATTTATGCGTTTGACAGAAGTCTGCTAAAAATAGTAATATCCGGCGTTAACTGGAGTGTGTAATGAGTACTTTCAGACTGAATGTGACTGTTGAAAAAAGTATAAAGGCCACAAGTGGGTTTTTTTTCTCAAAGATCCTGTTGATGAGCGATTACACTGACATAAATAAAACCAACTCCTACCAAATCTTGTAATATATTATCATCTGCTGATGTTTTTGCGTCGCTGCAATGACTGAGAAAGGTTTTCAAATAATCGCAAATTGGTGCCCGTAAGTCAAATGAATGTGAAAAGTTAATTAGCCAGCTAATGAGGTTTAAATCATCACGATTGCATTTTTATAAAACCTCAGATTTATTTTGTTTCTCATCTGTTGGACTATGACTTGGTTTGTGTTTGTTTGTTCGGACTGATGATGGACAAGCCGTTGACAGAAACCTTTTACAATGACGAGAACGCACAGGGACGGGGGACAACTATATTGTGAATAAGGACGGGGGGACGAGGACAGAAGATGCCCAGCTTGGGGACGAAGGACGGACCGGCAAAATTTCATTAGGTGCCCATCCCTGCTAATGGCTAGTTGTCTCACAGGCTAAACTTAAGTGTTGCACATATACATACGTACAAGTAAGTTCACCATCGCAGATTCCGTTCAGTTCGTGGTGATTTTGCAAATGCACCGTTCATTTACAGTCCAACTGCAGGTGCTCCAATACCACTTTATTTTGAAGAATAATCACAGTTGGGATCTTAAAAATCACTAAATTAGCCACAAATTGCTATATGAACAAAATTGAGACTTAGACTTTGGCTAGCTCATTTGTTAGTCATTGAGATAATGACAACTATATGCAGAAAACCCACATCACTGCATGGAATAATTCAGTGGGACTTGGAATTGTTTTAAATTGGGAAGAAAACCCATAGACGTGCAGTACATAGTAGATCTCTTGTCAAATGATAGCTGCAGGGAAAAATTGCAACGGTTTGCTCTTCACTTTGTCTCATCTTTGAATACAAATCTCTTGCTACGTTAATGTTTCTACCGTGACCTTTATCTCTCACTCCCAAGCCTCTCCCTCTCACATGCATGCCTGTTCCCATTCTCACACCCTGCCTTGTTTCCAACCCCCCTTCCCCTTATGCCTCATCCAATCAGATTAGGCCACAGGAAAAAGCGAGAGATTGCTTGTTGGATTATTGGCAGTGCACAAAGGAAATTTGATGATCTCATTGTTAGAGGAGTAAGTGTGTGTGTGTGTGTGTGTGTGTGTGTGTGTGTGTGTGTGTGTGTGTGTACATGTGTGTGTGTGTGTGTGTTAACAAAAGGGTGATGAGCAATTTAAGTACATTAATGATGGAAAGGTACATGTTCCACTACCCAGCAAAAGTCTTGGGCAACATTTCCATTTTGGCATCCGTGCCTTGGACGTTACTGATTACAGGCAAGATTAAAGAAACTGATGTTATGGAACAAGGAGATGAGAATCCCAACTCCATTTTCACACACTTTGTGCATCAGTCTGTACATTTAAATGCACACATATTCAGATTACTGAAACATTTTCTCTTCCGTTTGACAGACTTCTCTAGGAAGTCCCATGAGATTACATGTCCTGGATGGAGTTCAATCTTTTCAGGGGGGCTAGTGCCCCTGTGCCCACCCTCTAGCTCTGCCAGTGATCACAGTAGGTGCTCTTTACGGTGTTGTGTGTCAAGAAGAAAAGGTTGTGTCTCTCTCTTTGGATACAATAAGGTGGATATACTGTAGTCAGGCTGGGAAATGTCTACTTCTTGATTAAAAAAAAAAATTATAAAGCCGGCAATTGCACTCTACCAGCATCCAGGACGTATCTCTCAGTCGGTCCATTCTGTGTCAATAACTACCTACTCATTAGCTTTGACTTTCTGTCACAGGCTATTAACTCAGTGGGAGTTGCAATTGAAAGCAAACACTTTCAATATCGAACAGTGCGTGCCAATTTAAGGGCAGGGCTTGTCAGTTCTATGTGATATGATCCTATTAAGATTAAAAATGGGATTGGGACAAATACTGTCTATACTTTAATGTACTGTTTCGTCTCTTTTGGGACATCATTCTAAGAGTAGCATCATTAAAAGTAATGCAGTACTATATGCTTTTGTACGTTGTATTGTTGTACACTAGCTGATGAGTTTGAATTTTTAATACTATATAATATGGTTCGTTCTTGTATCTTTCTCTGCGTTCTATGAATTCTCCATATCAAAACAACTAATCCAAACTACCTATGAATAAATGTTTTGATTATTTATATTTTTTTTACAAATGAAACTGCTACACAATATTTTTGTTTTCTTTGCTTTGAACATGCATGTGTAAAAATGATAAAACACAGTTGCTCCAACTAGTTCTGAGGCCATATCCTTCACAGGTTGTTAAATCAATACCTCTTGCAAAACATTATCTTTGTCTGACTTTGAGTTTGCTTTCACTTCCAAAGGCAGCAGTAAAGGGAGATATGTGCAGGAGAAGGTTAATGATTTTATGCACACGTCAACTATCACCCAGGGGTTGAATAGCTTTATAAAATCAATGCAAAGCACTCTTTTCCATCTTCACACTCACACTAACATTGTGACCTTCGTCTGTATTATTATTCATGTGATGTCGTAGTCCATCCCCCCACTGCAGCCATCTGTCCTCATTGTAATAAGTATTGCTGTTTTAAATCAGCCAAGGTGAGGAATGGCAACGCAAATTTGACAAATAAAAGAATGGTGCTGCTATCCAGCCCAAGAGATACATTGACTGAATAAAAATTTAGCACAAGCACTTACCGCGCTATAATGTGTTCATGACAGGTATGATAGAGTTTAATTTCAGGAATTTGCTTTCATCTCTTTATCTCACAAGAAACAGGGGAGTGTTCAAAGTTGAGGTCACAGTCTCACGGCAAACAGTAGATCGCAACAGGGTAATGAACGTGGTCCTCCCTAGCAAGTGTGGCCCTAAACAACCCCATAGACTGTTTATGCAATGGTCCTGTTTTGCTGTCAGCATTTTGGGTACATTTTGTATCATCTCGGTGACAACATATTTTGATAGTCAAATCCATAAGCTCAACAAAGCTGCAGTATTGCTCGGTGGGTGCACAGATAACTGTCACTGAAAAAGGCAACTTATGGTAACTGTCACATACTCAAGTTTAAGGTGAAGCTGAGGAAAGGGTGTTTGTTTATAGCAATTATGTTATGCAAAAATAAGGTAAGGGTGATGCTAGAAAATATACTGCGTTTATATATTTTCTAGCTTTACATTAGCTTTTTTTCTTCCACAGTACAATTCTGATACAGTGCTCAAAACACCTTGTTGTCATGGTAACACGAAGCCATTCTCTTGCATGGAGAAGTTGCTCATTTCCATGCGTCATATTAGCTTAACTAAAACTGAATGGATGATTTCAAGACAGCTGTAAAAAGAGGATAAGTGAGCCGTGATTCTCTGTATTTTCACCAAAGCTTGCCATTTCACACATTTATTAATCAATCCATCTATGTATCCATCCACGTATCCAACAGTAACTTACAATAAAATGGAGTGATATGAGGGCTCACCAGTTATTTGTCGCTCTTCTGTGTTTAGGAAATACAGTGGCACATCCATATGAACTTGAGAGGAAAAAGGCTTTTCATATTTGATGCCAAGCTGGCTGTTTTTGATTTGAACAAGGCCACTGAAAGGACAATTAAGGGTAATTAAAGATCCTTTTCTCCAGGCCTGGTGGTGACCTGCTTTTTCCACTATGGAGGAGACAAATATAAGGCCTTTTATCAGCATACAGTAAATGTCTTCAGGGCCAAGGTTAAGTTTTATTTTTGCCAACTCAGCACAAAAGTGCTACATTGTCAAGACCTGTGAATTCAATTGGGATGAAAGGATTTCTGCCTCAGTGGAAGTGGAATACAGGTCATAGGAAAACCATTATGCACATAGACTCATGGGCAACGGCATTATTGACACTATCAAGAATTATAATAAGATAAGATAAAGCTCATTTTTGTGAAATGTCAATTATTTATTGATGGAAGCAATTCTGAAACTTCCATAATACACTTTTGACGCACTATTATAAGATTGCAAATGATAATATTACACAATATACACGACCAACAGAGAGACAGACAGACAGATAGACAGATACATATAAATAATGTGTTCAAATGTGTTCATTTGATGAAGACATGACCAGCATATGCAGGAGGTGTGTGTTTCCCTGCAGTGCAGTACATTTTGTGAGGCGTGTAGGGCACAATGGATGCGCAGTGCAACATTGAAGGTCTATATTTGCATAGGTTGTGGCTGTTTTGATCATATTATGCACCAAGATGTTTTTCCACAGACATTCATGTTTACAGTTTGGACAGCACCGTTTATTCCTTTGGTGGCAGTCGTAGATCACAGTGCTGTAGCTATTTGCATTTATTGAAGACAATTTATTTTTGATTATTTTTATGTTTTTTAAAGTTAACGCAACTAGATACAACTGCAAAAAGCAGCTCTGCAGCATCTATAAATAGCTAGCATATTGTTTCCCTATAGTTCATGGATCATTGGTGTTGATGGACAAAATAGACAACTTGAACAATTGATTTTTGTATTTGATAATCCACTAAAGTCGATATTTTGGTGTGGTAGAAATTCTCTATACAAATACAAACAGTCTTTTGACGTCAATAAATGGAAAACATTTAAAATATAGAGGATCAAGTCAGGACAAGTCAGTGGGTGCAGGAGAATGCATGTTTAATATGGTGAGACTTGGAACTGGTGACTGATACCTTGAATGACACATGGAAGCATAACCCATCATTAAAAGCAGCATGCCACAAAGAAGAAATCGTGATGGTTGAATCTGTTCTGTTGCTAGTTTCTGTTAATTGTGTCAGTTTCTCGTTCATGGAATTCACAGTTAGGTACATGTGTTGCACTGCAACAATGTTATGCTCTTTATGTGGCTGATGAAGCTCGCATAGGCTTTAGCATGCAGGCTCAGGGAGTAACGGAATACACATACTGGCGTTACGTATTCAGAACACAAATATTATGTACTGTGACATCCATTCATTTCATTTGCTACATCCTATTCAGGGTCACTAAGGATGCTGGAGCCTCTCCAAGCTAACATCAGGTGAATGTTTTTCGCCCCCCAAAAAAGGTATCAGAGTACATTTTTCTGCTAACACTGAATATAGCCGACCCTAAATCACTTTGTATCAGAAAGCCTAACAATACTTGATGGGTCATTTACAAGCATTAAAAAATCATCGTCCCTTTTGCTTTTACTAGGTTGTAAATGTCTTCGAAGATGTCTATCAAAGAGGGAATGAAAAATTGCTTGGGTCACTTAATGTCTTACAAGCTCACATCGCTCCATCACTGGGTCGTTGTCTTACCAAGCGTTAGATACAGTTTCATTGACCCCTCAGCCATCTTTAATGTTCATTCCTTCATTTCACAGCCTCCTTTTGCCAATTCCCTCTTTGGCCTTCAAAGGGACTTGTAGTTTAGAGAACTGAGCCAAATAACATCCATCATTCATTTAACACTGTGTACTGCCTCTTCCTGTCCCTCCCTCTTTGCTGTGTCCCATCCCTCGGCCACTCTGATGTACTCCCTCCTCCCTACTTGCTACATCTACCCATACCCTGAGATGGAGAGCACTCACACAGGCTCACTGCAGCTCAACTATGCAAGGTGGGATGCAGCAGCCAGGACTCGGAGAGACAGGACTCTCTTTCCTTACTAAAAAATTAACAGCAAGACTGGGAATTTGGATTTTCAGAGGACACGAGGGAGAATTCGGCAGTAATGAGGTTGTTTAAGATGTTACATGAATTTTTGTTGTTGCCAAAGGCTTTTGTTGACCACTGACATGGATCCGGGTTGACACTGGATTATTTTACAAGTTGGAAGGATTTTGGATGCAGTTTTTAGCATCAGACTGTGGAGTGTCTGATCTTGGCCACATATTACACAGTAGCAGAAGAGCATGGATATGTTTAGTTTTTCTAAAGGGCAAAAGTCCTCTGGGTAAGTGTCCCTTTGGTTTTTGAGCCAAATGTCCTTTGTAATTGTCACACCTCCAAGGAACTATCTCAGAACTGTGGCAATGTTAGGAGAAAGTTGTTCGAGGAACTTAATTTTGTGTCAAGCATTAAGAGGCACAGTCTTAAGTAATGATCACCATCTTGCGCTGTAATACTCTTACAGGTTATTTTACAAGATGTTATCATGCTTGTTGTGAATTTAGAGACATTGAGCCTCCATAGTTGTACTGTAACGTCTTAAGTGCTTGGCCTCTAATTTACACGAGTTGCATATCACTTTGCTTTGTCATGTTTGCCATAAAAAAACGTTTATTTGACTCAGGCCCATTATTTTTCAACAGAATTCAAAATAACAGCGAACACTTCCAGAAGTGGTATTGCTGGCAGTTGGTTTCCAGATGGCTTGTGTCATTTCTGTGTGCGCCTTATGTTTGCATATGACACACAAGCCAATTCATCTTTCTAAACTTTAATAAATTGCTTGTCCCAATTGACTTACATGATTCCCAAGGAAGCGAGCAGGACCGACATGTGGTCCTCCTCTCTTAGTTTGCCATTGTCGATGGATCAGTTGTCAGTGGAATCATGAAGCCTAAAGGTCACGCTGGTATTTGCTCTGGAAGAAGTTTGCCTGTTGCGTTTTGGCATTTGGCAGCAAAGCCGGGTGAGCAAGCCTCCTTTGTGCCCTGAATATGAGATTAGGGTAACATGCCACATTACCCTCTGCCCTCTGCCATTGCATGCTGCTCTGTAGATTTTTATGGTATTCAGAAGGATCTGACCAATGAATTCTTAGGGTTATTTCCCAACTGGAGTAAATCAAAACTTCTTTGGCTGAAGCGTTTGGGTTTTTGTACCATAGGTTTCACTCAATGTAAGCAATTTAACTTTAACATGTCTAGAACAAACATGATCCTGTGGGCAGTGCCCACCATAAAAAAGCATCAAACAATCAGAAAAACATTAGCACCGTGTGTCACTCTCTCACTATTTGTAACTCTCCACGATGCACAGTTTGTCACGGATGGACTGGAGCAGGGCGACCAAGTGCAGCTTAGACCACGGTTTATTGGAGAACACAAACTATCCGACTCGGCAAAACTGACATGACTTAGCAAAATGATAACATGACTGACTGATTAACCGAAACAGACTTGAAAACAACAGGAACCAAAAAGACATGAAGACAACAATGATCCAACGGGGGGGTCAGACAGGACTTATATTCACGACAGGTAACAAGAGGCAGGTGAGAATAATCAAACGAATCATGGGCACACAGGAGGGGAGGGGCGAGCACACGGACAGAAACCATGACAACAGACACATACTGGAACGGCTGGGGACGAGACGTGACACAGTTGTCTTGATTTGCAATGGTATAATCCTCCAAAGGGGATTTGATTTGTGGTAATTGCAAGAGGGGCTGCATGCGTGTTTATTTTAGAAATGTTTTACGTCAAATATTGTGATTTCTCGTTTTATATGCTTTTTTTTTTCTTTTTTTTAGTTCTGATCATCTTATGCTTTCTGAGATTCAGCTATTAAGCCTCGAACCCGTTGTGTTTTTCAAAACAATTTTAACTATTATTTCGGAAGCACTTTCATTTAAAAATGGGCCCTCGATTGTCCATAAATCCAGTCATGTCTCACACCAGATGTGTCTTTATGATATTATTCCTCGCCTTAATATATTATCCAAACTCTGTATGCATCTTCAAGATATGATCACATTGTCTCTCCTTGATGAAAACAAATGGCATCACTTTCAGAACAACTCTTAGATTCACAAATGGCATTCTTTTCTGCAAATAAGACAACATAGCACGGAAAAGGAGATGGGGAAAAGCTTTTCCGGTAAGAATATGTCTCTATCTTTCTTCACAGAACCGTTTTCCCACATGATTGTGGTGAGAAATAGGAATTCCATTAGGAATTATTACTATTAAGAAAAAAAAAGCGCCATTTTTCTCAGTGAAAAGAGGTCACGTTTCAAGGTTCTTTGACCTCCAACGAGATGTATTTTTAAGTCACTGAGGCATTCTTCTTGAAATGCATTAAAAATTCAGACAGATTTTACCATGACCAGCATGCAAGATGTTTCAACGGTAACCTGAATGTTACTTAACTAAGAGCATTCTCAATAATTAATTACTTTATCTGGGTTTTACTACACACAGTAAAGTTGGGTAGAATACAAGAAAATACACATATTTATAGATTCCTACACTTGAAACAGCAACAAATTGATCAAACATAGCCCAGTAGTCATCTTTAATTCATCAATGAGACTGTGTTGTTTATATTTTAACTACGGAACTAATATTGTGCCAACCGTAGTAGGTGGTTCTAGTGCGATGCATGTGTGAGCTACCAAAACATGGAGATGCTGGAAATTGATCCCAGGACCTCAAGCATGCTAAGTATGCGCTCCACCACTAAGCTACATCCCCATCTGCCAATGGACAGTTGTCAGCCGCCATGGTGGTTATATGCGATGCAGGTGACTAAGTTTGCATGCATGGTTAATTTAAAATCAGAAAGATAATTTATTCAGATTGAGATACCATAACGTAGAAAAGCTGGGAAACGATCCCAGGGCCTCATGCATGCAAAGCATGCGCTCTACCACTGAGATACATCCCCATCTGCCAATCACTCTCATTTGTTTATACAATAACGTTTTGGAAGAGAAGATTTCTCTGTCATTTCAAAAGCCATTTCTTTCACCTAAACATAACTGAGAGACGGCATACTTAATTATGTCATTTGTTGATAGAGCCATACCGGAAGGCTTGTTAAGCAGTTACTTCTGCTCCAAATAGCTCCATAGAATACTCAAGTGTAACATGTATTCATCCATAAACATGCATGCATTATGTACACATGTGCATGTACAAGCATTGGGTTAAACATTTTAACTGTTCACGATAGTGAGTAAAGAAACAAGTACTCTTGTGTAAAAATGCATCTCTAGTATGCAAAAATCAAAGTTAGAGGAAAAGGTCTTTCTTTCGATTTATAGGTTGGTTCAGTTATTCAAGTATATCATACAATAACTGGCCTTTGCTTCATTTCTGGTAATTATATATTACCAAGTTTGTTCTAGTACATTTAATTTGGAAATCGAGGTTAATACTGTGACTGGTGTATGAATCAAATTCATCACCACACTGCACACGCTTTCCTTTCTTGAACTGTTCCAACTGAACAACTGGTCAATGCCTGACTGAAGATCACAGTGCAGGCAGTCAACCAGTAACTAACTGGTGGTGGAACTAGCCACAGGCTTACAGTCACATTCATCCAGTTGTTGAGCAGAAACTGAACACACACTGCCTGTTGAGGAGCAAACCATTGATCTATCAGTTTACTATGACACAGCTATTGTTGTTATTTTTTAAACAAATATTGTCCCTCAACTGATTAGCCCCCCTGACTTCCAGTTATTGGACTGAGTGTGGTATCTGAATGATCGTCCTCCGCATCCCCCAGAATGCAAAATCCATGCATGTTAAGTTAATCGACTAAAAAAGTTCCGCTAGTTTTGTCAATTTGCGCCTCCAGGATATAGCAGGCCGCTGGTACAAAGTCAGCTGGGATCAGCTCACCTGTGACACTAATGAAGATGGGCACTACAGAGAACGGATGGGTAGCAATACCGGCAAATTACCTGAAGCGCTTAGCTGTGCCACATCAAGCTATCCATCCATATAATGAATCGTAACCTTCCATTGGGTTGTGCGAGCCCTGCAAATTATTGATCTGTGGTTCATGTTGCCCTTTCATCACTCGTGGTGATCCTGTCAATTCAAGTCTTTATAATAACTTATCGGCAGCAGGTTTTCAAACCAAGCAATATGCTGTCAGAAAGTGATTATCTAAAGGTTGCCAGCTTCAGTTATATGGTCATACCTTCAATAGCAATTCATTTCGTTTTTATTTTATTTACCAGTTATAGAGTAAAGATGCAAGGTTGGTTTAATTTTAAAGTGCATTGTTTAACATGAACACAATGATCAGACGTTTGATGCGGCTGACACTGAACTAACTGACACAACCGTGCGCGACCTGTCTAATTTGTGTGTGTGTGTGTGTGTGTGTGTGTGTGTGTGTGTGTGTGTGTGTGTGTGTGTGTGAAGAACAGCTTTTTATCATTAGCTTGTAACGAATTACATCATCACAAGAAACCTGGTAGTTTTAGTATGTGGTATGTACAAAAAAATTGGAACGCTGCCCTAAAGAAAATTGAGAGAGACTAATTGTTGATAGAGGTGTCACTCTGTGGTGCGTCTTCAAGGATGCAAAAGATCTACATTTCATGGCTGGTTCATCAGAGTTGATTTAAGACTTGATAACACATTGCAGCCATAAAATAGTAAGAGTATCAACAATCACGTGTCAGACTGTAAATAGCAGATGAAATACTAGGCAGCTATTTCCAGATACATGAATGGGATGTGTGATATTTCATGACACCTCCATGAATATAATATTTAACGGTATAATTTCAAATGCAAATGCAGTTATGGTGAAGATGAATGTCTTGATTTGTCTCAGTCATAAAGCTTTGCACAGCACTTGTGCTTTTCTTTGACTGAAAAAGAAAAGCCTCTTTCAAATTGAGTTGAAAAACATTTCACACCACATCTTCTCTTTTTTTGTGGATGTTATTCAAATATTTCCGTTCCAACAGATACTCACCATGCATGAATGATTGCAGCTAACAAGAATGTTGGCGCATCTGTATGTGTGCACTCAGGAATATACTCACATGCTTTTGTGTGTTAAATCCACTAAAAGCCAAAACATGCTGTTGGCGAGTAGCAAAGCTAAATAAAGCAGGACCACTCAAATGGAACTTTTAACAACGTCCTCCAATGTTTCATTCATGAAGACATGATGAAGGTGTAGGAGAACAAGATGGGATGGTGAACGGCTGACCAAGGGAAAGTTTGTGAAATAACTTGGGAGAGTCTCACATTAAATAATTTAGTCTCAGGGTTTAAAATAGAATTAGTAAAATAATCATTCACAAGTCTTGCTTAAACATGTTATTTTGACAGGCAATTGATGCAGATACCAGTGGTCGACATTGTTTTGCTTAAAATATAATTTTGTTCAGCATTTTGTGTTACGTGATTGGCTGCCTGGCTAATCCAAGTGGCGATGTGACCACATCACAAAAATTGCATTGATGATTGGCTGACTAGCCCACGAGTCATTACTTCTTTATTTTCATACGTGTGTGAAATTCATCACTGCATTGCACTTCTTAAAACAGCTAAATTAGAAGACAGACGATCAATATCGTTAATGGCAGCCTATGAAAGCAAAGACCAGCGTAATCAATTATGCTGAGGTCATTTCAGTTTACCATTGAGCAATTGGGAATCTAATTAGACAAAATAACTGACTTAGCAACAAATACAGCTTTCCTTGCTGTCTCCCAATTACCATTTACATTTATTTGGTTTGCACGTTCAGTTCTTGATTGTCCCACGGTTGTATTTATTTATGATTGAAATACATGACGTCCACCACTCACATCCGCCAGTTTGTCTACCAGAACCTCAAGCAATACACCAAAATTGCATTTGTCTGCCTGCGCTCGGAATTAGACCTACTTTTCTCCAGTCTAACATTTTGTGTATTTTTTCGTCAACAAATTTGCAGATGGCCTGGTAGGTGAGGCAGAAATGCCTAGTGAATTGTAACAAAGTCACAAATGTGGCAACATTCAGAACCATATGATGATGATCTTAATTATATCACTGGTGGCTTCTCATTTCCTAATGGGCATTGTACCATGAGACAGAATCCATCTGAACCTCATTTTGACAGCAAAATGTATTGAACAAAGATGTTCAATAAATAAGCGACCGTTTCTTTTTCCAGATCTATTATGACATTCTCAGTGTTGCTGTTATAGTCCCATCCACAACAATACATTTTGAAAATCCTCTTACTCTCAATAAACACTCATGGACAGAGGCAGAAATGCACACACATATACACACACACACACACACACACACGCCTGGATTTGTTTTCCCTTTGATGAAAGGGGGATTATGGGATAAATGAGGCAAGGCCATGGCAGTTTAGTTCAGTTTGGAGCACAGCTGCTCACAGCTACACAATGACAGACAGATGAATGTTGATCAGCGCTCGTATCCTCGCATCCGATAACACAGAAGCTTCTGTTGGTTTTGAGGTTCCGACTCTTGGGGTTTTAAAATAGCAGTGGATATGATGTCTTTTGGACGACCAAAATCATGTATCCAAATTCATCACAGCGATTTACGAATGAATGGCTTTCTGCCTCTTGTTTTTTTACAGAGATGACTGACCCTTGAGAGATTTTTGCCACACTTTCAACCTGGACAAGTGTATTTCTAACTCTGTGTGTGTGTGTGTGTGTGTGTGTGTGTGTGTGTGTGTGTGTGTGTGTGTGAGTGTGTGTGTGTGTGTGTGTGTGTGTGTGAGTGTGTGTGCATAATTCAAGAAAACTATGGCTAAGCAGCAGTGAAAAATCATTAAATAATGAAGTTTTTCATTTATTTATAAGTCTGTGATTTGTTGAAATATTACTGATCGCCCTGACTTTGCATTTCAGTCACAAAAACAAGACATCAGGCTGGCCGCCACCAGGCTCCTGGGGAGGATTGCAGGGGCCTCTATACAGCTGGGACAGCATGAACTGCAACAGGGAGAGCCAGAACTGCCTCACCAAGTATGTATAACCTCAATATGCAACGTATTCTCTGCAGTGTGTAAGCCTTAAAGGGACTTTTGTTGCATCTAACAAAACTACAATCAACTGGAGCTGCAATGTTTGTGTTAGTTTCAACAGCCACAGTTGGACTCTGACAAAGCTGTAATAGTGGCTTTTGTGCAAAAAGGACCAAAGACACATTTGTGTCGCTGTCCGTGAATTTCGACTGTGGATGACCGGTGATACCATTACAACTGAAAAAGAATGAACTGTCACCCACTCCATCCATTTAATTTCAGTCCAGCGAGCCCTAATTAGAGTTGAAAGTGAATTGGAGTCTATGCCAGCTGGTATTGGGCAAGATGGGTTTGAGCTGAGATTCGAACCCAGAACTTCTCATTTTGGGCAGACGTGCTAACCACTCTCGCTCAAGATCAGATGGATTGACTTGCGCTCAACCCTTACAAAGTCAAGAGATTTAGAAAATTGATGTATGAATGGGTGAGAAATTTGTAGTCAAATATGCATTTAATGACTGTCCTTGCTGTCTAAAAAAATATGTGGTCTGATCTGTCAATTAATTCACTCTGCTTTCCCTCAAATTTCCTGACTATGGGAGACTGTCGATGTACATAAATGTCATTAACTATTCGACCTTTGGCATTCAGCCTTCCGACTTGTTCTGCCCTCTGGTTGGATTAAACCCTCTCCGACCCTGATGAGAATGGGAAGATCACAGATTGGAACATGCTTCATTACAGGCAGATTTGTTTTATATTGTATGTACAATACAGATAGTATATGTGATAATGAAACAAGGGTGGTGGGGGTGATGAGAACAGTGAAAGAAGTAAGCAAGGTAGCTAGTGAAGCAGATAAAAGTTGCCCCAGCTTGTACAACTGTGTTCCATTCATCAGAAGTGTATTTGCTGTTTATTCTTTCCATCATTCTTCCGAAGCCAAGTGTCCCAGAGCAGCTCCCTGGAGGAGGTTCATCTGGATGGGCTTCCCCCTGTGCCCCGCTTGGTGGAGATGAGGCGTGACCCCATTCTGGGTTTCGGCTTTGTGGCAGGCAGTGAGAAGCCGGTGGTGGTCCGCTCGGTCACGCCAGGTTTGTAAGGGCGCTTGGCTCAAACACTTCCCACTGCAGGAGCCAAAATACATTTCTGTTTCTTTTCCTCTGTGTGTTGGTATTTAGGTTGACTGTTTAAATGTCAAACGCCACAAAGAAGCATCCAAATAATCAATCACTACTTTGACTTTGATTCTGAAACGGAATTTATGATTTTTTTTATTTAAAGTTGTTAGGCTGATGATAAGTATGTAAAGAAAGACAATGCAATACATTTTCACGTGACATTTACAAAGGACCTAATTTGTTTATGCACAGCTCATTTTTGCAAGCAAAATTTGACCTGATTCCTTAGTGTGTATGTGTTTGTGTATTTCTTCCTGTGTGTGCATATGCGTGTTGTGTTGTAGGTGGCCCATCAGAGGGTAAGCTCTTGCCTGGTGATGAGATCATCGCGATCAATGATGAACCTGTCAGTTCAGCTCCAAGAGAACGAGTCATCGACCTTGTCAGGTGGCTGGAAGAATATTAGAGGCACTCTAAAAATGAACAGTAGTTCAAATATGAAGGGGCGCCCAGCTCCAGTCTTTGAGGGGCGCTGTCCTGCATCTTTTAGCTGTCTTTCTTCTCCAACACACCTGAATCACGTAATCAGCATCAGATAACTATCCTGATTGTTTGAATCAAGGTGTGTTGGAGGAGGGAGACATCTAAAATATGTTGGACAGCAGGCCTCGACGACAAGGTTTGGATACCTCTTGTATACAGTATTCACAAAAAGTTCAGAATCCTCGGCTTTGACTATCTGAGTGTGTCATCAATTTTTATGCATGTGTGATGTCAGTTAATTCCTATCTTAAAATTTTACACTCTTCTTTGCTGTTTATATGCTTTGTTGTCCCTCTTCAGGAGCTGCAAAGAATCCATTCTATTGACTGTTGTCCAACCATATCCAGTGAGTGCATCAGCTCCTTTTTTGTTTTAAGACCACATTTCCACCAATCATTAACTCTGCACCACAAACTGTAATTTTCATGTATACTTTAGAATGTGTTTACTATGCTTTTTTTTTTGCTCTACCCTTTCCCTCCCTCTGCTTGTTCTTCTTCTCTTCTTTTTTCACTCATTTGATTCTTGGACATCTGCCCCTAGTCCCCTAAATCGGCGTTCATCAGTGCAGCCAAAAAAGCCATGCTCAAGTCCAATCCAGTCAAAGTGCGCTTTGCCGAGGAGGTCATCATAAACGGCCAGGTTCCAGTGAGTTCTGACGCACACACACACACACGCACACACACACACACACACACACACACACACACACACACACACACACACACACACACACACACACACACACACACACACACACACACACACACTTAATGTATGACCTATATACAGTAGCGAGTCCCAGATCTGATTGAATCACTAAATTAACCTCATGCAAGGCAATGCAAGAACAAAATCTCATCATATTGTCACTTTGCAGAATCCAGTGAAGGACAACTCTCTTTTGTTCATGCCAAATGTCCTGAAAGTCTACCTGGAGAATGGGCAGACCAAGTCTTTTCGCTTTGACAGCAGTACCTCCATCAAGGTGTGTATATTCATAAATTCAAATAAAAGATGTTTATATACGGTCTGTTTTCTCGACACTGCAAAAAAGTACATAAAAAGAGACATACATAGTCCCTCAAGGGTAAATTCAAATACATTGAACCAGATTAGGGAAGATTCAGAGTTCAAGAAGTGCATGGGGAGCGTATCTCGGTTTTGCAGTCATTGTTCGGTACATTTGAAATCAATGATGTCTTGTATACTTAGGTTACAGTCTGTTTTCTCTACACTGCAAGAAAGTACATAAAAAGAGACATACATAGTCCCTCAAGGGTAAATTCAAATACATTGAACCAGATCCAGGCATGTAAGGGAAGATTCAGAGTTCAAGAAGTGCGCGGGGAGCTTATCTTGGTTATGCAGTCATGGTTGGGTACATGTGAAATCATTGATGTCTTGTATACTTAGGTTAAACGTGAATGAAAATATATTTTCACAGCTTTATTTTTTATTACTATTAATATTTAGATTATTTTTGTATTTTTGGTCTATGCAGCGGCAGATAAGAGAAGATAAAAGCAGAGCCTACAACTCTCTAGAAATAGATCACAGACAATTCGACAACTATCTGGATATTTTTTTCCTCCAGGATGTGATCCTGACGCTGCAAGAGAAACTGTCCATCAAATGCATCGAACATTTCTCCCTCATGTTGGAGGAGAGGATGGAAGACTCTGGAAACAGACTGCTTTTGCTGCATGAACAAGAGATGCTTGCTCAGGTCAAATATTTGCATGACTCGGAGGGTATTTCTCCATGTTTTCTCTTGCTCTCTTTTGCACTTTAAGGCTGACGTCACTCGTTATTCAAAGCTGCATTCAAACTGAAGTGTCGTTTGGAGTGGAGCCAACCAGGCAACTGCTCACATTGCACCTTCCTGAACATACAGTACATGCTTGCTTTCTCTGTCTCCCCGTCTCTCTTGCTGTCTCTCTGTCTCTCGCTCTCTCTCTCACTCCCTGTCTATCTCTCGCTCTCTCTTTCCTCACCAATTTAGTCTAATATTAAATACAACTTTTGCTCAGTCTCTGCCAACACATCTCTTTCCACCTTCTCTTCCCACCCCGACTTGTCGGCAACAATCCAACCCACCCCACCCACCGCACCACCTTGCTTCGCCCTTCTCATTCACTCTTTAGGTGACTTGCAAGCCCGGTTGTGATAAGCTGAAGTGTTTCTTTCGAATCAGCTTCATGCCCCGCGACCCGGTGGACCTGTTACGGAGAGATGCTGTGGCGTTCGAATATCTCTATGTGCAGGTGAGAGATTTGGCTATCATTATAGGAAACCAATGGCTGAACTTGGATAAAATTTGTTTGGCCATCGTTTAGATGGCCATCAGTGAATAGAACTAGAATGAATTGGGGGGTGGGGGTCTTATGCTGTTTCCCCACTAAATTGCTCTCATAAATGAATGCATTTCTTCCCTATGAATTACAGCTGGTAGTTGAGTGGATGTTTCCTTGTTAGACTTTAAACACACTGTTTCCTGCTTCTCTTGCAGTGCTGCAATGATGTGGTGCTGGAACGGTTTGGCTCAGAACTCAAGTATGATGCAGCACTGCGACTGGCAGCATTGCAAATGTACATCCTCACTTTGACAACTAAGCAAAGCCAGAAGGTCTCGCTAAAATATATCCAGTAAGTGCGTGTATGAATGTATATGTTTTGTGCTTGTTAATGAAAACATTTGCTGTGTGAGGATGTTTTATCCTTTATTGTGTGCACTCCTGATACGATGCCACAATGTCTAAGTAATAGTTGAACTCAAGTTAACGTTCATGACTAACTAGGTATAAATAATATCGAGGTACTTTCCCAATGGAAATACAAGTGAACATAACATAAAGAGGCTCTTTGCTGGAGGCTGAGAAAAGTCTAAAGAGGCCTGTCTAAAGAAGAATTATAAAAAAGAAGCAAGTCTCAGTAGAAGGCTGCAATCTTTCTCTGTTGCTCTGAGAGAGAGACAAAAATACGGAGATACAATGGATGGGATTAATAGAGGACTCGAACACAGCAGATCATAGCGATCCCTGCATGCTTATGTTTAATTAGGGGCTCGGGGGAGTTCTTAGCGTAATAGGGCATGACATCAGAATAATCTGATTGAACAAGTAGTAAGTGCTATTATCTGGTGATGAAATGACAGCAAAGTCTGGACGGGGGTGGGGGTGGGGGGGTCAAAGGTAAAAAAAGTAGGACACATTGAAGATAGATCACTGATAAGAAGACGCAGGCCAAAATTTGAGATTTGACAAGAGTCAAATGCACATGATTGAATGGCTTTACAAAGACGCCACTAGGAAGGAAACCAAGGGGGAAAAAGGGACAAAATAAGTCAAGAGGCACGAGGTAGCAGAAATACATAGTGTACTAAAACTCAGGATATCTAAGTATGCCAAATGTATCCTGAATGAGCCACATGATGGCATCAATGGAGGTACAAGTTCATCGGATGCTTCTTTACAGGGAAATAAATGTGACTATGTGAAAAGGGAGGAAAACAACTACCACTTGCCAAAAATGGGGCACGGTCCAAAAAACGGCTGCGGCGTGATATATTTGATTTATGTGGCTGAAGAATGTTGATATAAATGTTGGATTCGTGTATGAAACGATATATCGCTCCAACATAAACTCCATGGGAATGGATAAAGCGCACATATGTCCAGTAAAAGTTTATTGCTCCAAGAGTGACTTTTAAACAAGTCTCTCTCCCCTCAACAGAAAGGAGTGGGGCCTGTCGCTGTTCCTGCCTCCTCTTGTGCTGACCAGCACGAAGGAGAAAAACATCAAAAAAGCTCTGACGCACATTCTCAAAACCAACCAGAACCTCGTGCCTCCTGGGAAAAAAGTAACAGCCGCCCTTTCTTTGCAAACATCTAGCACACGCACGTAAACTCACTGTCCTTCTGTTTTCTGATGCACTGGCCAAAAATAGACCTTGCATCTCCACCACTCAACCTTGCAAAGGTTCACCCCTGTCATATTAAGTCACTTGTTGAACTCCACCTCCACCAACTGCTAGTGCAAGTAGCTTGATGATGATGTGTTTTTGTGTGTGTGTGTGTGTGTGTGTGTGTGTGTGTGTGTGTGTGTGTGTGTGTGTGTGCGTGTGTGTGTGTGTGTGTGTGTGTGTGCATGTCTGCGTGTGTGCATTCATTCAGTGAATTATGAAAGTATGTGAACTGTTATATGTCGCGAGCTGTCAGTTCTATGATTGACTGGTGATACTCAGCCCTAGGCTATTGCATCCCTATCACTGTGAACAAGATGCATGACAGAAAATAGATGGATGAAGAACCTGATCATTCTAGACAGCATGTAGCCTGTTAATAATGTAGTCTTTGACCAGTCATCCAAGATATTTGGGCAAATTAGTCTGTCATTCGGTACACATCATTGTATTATTGCAGCGATGGTGCCATGGCTGTGAAACTTTATGTAGTTCAGATGGGATTGCAGTATTTGCCATATTGATACCTATATAGAAAAGGAAAATGTTTGACCTCAGGTATAAGAAATTGCAAGACCTGAATTTGTGGTGATAAACATTACCTTTCTTTGCAGCTGACTGCATTGCAGGCCAAGGTGCATTACCTAAGGTACCTCAGTGAGCTCCAACTTTATGGCGGGAGAGAGTTTACATCAATACTTTTGGTAAGCATCAGCTTTGGATGGTTAAGCTCTAAGCTTAATTTTTGTTTTATTTAAAAAAAAAAGAAAGAAATCAGTGTGGGCTTTTTAATTTACTCCCATTCACTAAAACTTTTGCAGCAAGGTGAGAAACAAACTGAAGTGACCTTGTTAGTAGGTCCTCGTTATGGTATCAGTCACGTCATCAATGCACGGACCAACCTCGTGGCCCTCTTGGCCGACTTCAGCCATGTGAACCGAATCGAAATCCTCACAGAAGATCAAAACAATGTCCGGTTGGAGCTGCATGTTCTGGATGTCCGAGTAAGCAGTGTACGATTAAATGTCAATCTAATTAATTACTTTTTAATCATTCATTTTGTTTTGCTTCTTTGTGTTCCTTCTTTTCCAACATTTGTCCTCATGAAGCCCATCACTCTCATCATGGACTCAAGTGACGCAATGAACCTGGCCTGTCTTACAGCAGGGTACTATCGCCTCCTAGTGGACTCAAGAAGATCTATTTTCAATATGGTCCACTCAAGCAACTCAGGAGTGGATGACGACAGTAAGTCGTATTTGCAAAGCAAAACATACACTTGTCATCACCTTTATGTTTATTAACAATTGTCTAATGAAAATTGATAATAAATACTGTTAGAGATTCAAGCTGTTTTATGTGGTATAGAATTGAACTGTCATATTGTTAGCGGTTTGTGTTTTCTTAGTTTTTATTTTAGTAACATGATGAGAATTATACAAAATATATTTTCTATATAGTCCTACTTTCCAAAAAAAAACATTCTATATAGTCATACTTCCAAAATTAATTTTTGTTATAGTCCTACTTTATTAAAATATTGAAACTAAAATTGTGAGAACCAGGAACTGATTTGTAATCACATAAATCATAAAACTTTCATCAACAGGTCAGGACTGCGTCCTTGAGTGGCCATACAGCACATCTTTTGGGGACAGTCAGGAATTATCACAAAGCCAAGCGGACCTCTACAGGGACTCTCAGTACTCAGACAATGAGCCGAGTGAAAACAACCTCTATCCCTGTTTCCATCAATCCCAAATCCCCGACAGAGACCTTCCGACCCAGAGTCCGGTGCCACCTCCTCTTCCGCCCTCAAGACACAAACCTCAAGACTCACCTCGTAGTGCCAAAGTGTCATTTATTTTTGAAGGAGACCCACCTTTGAACAAGCCCCGGGGCTTAGTCAATGAACGAATTGAGGAGAGTGCTGAGGTTGCCGAGCACAGACCAACCTACTTGCACAATACTGACTTTGGGGCTCAGGGCAGGGTGTCATTTCACTTCAGTGGTCTGACACATGTCTATAGCAACATAATAAGTGGGGAAGGGGGTGATGAGCCACTGTTAAGAGACCTGTTTTATCGTGACACAACAGACGATGCGGAGGATGAGGACGAGGCCTCTTGTGAAGAAGACTCCACTGGAGGAACACCAGCGGGCGACGCAGAAGCGAGCGAAGGAGTGGCCACCGCAGCCGGCAAAGCTTCTTTTCTCATGCTTTCTGGGCCTACCGATGACATCATCGACCTTACATCGCTGCCTCCACCCGAGGGCGATGACACGGTTGATGACGATGAAGATGACTCGCTGCTGCAGACGCTTAACCTCGCAATTGCAGCTCCGCCACCAGGCTTTCGAGACAGTTTAGATGAGGACGTGGTGCCCGAGGGGAGGCTTCTGAGCCCGCACGTCAACGATGATATTCCAGTCTCATTAATTGATGCGATACCTACTCAAGAGGAGGGAGGAGCGGAGGGCACGAGGCATCTGGAAAACGAAGTCGTCAACACTCTGCAGGCACTTGAAGCACTGTCTGTCTCTGAGAATAGACCTGCACCACCTCGTCCACCACCCAGCAGAAAAAGTCCAGGTCTGTTGATTTATAATCAGAGTCATCAGTCATTTCTGTATGTGCCGGTTGTGTAAAACCACTCTCGCTCTCAACTTCTTTTGTAGGTGTTGTTTACACATCTCGAGGCTTTAGTCCCCAGTCTTCCTCAGACTCTGGAAACGAGACAAACTCCTCAGAAATGACAGAACTCTCTGAGCTTGCCGCTTGTCATCGACTCGGTGAGAGCCACATGCGCCTCTTGGTGGCCACGAGGGAGGGGTACCAGCCTTTACTTGAGGAGAAAACAGAGTTCCCTGTTTCACCCAGCACTGAAGGAACAACCCTGAAGAAGTCCCGCAGTCCACAGCACCTCCGACCACCTGCCGTCCCGCCAAGAAGGAGCCCACATTTGGACACGGGAGCATCATTACAACCAGACTTCCTGAGAGGGGCATCTCAGACAAACCTTTCCTCTACTCTTCAGCGGCCAAGCTCCACAACGCCAGGATGCAAGCATGACAAGAAGTCTGCAGACTCAAGCAGAAAATATAACACCTTTAGCACAAGGGAAGGACATCGACATGGGAGTGGTGGAAGCATTCATTTTGAGAATAATCAGCAAACGTCCTTCTGTGATCGAGGTGAAAGCCAGAGAAGACACAACTTGTTTTTGGAAGAAAACACACATGCTCAGGACCATGCTGTGAATAGCCGCCCCTGCGAGCATCACAGAGTTACCCGTCCTACTTCCTCTACACCTGATAGCCTTTTAGATGTGGCTACACTAGGGGAGCGTGCTACAGATAATAGAGCTGCCGAGCAAGATGAACATCTTGTTGTTGCCTCGTTGCTGTCCCCAAATAAAAACAACAGACTGGTGTGTTCTGACCAAGGATCAGATGTACAGAATGACCATCAACCCATTTCAAGACAGCAAAGTGTTGCACGTTTGTGTGAGTATCATCTTGCGAAAAGGATTTCAAACTTACAAGGTGAAGGTCACAGTTCTCTCCAGGGCTCCCTGTGCTCCTCATTGGATGCTGGTGGCAGTGCAAACAGCAGTGTCTGTGCCACCCCAAACGACTCGCCCCTTGGTCTGGGGGCCATTGAGTCAAAACACCATCGCCTACAAAGGCACCCAATCTCAAATTCCTCCTCGTCTTTACTCAGGGTCGTAAACTATGAAGAACTTAAATCTGGACAGAGCCTCCAAGCAAAGGATTTTCACCCTCATGCGGACCCTGTCCTCGTTCGAAAAATGCTGCCCAACATTCACGCTGCTTCTGCTGGTGCTGACCCCGGCCGTCCGTCCTCAGCCACACCCTCCAAACACAAAGAGACAATTACGAGCAAAAAGCCTTGTTTTAAAGGGCAGAGCCAAAAAGAAGGCAGTGAGGCATACAGACAATTGATCAACTACCTAACTGTAAGCCAAATGCACCAAGGTGGAAAGTTACACAGTGCGGGCATGGGGGGCGGTGTGAAAAAAGACACTCGTCGCTACATCACAAGCAACCCACAGCTTGTCGAAATGGTTAAGAATCGAGGGAGCACAATCCCCCGCTGCCAGTGTTTGCCGTCCTCCATATCGTCCCCTTTTGTTCGCCCGAATTTGGTAAACCCACATGCATTGCAGCTGATGAATAAAGATCAAAAGTCATACCACTCTGCCACACTTCCTGCCAAACTTAAAAGAAGTCCTGACACGCACACACAAGGCCCAAACGGTAGGTTAGATGTGAAGCAGGTAAACGCTGAAAGAAGAAGCTCCTTTTCTGGACTGCAAAGTGAGCTTGAAAGGAGCGGTATGGATCCTGATCAGTTCCTGTCGCTGTATAAGAAAGATGGCTACACAATGCATGAGGGTGGGGGAACCGCTGGTAGGCCTCAGCCTCGTTCAAGAATCCAACCGAGTGATGACTTGTGCAGATCAGACCCAAGAGGAAGGCATGCAGTCCTTCAAGCTTCTGCCCCCTGTGGTCAGCGAGCAGACCTCAGCGACTTCTCGCTGGGAAGGGGTCCTTCAGCTTTTACTAGACAGGCATCTACAAATACCCTGGCTGGCATTTCCTCTCCATCCCCACCACTTCATCCACAGTCTCCCCCTCCTCCTATATTAATTCCAGCACATGGCAACACTGCCCCAAGCGACTCTGGATGCACACAGGAGGTCACCCATTCAACCCTATCACGGCCAAATCAGAACCACATTCATGCCATTGGCTCAATGCCCTCGCAATTGGATCCTCTCAATAATTACTTGCAAAGAGGGCGGGAATTAAAACGCAGCTCTAGTAATGTCACCAATGGCTCCGGCAGTGTAGAGGTGCTGTTTGAAAAACCCAGTCGAAGCCAGAGCCAGCAGCCCTTGTTACCATATGTGCCCCAGCAAGGAGAAACCAAAGTCCAGAGAAGGTCAACAAGGAAGAGGCTGTCCAAGAGTTACTCCCAGGGCTCAGTGTCATCGCACACCACATGCTGGTCATCAGGCGGCAGGGTAGATAGCAGAAGGGCTTCGGTGGCATTTCCTTTGCAGAAAGACAAACAAATGAAGGGTTCTCAAAAACTGGACACCAGTCCTTGGCGGTGCAACGGACCTTTCAGCTACTGTTTCTTTAAGCGTAAAAGTGAGGGAGAAGATGATGAGAACGAGTGGGACACACCGAGACGAAGCCGTGATGGGAATAACTTAGAGAATGACTTTGCTGCGTCATTGGCCATCTACCCCTGTGGCTCAGTCATGGATGCAGCTGGAGAACAGCTGTACGGTGAGGTCCTTAACAACATGAGCTTTAGCGACCGCTTGGCTCGAGTCAACGCCCTCAAGGACCGCATGTACAGCTTCCCTTCCGGCTTCACAGACGTCCGGCGTGATGCCAGTGAGCTCATCGCGCTGGTGAGGTCCAGCATAGGTCGCTGCGATCGAGGCGTCCAAATGCCAATGCAGGCAGTGTCTCAATCCAAGCAACTCCTCTCAGTGGAGTCCAAAGAGTTAGGCCGGGCATGCCGAAGGATGGCGCAGGCGCACGGCAGTCCTGAAGAGATGCTGCTAGCTGTGACGTACAGTTTCCAGGTGCTGTGTTGTCTCTGCGAAGCGTGTATGTGTCTCGTAAAAGGACTCAGCGCCTCGGCCTCACACCAACAGAGAGAGGTTGTTGCAAAAGTAGACGAGGTCGTCATGAATTATATCTGTTTACTCAAAGCTGCTGAGGTTGCAACTGTGGGAGCACCGGGAGAACACAGTGTCAAGGCCCTGGTGAGACATTCTAGTACCATGTCAGCCATCGCCAATGCACTCACACGCTCTCTTAAAACGCTGCTTAACAAGTAGACTTTCCTTCACTCCTTTTGCTGTCAAAGTGTGGCCTATGCAGTCAGCAGAAGTCTGTTTTTAAATCCTCTACTCCCTTTTGAGGCTACTGCGGGAGTTGTATATGTTTAGCCGTTACAATCTACATCATCACCCGAAAACATGCTAAAAAACACCCCTCATTTAACTTGATTTTTATTTCAATGTATAATAAGAAAGCCATAAGGTTGATGACCTTTATATGATATACTGTATGTATACCCAGTAGGAACCCCTTTACTTGTGCATTATGTAATTTATTTTTCAAATATATATATATATATACAATATTTTGTATTATACAGTCATGTTTTGCAGTAGCAATTCCAGTCATCTCTTTAAGTGCAGTTTTGCCACTGATGCATGTGAAATTCCACAAATGCAATGCAAGCAAATGTGAGGGCTGTTTTTTGTGTGTGCTAATTTCAAATTTGTGTTTGTGAAAGTCGACTGGGTTTGGGTGAGATTTAATTATCTTGCAGTCTGAGAGCAAAGTTAGATGTGTTCGGGATTGAGTGGCTCGATAATTTCACCATATTTAACACTGCTTGTTATTTCATCACTTTATTTTTTTAAGAATTATAAATATTATATACAGTACTGTAAAAATGTATGCAATTTCTTTTGGGCCATGTTTGCTTTAAGACTGTTTTAGCCATATGAAAATTATTTTTACCTTTTTGTGTATATGTTTTGGGATCACCTTTGTGCTTGAAAATTTAACTCAACAATATGTACCCAATGCAGTGATGTCTGATGACAAAATAATGACTTTCTATTGATTATTCACAAACCTATTAAAACTAAATATTTTAAATGTTTGTGTGTGTCTGTGTTTTTATGATAATATAATGTACCAGAATGGCATACCCCCACCTAGTGGCGTTCAAAATGACTAACACCCATTTGTTTGGACAGATGGTCCACTTAACCGCTGCAATCAGAGATCCATGCATTGGTATAATGCAAGAGCTGGACCTGTAATTGTTACTTTGGTTTTGTTGACATGCTGGTGGGGAGAGTTAGCACTACAATTCACTTGATTTTAGTTTGTTTTTCTGGTATGCGTACACTACATCATTGTCGTAGGCTATGTTTTGGTTGCTGAAATTAATGGGGTCGACTAAAACCACATTAATAAACATTGTCAAAAGAATTACTCTCTAACAGAATCAAAACCGAGTTTGTCTGCACAGGCATAATTTTTGATAAGCACTTGAAATGGATGTCTGCAAGTGTACCTAATGGTATGGCCTTAATCAAGAAAGATGTAGCAAAGCTTTCAGCTTAATTCGTTTTTCCATTGGTAAAACTCAATTTGTACATTTCTTATCTTGCATTTTCATTCCTCACAACCAGGTTACATGCCAGGAGTGGGGCCAAGATATTCTGCAGAACAAACAACCTATGCCACAGTGAGACATGACAAGGCACAACACACCGCGAAACCAATGTTACAGCATTATGGCAGTGCACAGCCTCACT
This sequence comes from Syngnathus leptorhynchus, assembly GCF_054491065.1. NCBI lineage: Eukaryota > Metazoa > Chordata > Actinopteri > Syngnathiformes > Syngnathidae > Syngnathus > Syngnathus leptorhynchus. Next base: position 20,933,724 of record NC_141195.1, read on the forward strand.
GTACTCCAGGACCAGTGCCCGACACTAAGAAGAGGACATGAACTGCTCAGAAGGTAATCCCTGAGAAACCAGCATAAACAAGAGGTGTCTGGAGTCTATGTTTCATTGTGTGTCCAAAATTATTTTAAATGCCAATTTGTTTCATTGAGTGTCAAAAAAATTGTGAAATGCCAATTTGAAAGGAATGGATAGTATCCACTTTACTAAAATGAACCCAATATTTGATGTTGTAATAGTGATCCTGACTTATTTTTATAAGAAAAATATCAAAGCAAACGTATATAAAACAATCTTGGCAACATTTCTGTTAGAAGTGACTTATTAGATTCATGTTTATTTAGTTTAGGATTATAATTATAATATTGTTTGGCTGCCTAGGCAGGTGTATTTTCAAAATGAAAAATCAGAGAAAAAGATACAATAATGACGAGACAGTAAATTAGTGGAAGAATATCGAAAACTTGTGAAGGTAAAGTGGCATGCCCTGATTCTGTCGTCACTCTAGTTAATGGTCCTCTGCAGTCTGGGCCTTTGTCAGCCACTCTGAATGAGAATGAGCTCCAAAGATTGAGAAATTGTTTGCCGCATTTGAGTGTAGCTCATCATTTTGGTGTGAAAATTTGATTGTGCAGTACAGTCACGGTACTATTTATCCGTCTGTTATAATCTTCATTGTTTAACGACGATACAAATGTCAAAGTTCACTCAACAAATAAAACCAAAATGAAATGCAAGGTCAGTGTTTGTCGGTCAAAATGGCACCAAGTGCGCATTTAGACTGTGAACCGCACTGGCAGGCGTTAAATATATTGTTTGAAAGCTCAATGGTAGGCAGGACGTTGAGAGGAAAAACATAATAGAAGCTGTCAAAATTTCAAATTATGCAGTAAGCTTGACGAGAAAACGATCACAGGAAATTATGCCGAGGCAAGTGCCCTCAAAAGAGCACCCCCTTCATCTTTGAGGAGAGTTGGACACACAAAGAGCAGTACAACTGAGTAACTCATGTTTCTTCAATATTGTTTTGTCACTTTGCAAATGGGGACGATCACACAAATGCTAATTATTTCACATTGGATACTTCTTCACTGCTTAATGGCTGCAATCCATTTTGACGTGTTGTCATCGCCAGAGTTTAATTTTCCTGCACTGAATATGTAGAGTAATTCGACACACATACATAAGAATCATTATGGGATGTAACCCTAACATCCGCCGGTCCACAATCGAGAACCAATTCTGATTTGTGTCAGCAATCTGGCTTGATAATCAAGGCAATTAATGTATTTTTTTCCACGCTATTTAGGAGCCTTTAGTATTCTTTGATTTACTGTAGGCCTCATTTCCTCTATAAATCTGTTTTATGCTTTCCAATCAAAATTCACAGCTGTTTTGACCATTCTGTCAATGATAAAACAAATACTGACTCTTTTAATTGTTGTTATTTATATCTGGACTTTGTGCAGGCATTACTTGACAGCCTATCAATATTTCAAGTCGACAAAATCTATAATATCAATCTGTTACTCCGTCATCACTATTTTAACAGCATGTCCGTCACTGCTAAATTTGTCGTGGCTATTCTAGGAAAGTCAGCCAGTAAGTCTGTGATTTTAAATGGCCTTCTGTGATTGCTAAATTACAGTTTGTCAGCAATAGTTTTAGGACCCTCAAATGTTCTCCTTCTTTGGTGGCAGCCGATCAGCATCGAGAGCTTACTACTTACATACGCTTGTGCGGCACAAGATGTGTTTCTACTCCGGTTGTAGGAGATAAATCAAGCACAATAAAAGTCCAAGACATGTGACTTTCCATCCGGCTCGTGACCCAAATCGGCAGGAATTGTTCACAAAATATTTCATTTCACATGAATAACCATAAAGGTTGTTATGCAAATAAATACACGTGTATACGTATTATTATAAGTCCTAAACATCCATCCATTGTAAATGTATGTAGTCATGACAACCAATTTAAGGTAATACTAGCATCTGCAAGTTCGTGAAGCGTAGTGTGTTGATATTTGACTTAATAAATATGCCTGCTTCTGAACAATTCGCAGTGTGAACAATTGTCATGGGAGAAAAAAGAAAGGGAGAATTTAATGGACCTGTGTTGACAAGGCCTAGTACTTGGAATGGACCCCCAATGGGAAGATTATCTGTCACGGCGGCCCCCCAGATGGAGGGTGGTGCCCAAAGGAAGAGGATAATGTATCTGATAAGCACACAGGTGTTCTGTTTCTGCTGGCAGATAGGCTCTTGAGACCAAAGGAGATTGGAAGAAAAAAAAGTCAAGAGGAGACAGGTAGCTGGTAAATCCCCATCTGTGTCCAAAGACAAGAAGGGATTTTCACAAAGAGAAAAAAAATCTATCTCTGACCACCAAAAGCTCCATTGAACTTTCATCTTGTGTGGCCTTCCCAGTCCAAAGAGACAGTGTAAAACATTCCGTGCATCACTCGTAATGAGCAACAGTGGTGTTTATTTAATCAATAAAATTTGCTGCTAGCACACTGAGATGTATAAACAAAATTTGGCTCCAGTTCGTATCTCGTAAAGTTCGTAAGTAGAGCGGTATCACTGTACTGTAAATCTGTATCTTGTGAGGATTTGTCCTTCGTGTATATATGGATGAAATAATATAAAACTGATTTCCTAACTGCTTAGATATGGTCATATAATCAAGGGTTTCTGTTGAAAAGAAAAATTTGATTTTCAGCAAAGCATGCTATTTTGCGAGTGCATTGTGGTGGGGGTTGACATATGCACAAGGGAGTCTATTTAAGTCCATTGTTTCCTAGAAACATAGTCCAGTTATGATCTTAATATACTGTTCAATCTTTTGTACAAGTACAGGTAAGAACATATTAGAAAGTCACACCTAACTCAATCTCCAAGCCAACGAAACAAAACTTTTCTTTGAATGTTCTCCCTTCATCAGCAACAAGAAATGATGCAATGGGTGTGCAAACAAGTATCTTTGCATGTGACTGCAAACAAGTATCTTGGGATGTGACTTATTTGGTGATGCTCCCTTTACCCTATGTTATTGGGATATTCATTCATTCACTCATCCAATCATATTTGTTGTTCTTTGCAGTTTATTTTGAGTGTGCCAGAACATGTTTTTAGTGCAACAGGTCAATCTAAAATATGGCTCCTATTGACTTTAAATTGTGTCTTATTTATGAGAGACAACATTCCTCGCTCCGCAAAGAGGGGGTGTGAGGATTAGAGTGGACGTAAGCACAAATGCCATCCAGAAGGTCTAAGACACACATCATGCAGTTGAAAAGCATTCACTCTAATCTCTGTGACATCCTGCTGCTTCACTGTTTGGACATGATGAAGATACAAGCTGAAGGCAACCTGATTGCTGGGTGAAATCAAACAATACAGCCTTCCAGATAGTGTCAAAACTATTTGTTGTGGTGAGAAAAATCAATCTCGTATTATGGTAAAAATAGCACTTAATACATCTTGAGGTATGTAAAGCCCTGAGGGCAGAATTCACAAAGACTGGCCACTGATAGCACTTTGAACTGCGCTTCTTCTGCACAAAAATGGTTTCCAAGTCCAATTTGCTTTCCAACAATGGTGACCAACTGCGCTAAACAGCAGCTCAACAGGTACTCTAATCGCTCAGCTAGAAGGAAGAAATCGTGCGTTCTAATTTGGGCAGTGATTGTAAACCAAGGAGAAAAACAAAGCAGTCAAGTGAAAGAAGATGAGCACGATGGCAATTGAATCTTTATACCATCAAACCATATCAAGATCACTGATCACGTGATATCAGGTGGTTTTTGATTTTTCATGTACGTTGGGATATTATCCTTTGGTTGTAAGTTTGAGGCAGATTGCCTGTTCCATGCAAGTTTCAATTGGTACTGCCGTTCAACATTTATCTTTTTAATTATGTAGAAATAGATCCATTCCACTATTTACTTAATGCAGGGCAGTGTAAAATTATATAATTTCAAATTGTTCTAGGAGTCGAAATGAATTCCTCGTGCAACAACCTGAACTTGAATGTGCTTCAGACAGACTGATGGGCTGAGTTGTTGAAGTAATGTCCTGTGAAAAGAGTTAAAACACAAATGTGACACAGGCTGGCACATCTGCGTTGTTGCCTGCATGACACAAAGCTGTCTTCATTTGCTCCCAATTTTGGATTGATATTTACTATAATTTATCGTGAAATAAAATACATTAAAAAATAGAATTATAATAGAAACAGTTTACAAAGTAATTCTTGGGTATGTCATCATAACAGGAAATGATGGCGCAAGCAAAAAAAAAAAGATGTGTGTGTGTGTGTGGGGGGGGGGGGGGGGGGGTGCAATGTGTGAGGCCTTCCCTCTGCTGCTTCAGCACCGATGCTGAATTCCATCCTTGCTTGACTCTCCCTCAGGGCTAAATCAGGTACATTGGGGATGTCATAAAGCAGATGCAGAACACGTGGGAGCTGCCTAAGGCTTTAACAAAGAAAACTTATTGGCTTCTCAGGGTCTCTGTCACTGGTCGATTGCGCAGGTGTAGTTTGAAGTAATGTTTTTAACGAATAGGCCAAACTTTTAAAGAGGAGCAGGAGAAAGTTTAACTCACAGCATCCTCATATACTGTAATGATCTGCTGGCATTTCACTTTTTGCTGAGCTTTGCACCACTTGTCCAGTTCACATCACAGGCCACAGGGGTCTGGCAGAGATCCACTTTCCCAGAAGCTGCATGAATGCCTGCTACTTGTTTTCAGCATTGGCAAGAGGGGAATATGCATTTGTTATAGGGTTCTTCTTCATTTAGAAACATCTTTATTAGCAATGCCTTGTTGTTGGAAATAATGATTTGTTTGTAGCAGAAGGGAAAGCTCAACAAATCTCCTGGCATGTCTCAACACGCTTGAATAAATTACATTTTAGTTTAAAATCTCACTGGTGATAAGCAGTGTGGGGACTTGTATTTTTCCAGTAACGGATGATCAACTCAATTATTATGTTAATTGTTACACTGTTGCCGTTACTGTGAAATGAGGCATGCTACTTGGGCACTGCATTATAGGGCAAACCTAACTAATATACGGGATACAAAAAAGGCAACAGGAACAGGAAAGTGAGTTCGGTTGTACTTTATTCTACTTTATAACAATGAACACTACTGTACTTATATTACTGTTAATCAATATTCATACACAAATCCATGAACGTTCTTATCCTCTGTATCCGAATTAGACAGTTGGTCAAGGTCACCATTATTGCAATGATCCAGAAAGCTTGTATTGTGCCTCGTAAGCATGATATTTTGCTGATGCCATTTTTTGTTTTGCACAAACTAATATAGTATTTATTTATCAATCACGGCGGAGGAACTATGTATTATTCTCTGTTCTCTGATTGGTTTACTGCCCGGCGTACGTGTTTTGTATGCATGTTTTCCCTTCATTTGAGGGTTTTCATTTCTGAGCAATGGGAGCACCGGTTTTCACACACGTCCATTTGTTTCCACAGTATAGGTCAGTTGCAAATAATACTATGTGAATACAAACATCAAAGGACTTTTTTGGAGTGAATACAACCTTAAAGCAATAAGCAGTTCCCGGAACCTTCTCATCATCCTTCTCGTCAGCCTTCACATCATCCTTTTTCCCAGAAGTATGATTAATTTCTTTGAAATTATTTTTCTCTAGTCTGTGAATTATACAGATTTTCCTTTTGAATATGAACTAGGATGTCATCGTCAAAATTACTGAATCTGTGTATTTGCTGTTCAAATACACGGATAAAAGCTAGATCTCAGATTGTGGAATCCTTCATAGAAGTATCAGCAACCACTCTGCTGTTTAATTTGAGTAGGTTTGCTTATTTACAAGTATTTAGAAAAAAAGGAACCACCGTGCCTGCGGGGGTTTTCTCCGGGCACTCCGGTTTCCTTCTACATCCCAAAACCTTGCATGGTAGGCTGATTGAGCACTCTAAATAGTTTGTGAGTGCAAGTGCGGATGGTTGTTCATCAATATGTGCCCTGCTATTGGGTGGCAACTGATTTTTGGTCCGTTAAAAATTTACAACAACAAAGATACAAAATGAATTACAGGAATAACATTTGACTGGTTAGCAATACTTTGCTCTTTAGTGTTTAACTTTACAAAAGAAAGGAATTTACATGTACAAAAAGATGGGGAAAAAAAGCATGAATTAATAATTTTAGCTTTAGATTCAGGCCATGAATACAGTACATGCAGTACAAAATAATGACTAACTTTGCTGGTAAAACATTATTTATGCATTTGCCCTTTAACATTAAATCGCATTTCTTCTACTCTATTATTTTCTTTGAAGGAATGACTCTGAAAATGAAAAACAGAGACACCTTTTGCACATTAAAATGTGTCATCTTTGATAAAGTTGCATTAGTAACTGGGTCAGTTCCGAAGGAGTCAGGACACGTGACAATATCACGTTTGTACATGCACAGAACAGTGTATGATTGGTTATTAAGGGAATAAGAAAGGTTTATTTAGCGTAAAAAGTATTGGGGAGGGTTTAAAAAGCTTTAATATTTTGTACTGGACCACAATGCAACAGGAGATCCATGTGCAACCGTGACTCACTTTAGTTTCTCTATGCATGATGTCCCCCGGGTTAGTGTCGTGTGATCAATTCTGAGATTGAACACTTGACATTGTTTGGCTAGGTAAACCACACTTCCAATTGACTTACAATACACCCAGGGCCTCTAGTGGCCAACAAGAAACAGTATGTGTTGGAAATTTCAATACATTGATATTTAAATTTCGATAATAATTGATATACTTTTTCCATTTCTGGGACTTTTGGTTTTCGCAGGTGGTTCTGGAATGCATCTCCCGCAAAAAATGAAGGATCACAAAGAAAAAAACCTATATCAAGTATTTTTAAATTATATTTATGAGTTTGCCTGCACCAAGGCACCCTGCTCTGCTGTTAAACTCTTAAATAAACTCTTAACAAATAACATTTTACAGAATATTCACACCCTTCTCACTATGTGCCGGGCTGAATTTGATGAAGGCTCATAGTAGAATCTTTCTTTTGTCATGCATGATGTAGTAATCCATCTTCTCTCCTAAATATAACCCTATCCGCCTCTACAACTCACCCATCACCCCTTTGTGCCTATTCCTCATTGTACTCTTCTCAGTTAACGTTTGTGGTCTTCAGCAGACCAGATATTATATGCATGAAAAAAAATGCAGTCCTTGCAGTTTCTTGCCTTATACAGTATGTACCAGTGGGGAAGTTGATGGATAAGTGTCACTTGCTTTAGCGCTTGGGGTGAGAGGCAGCTGCTCGAAGGAACCTGGAGATAGAAACCAAAGGCCACGAACCCAACTGCTTTTATGGTGTTAATGACTTTGCCCGACTGGTTTGCAATGCATGTGATGATCACTACACCTTCTTTCCAGATGCAGACAGGACATGGAAGTAGAAAAACAGTTTTTATATACAAACATACAAAGTAACAACAGATAACAGAACTGGATGCAGAATCCGTCTTTCGGTCCGTCTGTCCGTCCATCCATCATCCAAACATACAAAGTAACAACAGAGAGCAGAGGCACCCATCCATCCAGCATGGTGCACAAGGGGTTGGAAGAGATGGTGACGTCTGCGGCAAAACGTTAAATATTGGCTAGGTGGCCATCGTGACGACATGGTGGAAAGGTTCTGAATAGATTCCATAATTGCTCATGCCTGCCAAGTACTTATCTATCTACGTGGACTGTTTGGGAAATTATGTATATGTATGTAATCACGTGAGGAACAGAATTTGGACCCAGATGCAGACAGGACATGGGAGTGGAAAAACAAAAATACAAAGTAAAAACAGAAAACATCAGAGTAGACTACCACGCCTACCCAGACTGCACATGCATGCACAATCGTGACACTTCCATTGAGTTTTAACGAGTCAATAAGACTGCTGGGGTAACAATGGTTTAGAAATGCTCATTAAAATGTTTTGCACCTACTACAAATGGGTACAAAACACTTGCGACTGACATATTTTCCCACATGAAATCCCGTCTTTACACGCCAGGGTGCACGACTGTTTGTTGTTTGTTTTCTAGGTCATAGTACATAAATCCATCTGCTTCGACGAGATTTGTTAGAACAGCCTAAACAAAGTATGTCATTCCACATTGTTTAGGAAACAAGGCCATGGTGAGTCCTGGCGTGTCTCCATGGCCGCTTCCCTTCACTCCCTCTGGGTAGAGTGTGGCATATTTAGCTCCCCGGATAGCATGGATGGGCTATTGCAACCAAACCAATTTGACACGAACACAAGAAAGCATTCCATCTGTCACCTAGCCTTGTTTCTCTTTTACAGTTATCGAGACATAAGTATAAGAAATTAAAGCCACATACTCTATGTTTTGTGTAGGGTTTTTTGTATGTTATTGTAAACAGCATCAACTTTATGCAGTATTTATTTTGATTGAAATGCACAAATAAAGAGTTACCTTCTTGCAAGGAACTGATTACCAACTGTAATGCTACATTGACCATATATAAGTGGCGCGCTTGGTGACCAGCAGAGCTGCCCATGCAATGATGCTACTTGTTATTATCACCAGTGCATATGCTGTCCCCATTTAGTCGAACCCGCTTGCCATCAGTTTTCTGTACTCCCACGCTGGCAAGCTGATGCGACACCAGTCGGTTAGAGTCTCAGGAACCCCCGTGGGAGCTCAACGCTCTTGTTGCTTCATCGTCAATAATGCTCCCTGGCGCACATTCCTCCATGTCCATGCTGCCATTTTCCCCTCCGCCTTTTAAGGCCTCAAGATCTCAATCAAACAATCTAGTTTTCAAACTGACTCTACCTGTATTGAGTTTCATCTCTTTTACGTTGTGTCGTCATCCACCGAGTGAAAAAGTAAAAAAAAGCCAATTTTCATAAAAGTACAGAGGTATTCCAAAATGTAGAAAGTAAATCTCTGACAAATACGTGGGTCACTACAATGTAGTGAGTATTGTAATGCAAAGATCATGACAAGCATAACAACGGTGATTGAGGTTTTCATGTACTGTGTAGTCGAATTTAAACACAAGTGGGTGTTATAATTTGAAAAGAAATGTTGAAGAGTAAAAATAATAGTCCTGTAGAAATACTTTGATATGATTGATGTGCCAATTAAGTAACACTTGAAATAATAGTCGAGATTAAAAACAACCAGTGGTGCACTATAACATAATGCATTAATTTGATGTTGTTGGAGGATAATGTCAGCATCCACATTTTCATTTTCATATTATATTAATAGTGGAAAGTGTGTGCCACCTACGCAGCTCTGTCTTATCAGTCGAGCACATGTATCAAATGGATAATAATTTTCAATTTTGACGAAGCAGGCCATCACATCATCTTAGTGTAAGCAGAGCCTGTGTAAAGCACACGATAACACAATCATCTTGCATGATATGGGCAAAAAGATACTGGAGGTCTTCTTTCTATATTTACACTTTATTTATTTCTTGAGGTGTCCTGGTTTTAGTTTTCTAGTGTCCCTTCTGAGAAGTGATCAACGGGTTCTTGTTCTGCATAAAATATACGTAAACGTGAATCATATGAAGGTGGCCCTCCTTTATCAGACACTTTTTCACAGTCAGTGAAAACACATCTAAATCAGGTTTCAATTCAGGTTTTAATTCTGATTCATCTCCAACGGAGCCTTCAGCAACATTGTTTCTAAAGAGCAGATTATAAATCTCGGAGAATCCTCAATCCAACTCACATATTTGTATCTTTTGGCTGATTATTCAAAATGCACGATGGCAATAGGTCTTGTTTTGCTTGCATTTTGTTTGTTTATTACCAGGTTGAATTGGTAAGAATACAAATAAAGAATGCTGATTACTTTTTTTATTCTTATGTACTTGCATTGAAGGTTGATGCGACCATGATATCCAGCAGTTTGGCTTTGTATGTTCCGATTTTTCAATCGAACAAGTCAGTCTCATGTTTAGGAATATTTTGCCTTAGTAGAGAGAGAGCAATATAACATCTAACTTAATTCTCATTTTAGCTCTTGTACAAGTATTTGAAAAGATAATTGATGTTTGCTGTTGTTAGATGACACTCCACCTTCCTTCAGCATTTCCCACCCAGATGGTTACGCTGATTAGATGCCTCGCGCTTAACAGGCCTGGAAAGTAAATCTGTGGTACAGATTACAGTTTGACGACTGCAAACTGGCATTGATGTAGCACCGGGCATATTTCCAAAAGTACTGGAGATGATTAAGGTGTCACGGCTGAAGGTGTCAATCGATCAAAGCTTGCCTGAGTAGGTACATATCACTAAGAGGTCTTTTTTTTTTCTCAAGATGACTGCAGTGTTTACGTCATATCATGACATGGTTAATGGATTCCCTCCTCATGAATAGCTTCACTACAGAAGAGGAATGCTGATTTTACAGTATGTTTGGTGACCAAGGATAGAACGGTCGAAATAAAGTTCAACCTTGCACTCTACCCCCAGTTTTAAACCATCTTATCTTTGCACGCCCAAGGTTGTCTGTGCAGAAATAATGACTGCTTTTATCTGTGCTGTATTTGAATGCCCTTCATATTCCCATTCCTCAACAACGTTCACATCAAGCAATCACAGTCACAGATGGATGCTAAACATTTGAATTGCTAAGGTGACAAGACATGGACATTTAAATGAAAAGGTAACATGTCATTGTGAACACAAAAATGCAGTATTTCATGCACAAAATATACCTGGGGTTTGTCATCAGGAAACAGTTTGTTTACTGAGAAATTCAGTTAAGTGCAAATCCTTTCATCAAACCAGGGTAGCACAAAACTCATGTGTTAGATGCTGCTGCAGGATGGCGCTCGTAGCTGCAGTTTTGCTCTCTCTTCCGTTGCTCGAGCTGTAGATTGTTGGCTACACGTATTTTTGTGTCATGCTTTAGTCGAGAAAAGTGCCAAAACACCGTGACATTTTCTTTGAAGAGCAAGCAGGTTATGCTGTTGCTTTTCCTCATTAGGAAATGTAAGACTCCACCCATCATATCCATCCTTCCACACACAGTGCGCAGAGCAAATAAATAATGGATCACAGCTTTGGCAGTCCATCGATGCTCTGTTCAAAGAGGGAAAAAAATGTAGTACCTCAGCCTGCACTTACATAAATGTGCATTCCTTTTGCTTGTACTCAGTGTATACTGTATGTTGTTTCCACTTGGCCAACCTTAGCATGAGAAGGAACAAGGAATGATGTCAGTGGCAAGAAGGTGGACGTTCTGATAATTAAATGGCCTTTCGTGATGTACTGTATATTTGAAGTCATCCAGCAGCACATGCGTTTGTGGTGTAATAGGTGCTCCTGGCCGCTGGCACCGTTCCCAGGTGCTTACTAGAAGATAAGGAATCTTCAATCTCTAAATTTTAAGGAGACCACAAGAGACAGCCTGGAGGGTACTTAGTCTGACTTGATAAGAGTTGGGGACTGAGGCATCTTAATGGCTATATTTGTTGCACGGATCTTTGCTTTTTTTTTTTTTTTTTTTTTTTAAAGAAGCTGCAACTTACTATATGTTGTCATTTAAACTTGGTATTGTTTGTGTATTTGAATGTTCAGACTAAAAACTGTCAAACAAAAAAAATAATATCCTAGCCAAAGCTACAAATTAGTCAATCCCCCTTGTAAATTGTTGTTGTGCAAATCGTAAATCAGTTGTCATGAGTTGTCATGTCATGTCTACTGATAAGGCTACTGTTAGTTCTTCATTTTCTTTTTTTTTGTTTTTGTTGTTGTAATGATTGGCTTCAGTCATAAAGTGGAACATAAAGTGGACTGAATAACCCAAGAGCTATGAAGTAGATTCTCCGAACACCCAAGGGTGCATGCAAATGTGCAAAAACAAAAAAATCCACAACAAAAAGTTGTCGCAAAAAACACAGCAGTAAATGCACTAAAATAATGCTGAGGTGGACCAATTCACAGATGAAGGAAAATAATGATATGGGAGCGTGCTCTGCCTAGCCAAACGCAGAGTAGTGCATGCGCATCATTGTGACATTCCAAATAAACCTTTAATGGCAATGGTCTAATTGGTAATATTGGTATGATAATATTTGAAGTTAATTAAGTCTGACTGCATTAGGTTGGCAAGTTAATTCATTTGAAAACAACCATGAAAAAGCATTTCTACTTGTGTTACCAAACTACGGAATCTGACATCAAGGCACAAATGATAGTATATTTCTTACTTTATATTTCACAAATCCCTTCTGGCTTTTGTTTGTTTGTTTTGTTTGATTAATTTATTCAACATTCTGCATCTCAACATACTATTTAAACAACAGCACCTTTTTGGTGATGGGTGCTGGTGCACAGTGCTGATGGACACAGTTGATTTTTTTGCATGCACAATATTTGATCAATTGATTCTACCTTCTGTAATTGATGTGGATTTAGTGTGTCTTTTTTTCTGCAAACAGTGTTTTGGAGCCAGGAACAAAGTGACAAAAAGCCATGGGTGGTAACTGTCAACAAGACTGCGATGTCCCCAGACTGACAGGCCAATGTAATGGTGTGCATCATGCATAATTAAAACATTGTTTGTGCACTTTCTGGCTTGTTGAATCTGCTTGTTGACTTGAAGCATTTTGTTGTGTTGTGTGTGGTGCGTGGGAAGATTTTTAGTAGGCACATTTGGGCAGGGGGGGGGGGGCATAGATGAGAAAGATTGTACCTTAAGGATATAGACCACTTCCGAATATGTTAAGATCTCTTCACTTGTGTGTCTAGCCAAATGCGCACATTTCTTGCATGCACCAATTGATTGCTTGTTTCTTTTTCTCTTTTTTTTTTGTATCACTCGTCCAAGCATCTGCCTCCCATTTACTCTGTCACTCGGCCTTTCACCTTCATCCTAAGGGACAAACATTGTGGCGTGGTGTGAGTTGGTGGGTGGTGGTTATGGCATTTTGTCGCAATGTGTCTCTGTGGCAAATGTTTATATGTGTGCTGACATAGTTGGAGCATGGAGAAGGCAGAAATGAGAACGCCTTGCCACACACTCTTGGAGGAAGGAGTGATGGGGAATCTAGGTCATCGCCACTGATGCATTGCAAAGCGGACTTCAAACAAACCTGGCCTTTAGCATGATGGCTCTCTGCGAGCTGTGTTACATGCCATCAGAGGCCGATTGCCATTTTCAGCCGTCAGCTGAAGTGATGAATAGAGTCAGTCATTAAGAGGACCAGTAATATGTGTGCACCATACAAAGTATTGAAAGAAAAAAAATCCCCTTTTTTTTTATATTTACATCAAAAAAAGAACTTCTGAAATGATATTAGTTCTCAATAGCACAACAATCCTACACATGCACTTTTTGCTTGATTAATACATTTTTATGTGCAAGGTAATTTTGTTGGACTTGAGTACTGAGTAGCGAGGACAGAGTCTGTGACATCGGCGCCTGTGTGAAACCAATAACAACAACCAGGAGATGATTTGTCGTGCTGATGTTTTGTTTGCCATTTTTGATCATGCTGCTCTTACATTATTATTAATAAACACAACGGCTGCAAAGATTTCATGGCCCATGATGACAACTACCTAAAAAGCTGATATTCAGATTTGCAAAGCCTGACACTGAGAAGTAACTTGTTCAACTTTTCCTGAAGCCTGAGGTAGCTAAGATGCGTTCTGTTTTGGCCATGACATTACAACACAAAAGGCATAAGAAATGTATGAGCGCAAAGTCTAAATGAAGCGGTTCCCCATTAAAAAAAGAAAATCTGGCCCTGTAGTTCAGGGGAAAGAGTGTTTTGTGCTCAACCTTGCAGAATAATTTTAGAATAATGCAGTGAGCACTGCTTGCCCAAGCTATAATTAATGCAGGCAGGACAGAAGTTGTAGTTTCAGTCAATGTGAATGGTCTCAAGCAGATGGCAACGCCAGTTTGTGCAAAGACAAAAGCCCCGTAGCTTTCATTTAATTTCAAAGAAGGGAAAATATATGTGGTAGACTATTCTTTATTTCTCTTGCAACCAATCTGTGCTTTTCACCATTTTTCAGAAGCAAAATGATGATGAGTGCTGACCTATGACACATTAAACAAAAGACAGGGCTCTCTAGGATGAGTTAGTATTTTGAACAGTTGGATATAGGCCAGGATTGTACCTTGATCACTTGATTGAAAAAAAAATTCGTACAGTTTGGGGCTCTCATGTAACCTCTGCAAATTGGCTAAAATGTGTTGAACGCCTGCCCTTTTGAAGAGAAAAATAGGTTGGTTATTTTAATTGGAATGCCATGGGTGCGTACTGTGATTTAGACAGAATTCTGATTCATCACCATACTCACAGAAAATGAAATGCGTGAAAATGGGCCAATGCGCACGTGTCGTGAATCCAACGGTTATTTTGCGTATACACTCATCTGGTGCACAGAGTATGAACATTTCTTTGCATTTATTCATCAATGAGGCCCATTGTCTCCAGCAGCAATGGGTCAGTGTGTTAGTACATTCCGTAGCATCAGAATAGGACGGAATAGACTTCCCACAGGATGCAACAACTCCACCGGACGTCTTTGACTAATCTTTCTGGATATGCTTCACCAAAATTTTAGTCAATGTTTGGATTCTCATTGGCAGTCTACGTGTCAAAGAGCACCTTCATGGAATTTTAACAAAACCATGTCCCCAAACAGTCAAGGTTTGTCAAGCTCCTGTCCACCTATAAACTTCCTGCGAGCCTCTATTGCAATTTCTATGACAACTTTACATCCAAAAACTCCAACCACTTATCACCAAAAAATGTGTGGGCAATTTTAGGCATGTGATAATCATTATCTGACAATATTAGAACAAAACTCACAATTATTACTTATAATAATTTTATTTACTTGTTACTTAGGTTGCCTGTCCATAGTGTCCATAGTATGGCAACATTTTGTCACTTATTGTCATTAAAATACTTGTGGACATGTATAAGAATATGACAATCATATTCTGAAAATAACAAGTATATTTATTGTCGTGCTGTGGAGCAAAAAATATGAAAAATAATATATACGGGTGGTATATCCATGCAAACCAGCTCTCTATCCATTGGAGAACTAATGATACTGCTCTAAGAGAGGTGTTGAAGCTCATTAGCTGTACTCTAAATGTAAAACAGGAGAATGTGCTTCTAAGCCATGTGTCAAAGCCAAGACCCGAGGGCCAGATCCGGCCCTCCAAATCATTTTATGTGGCCCGTGAAAACAAATCCTGTCCGTTAATTTGAATATGCTTCAATTTCCATGACTGTCACTATTTATTTATTTTTTTTATTTTGTGTGTAAGGGGTCTAATCATTGTGGCTATAGATTTCATCAAAGATCCCTAACAGCTGGGCCACAGACTGGACCTCAAGCCATAAGAAACCAAACCACACAGAGAGACAAACCTTTCTCAGTTGAGCTCAGCGACGAGTGCACCTCACAGGAAAATACTCTGTGGTTGGCAGACAGCCCATGCTATAATTTGCCTTTCCACTGCGTCCGTTGGCGGTCAGGCCGTGGGCGTGCCACAGCCGTTGAGCGTTGAGATGTTGCAGACGACGTGACGAGGGGATGCATGTGTGTGTGAGGGGCGGGGGGAGGGGGGGTCAAAAGATGGTGCATCATGGTCTTGCTGACCAACGGCAGGTCAACAACATTAAGAGACTGTGTCATTGTGTCATAAACACTTTTGGATTTAGGAAGATGTAAGTGACAAGCTTTTGGAAATGTGTCTCGGCTGCAATCAGTGCCAGACGCAAGTTGATAGTTACAGTCTGCAGCACGTGTGGGAGAAGCATATGCTGAAATTAATTAAGGGTTCAGGGTTTTGCCCAAGGAGACTTTGACAGCAGTACCTGGGATTTTAACTGCCAACCCTTGTATCACTAAACAAATCACAATACCAATTGAGCTACAGAGGCCCAGATTAATGTTGTCTAGATAGAAGTCAGATGAGAAGGACATTGGTGGTGGAGAAAAGATTAAAGTGGTGGGGAATGTCAAAGGAAGGTTGGATGCATCATGAAAATGTCAAACATGATGGTAGCTAATTGTATTGGTATTGGTTGGCATTGCAAAAAAAAAAAAAAAACGCTACTGATTATAATACAGATATAATTGCATTAATTGGTAAAAGGGCCCAAAAATTTGGATTTAAGGCAGAGGAACCTATTTTATCAACAACTCAGTTCAATGGTCACAATGGAAATAACAAATAGATTTGTGGTTTCAAGATTTTCACTTCTGTTTTGGCCTCAATGGTGGTTTGCACTCCCATGAGAGACATTTAAATAATAAACTCTCCTTACTGCACTGCTACAACCATTGAAGTGCTGGCCTAAAACTTTTGCAGAGTGCTTTTAAATCACAGAAAATAAACACCCCAACAAATGTTGTTCCTCCCTTCACTACATTGCCACCCTCAAAGTTGCATATGAACAAGCTGATTGAGTCCAGGCCATCTGTGGCCGAAAACCTCGAATAGAAAGAGAACTCAATGCTGTGTTTGTCCACTCCTTTGCTCATTAAGGATCCACTATTCATGCCAGGCCCTTTGGATGACAAAGACAGCTCACAACTGCACATTTTCACTAAGCGGAGGCGAGTTTTTTTTCCCCCCCTTTTCCTCAAAAGCCTCCTTCATCCGAATTTCCTTCACAGAAACCTAAATCGGTTAAATAGGAACTTTTCTATTTGCCAGATTGGCCCACAGGGAGGACCTACTCACTTACTGTATGTCCCCCATTTGAATTACAAAGGACCCCCCCCCCCCCCACGGCCCACCCCTGTCAGTTCATCTTCTGTAATGATTCAGGTTTTGTCTCCTGCTGGCTTCAATTGAGTAATTGGTATCTCGTAAATCCAGAGTGACAGCAATTTAACTTTTTGGGCCGTGAGAGAGAATGAAAGAGAGAATGAAAGAGAGAGAGAGAGAGAATGAAGAGAGAGAGAGAGAGAGAGAGAGAGAGAGAGAGAGAGAGAGAGAGAGAGCGAGCGAGAGAGAGAGAGAGAGAGAGCGAGAGAGAGAGAGAGAGAGAGAGAGAGAGAGAGAGAGAGAGAGAGAGAGAGAGAGAGAGAGAGAGAGAGAGAGAGAGAATAGAAAAAGAGAGCGACAGAGAGAGAGAGAAATATACAGAGAAATATACAGAGAGCGAAATAGAGAGAGAGAGAGAAATAGAGAAACAGAGAGAGCGAGAGAGAGAAATAGAGAGAGAGGGAGAGAAATCCTGCCCCGCGCGTCGTCACTTCGGGACATCCGCGCCAATGTGGTCCTGAGCTTGACTTGAGCAGGCATGACGGAATGATCAACGATTGCCTCCCGCAACGTCGGTGTTAGTGTGGTGTTATCCACCGAGCGAACTCACCATCGTGATTCTTTTGCTTATTGACAGACTGCAGGTGTGCACACTTTGGCAATATGTAATGTTTGAAACGACGCAGCGATTTCTGGAGAATTGCACTACTTTGAGGAGTTCTCTCATTCTATATCTCGATCCAATACCCCCCCTCCCACCTTCCTCCCCCCAACGGCGCTCTATTCTGCAGGCCAGGGAACAGATTCCCCGCAATGTCTGTGAACTGACAGCGTAAAGATCGGAACCATTTGGAAACTGTGAAGGTAAGGTTAACATTTTTATTCTCAATGATATCCTCCCAAATTTGAAGTTGAGTGGTTTGACTTGACTGACCGTATTTCTCGGCAATTGCCGGTGCGTTTAATTATATTAAAGTCCCCCGTTACGCATCCGATCCAGTGGCTGCTTTTCCAATATACAATTCATGACTGCAGTATATAGCCTGATGCTCCTCTCCCTTTTCCAAACGTCAGTGAATGAACAGTGCCGCTGTCTCTTGGCGTAAATATCGGGTGGGCAGCTCACGCTGACGCGAATTGCTCATGACGTTGGCATTTGTTTGGACATCTCCCGGTGCGTCACGACTGCAGCCAGTGATGTGCACTTGCCCACAGACTCCGCACGCAAGCGAGGCGACAACAACCACGTATGGCCACTCCGCGTTCTGTGTGCGGAGTGCCCCCTTTCTCTTTTCCTTGATCTGTTTGGAAAAATGAGAAGTGGTTTAAGATTGTAAACATGGATGTGTTGCGTTATGGTGTGATGGTGTGCAACATTTATGTACAGTGTGATATGACATTCAAGTATCGTACAGTATGAATAAACGAATCAGAGCATCCTCTTCTTCACCTGTGGGATCTAAGGCTCTAAAAACAGTCCATCATCACTAACACCTCTCAAGAGGGACTGGGAAAAAACGTGGACATCCGAGCAGCTGCACGCCATATTTTCACGTCTACAGAATAGTTGGAATGACCCGGTTGTTAACATAGGCACAGGCAGAAGCTACATATTGAGCTGAGTCGAGTGCTCTCACTCAGAAATTGATTTAGATGAAGATAATGTCCCCCGGCATGGACACTTTATGACAATCATATTTATTACCTTGTGGTTCCCTGAGTGATCCCTGAAGACAAACTTATTATCACATGTCACAAAAGACACGACCACTCGCTTAGTTTATCCTCTCATTGACATATATTGATGAGCACACACATGTACCGTACTGTGATTATTTGTCAAGAGCTCCTTTCACCATTTACAACCTTCCATGGTGTGTGTTACAAACTGTCTCAAGATGATTATCCTCCTCTTCAATAAAGGGATTTATCTTTTTTCCTCTCTTGGTTACCTGCTTATGTGGCCCTGAAAGGAACAGCTGGAATTATGTCAAGTATTGTGGCATGTCTCGCTGAGACCTAAGTATCCAAAGACATCAAAAGGGTTTCCTTGCTTTTGTTGATAGTTTTAATTTTCAAGTGGCAGCTGAACCTCCTGTTGCCCATGGTTTTACATTGAAGAGTTTTTGAAAGGGTTTCGAATGAAAGGGTTCATAAATTGGGTGGGAAATTCATCAGTGCTGTCTCGTCCGGCAATACAGCCCTTTGTAAGAAATGATTACGGCAATTGATACTGATTTTTTTGTGTGAGGAACACTAAAGAGGACATAAAGAAGGTGTACCACCATCCTGGCCAAAAAAATTACATTTATGACTCTGAAGGAAATGAAAAATGCAGAAATGATCCAGCTTGTGTATAACCATAACAAACGCTGTATGGTACTGTATATTCCGCACCATAAGGCGTTTGGGGTTAAAAAGCGCAGACTCAATTTTCTGTACTTAATCCACACATGGGGAGCACTGCATTATTGGGCGCATACATGTCATGACTTACAGTAAACTTGGACTTTATTCTACTATTTAACCATGTAATCTACTGTATTCACATTATTGTTGATCGATATTTATACGTAAATTCCTCAAAGTCCTCATCTTCTGTATCTGAATTAAAAAGTTGGGCGAATTTACCATTAAACATGACAAGTTCCCTCTCGTCATTGTCTCGTCGTTGTCACTTTGCTCTTCCGCAATGATCCCAGCTTTCCAGAAAGATTGAATAGTGCCTCGTAAGCATGTCTCTGCCAATTCAGAGAGTCCTAAATTGCTGTTTGCTTTGCAAGAACCGATAGTATTTATTTATCAATGGCGGGGGAGGAAATTATTATATGCATTACGTACAGTCCTCTGAATGGTTTACCGGCCTGATAAATGTAAAACGTAGTGGTTGTGCCAGACAACTACATTTACAGATTTTGGAATTCATTCCACACAAAAGGGGCACCTTTGGTTTTTGAGAAGATTAAAGGCTTTTAAGTGCACCGTATGGTGTGGGAAAATAACGTACTTCAATACCTGTGAAATGTGAACATTAGAAGCAACGTGCAGCATACACAATAATGGGGGCAGCCCCCAGTTAAATCTTGTGAAAATCCAATCTCTGAGAAGATAGAATCTTCCTCCCCTCCACACGTACACTTCGTGTTCCATCGTAAATCACAATCACTCGGCATTGATCTAACTCGGAGCTATTTATTTTTGTTGCCCCTGTCATGTCATGAATTGACGAGTATGGCAGCTCTCATAGATACCGAATGTGTCTGGACAGAAAAAGAAGCAGTATGCCATCTAAAAATGTTTTAATCTTTCTCTTCTACCACTTTTCTGAATGATGAACATTTTTTTTTCTTTTACCTGCATGCAGGAGGTTACATTTTACAGACTGGTTACTAATGATGGGCAAATGAAACTTCAAGATGCTTTTAAACGAATGTTTATTACTTAAAACCAACTACTAAATACAGTAACCTTTTCTTTTCAAAGGTCTTGGATAAAAATTCCACTTTCAAACATGGCACAAAACAATCAAACAAAACAGCAGACACGTAGAGCAGGAACAAGTGCACCCATAGTGTAAGCCCTGTTTTACCATTTCACACAGTTGGAAATAAATAGGTTGGTAGTAGACCACATTGCAAACAATTGCGATGGTCATTTGGAACAGGGAGAAAATTCCCATGTAAGAATCTCTGCTCGGATCAATTACCTCACTATGCAGTTGTGTTACATCGCTAGAGGAAGCTGAAGTTTGAGGTCAAAGCTTTTTCTCACTCATATGAGAACCTTTGTGTGACAACTAAGAGGAAAGAATTACCAGTGTAGTTTATTTCCAGCCCTTCAGACGTGAACACCATATTTCAGAGTGAGCTTCCGAGGACCACTGAGCCTTGAAAGATGAACTTAATTTGCCATGGATGCCTGAAAGGCATCCATGTCGGCTGGAAATGGCATGCCAGGGGAAGCAAAATGAGCAATTTTCCTTTCTCATTTCCCCCTCCTCTGTTTGGAGTCCCTTCACTTAGTCAGGCATACAAACGTTGTTGTAATACTTTGTTAGGGCCGTGTTGATCGATCAAAGTATCGATACCAAATGGCTAGTATTGATCGCTTTCATTTATTTTTATGATTTCAGTTATTTTCAAATAATTATTTACTTTGACGGACATTTTAAGCTAGCAGTTTTTTTGTGGCACATCATAAAATATACTGTCTGAGTGAGAATAGCTTGATGATAACTGCAAGTAAACTACCTGCAAGCAGAGTATGCAATTTTTCCTTGTGTTCTCTCTGATTGCCAGTACAATGCCAGCGGAAAGGAAACCAAAATGATGGTAAACAAGGTTGCATTGATTAGCTTATTTGATGAAAAATCAAAAAACACTAGGAGAAGATGTCTCGACTAAAGGAATTTGAGACACAGAGACTAAGATTTACTACTACTCTGTACATTCCAATTTAAAACAACAATCTAGGATTGTTTCCATCAAAAATAGTGTGGCACGGTTAAGAAGTCAAAAACAACGTTTGATTTGCACAAAACATGTTATTTAATAGGACAAGCAACATAAAATAGCATAAATGTTTTTTAACCTGAAAGTACTAGTATCAGTATCAGTATTGCCATGAATAGCATCTAGAAACATGGTAAGCAGCTCAGTTATTCTCGATTTGGTGTCTGAATAAGCTTAGTGGTGCCTTTCCAAGTCAGAACGCAGTCAGCTCGCAACAGGGTTCTTCATTTACAGACCACTTTACCAGAATGGCCCAGGGGCACACCCCTTCTTGGCGCCCCAATATTCAATTCCAGCTGTTGAGCAAGGAGATGCAGATTGTCCATTATCATGTTGGAAGCGTATTTGCATTGTACTGTTAAGCTCTCAGCAGTAACTAACACGTCTCATTTTAGCAGCTGAGCATATTTGTGGTTGCAGTGCTGTTTGGTTATGACACTCTAGATACAAAGTTTTTTGTCATTGCGTCTTCATGTATTTTTCACACCCGACTGACTAAAAAAGTACACATAACGAAAATTATAGCATGTCTGTAATGGAGAAATGCTTCTTGCGAATACATTTTATACCACTGAGAGATGTTTTTTCAATTCATAAGGATTTATCGGTCGGGCACTACAAATTAGTATGTGTCACATCTAATATCTTTTCCTGCTATTGCCATTGTCTCTTTATGGTTGTCCTCTTGTGAATTGGATATTTAAGCCTTATCACTCACAAAGAAGACATAAGGAATACAACCGCCCCCCCCCCCCCCCCCCCCAACCTTAGCATAACTCCATGCAGAAGTACATCAGCAATAGAAAAACCCATTTTATAAATAAAATAAAAAATCAATACATTTACCGGTCACACATTGATTTGATTTGCAAGTACTTATTTCATATTCATATGTTTGTTTGTTTGTTTGTTTGTTTGTTTGTTTGTTTGTTTATATATTTTGTTGGAGTACAAGAATAAAACCAATTACCAGCAAAAAATTCCATGTGATTTGCTGACAAAATTTGCCAATGTTTACATTCTGTACATTCATTGTCTTGTGAACAAACAAGCCTTTCTTGACCCAAAACAAGTGGTTTTATTTACATATAACCCCTCAAGTATAGCCTATATAGTCTTGGGAAATCTGTGCTTCCCAGAATCCTGTTGGGTAGGGTAGATACCTTTATCCCCATAGGTGCTATGAGGCTGGCTGTCATGGTTGCATTTTATTCTACCCCATTCGATCCCTCGATTTATCTTTCCATCACCTTTCATCTTCTCCCTGAAGCAATGCCCGTAGAATTTCCCTCAACCCTCAAAGACCCCAGAGAGAGAGAGCGGGAGATGGGGAAAGAGAGAGAGAGAGAGAGAGAGAGAGAGAGAGAGAGAGAGAGAGAGAGAGAGAGAGAGAGAGAGAGAGAGAGAGAGAGAGAGAGAGAGAGAGAGAGAGAGAGAGAGAGAGAGAGAGAGAGAGAGAGAGAGAGAGAGAGAGAGAGAGAGAGAGAGAGAGAGAGAGAGAGAGAGAGAGAGAGAGAGAGAGTGCATTTATTGCACACCATAATTCCCTGACACTGAGATGGAATAACGTATCTTGTTAGCAGGCAGCGCAGGGACTCACAACTGGACCCACCTCTCCAGAATTTGCTGAGCCTTCATTTGTCATTTTGTTAGCCTAGATGGTTGCTAACTACACCCAACTCACAAAATACAAATTTGATGCTTTCTACCATATCTCCCTATGGATCATCCTCTGTCCGCATGTACGTATTTATTCCTTTTCATGTTAAAAACGTACTTTATATTTTTCGATTTGGTTCCTCATTCTGTCAGGTGTTAATATTAATTTAGCATTATCTTGTGTCCAACGTTGCATAAATATTGTAATTCAAATCTCATTGGGAAATCACCCCATCTGCTGCCTGTTTGACATTTTACAATTTTTCAGGTTATGATAATGGCCTGGCAATGAATGTTCATCAAATCCACGAGTACTTTAGCAGATGTTTTTGTTGAGGTATCCTTAGCAAATTATCAAACAACTCTCCAAGAATCTTGAGCTCCGCCACTCGGGGAAGGATCTAATCTCCAACCAGGACAGGACACTCCACGCTTTCCTGACAGAGGATCATGTTTTATATTTTGAAGTGCTGATTCTCATCACAACCACTTCACACTCAATTTCAACCCACACCAGTGAGAGTTAAAAAATGGCATCTTGAAGCCAAAGAACCACATCATCTGCATAAAGATGAGATGCCGTACTCAGTCCACCCAACGAGAACCGCTAACCACCTTCAGAAAGTCCGTCAGTATAGTTTATGAACAAATCAGTGGCAAAAGGCAGCATGATCCCATGATTGACATTGTCAAACATACGTATTCTTTAAGTCGACATAGCACCTTGAGGACCCCAATGAAGGTGTAGAGCTGGTCCACCTTTAATTTGTTACGTGACCAAGATTGTTATATTCAACTTAGTATGTATACACAGTATATGTGGAGCACGGTTCAGAGGGTGTGGGTTCGATTCCACCTATTCCTCCCTGTGTGGAGTTTGCATATTCTCCCCGTGCCTGCGTGGGTTTTCTCCGGGCATTCCGGTTTCCTCCCACATCCCAAAAACATGCTCGGTAGGCCGATTGAGCACTCCAAATTGCAGCTACGTGTGAGTGCGAGTGCGGATGGTTGTTCGTCTCTGTGTGCCCTGTGATTGGCTGGCATCCGATTCAGGCTGTCCCCCGCCTACTGCCCGATGACTGCTGGGATAGGCTCCAGCATGCCCGCGACCCCCGTGGGGACAAGCGGGATAGAAAATGGATGGATGGACGGATGGATGGATGGATGGATGGATGGACTGAATTGAGGATTTTCAAATCATTGCCTTCTGTTTTCATTGAAATTTCATCCAATGAACATCCTAATTTCTTTGGAATTGTGGTCAGTCCTATGAGCTTCTGGATGTCGACTTTTGGAATCACCTTGCTAAAATCAGCTCTCAGTTCACGCTTGGCACTTAGATCAGTGTTTACACTTTGATGATGTCAATGGAGAAACAAATGTCAGAGGAGTGACAATGTCTGCGTATCAAGGACGTCTGCGGTCTGTCCACATAGATGTTTGGTACTCCATGGGCATTAAACACTTGAAAGCTTCAGTCACAACCATTCAGATTTGAACGCAGAGAGAAGGAGAGAGAGAATGTAAAGACTGAGCCATAAACTCCTCTTCTCAATAACCGCCTGGGGAGTGCTTTTAAAACCTCTTTGCCGATTACAAAATTGTTTGTGTGGGTGTGTGAGAGGCGCTCCTTGGGGTTAACTGTGAAAGTCAACAGGGCACCATTGCGCTTCCTCAGCCCTCCTCAACAATAATTGACTTTTGGATGAGCAAGGAGAAAATACTGTTGGTGAGAGGTGAAAGGAAGAGATTGAGTGGACAGAAACAATTTCACAATAAAATTAAGGTTACAGCAGATGACTGTTATGGAGTTTTTCTTTAAAAATGCAATTTAATCGAAATCCAGATAATTTGGGGGGCGCTTATTTCTGGATAAGTTTAAAATGTGCTATTATATTGTTGATTTTACTGGATAAGTTTAAAATGTGCTTTTATACTGTTGATTTTATTTGATCTCTTCTCTAAAGATCTATTGTTTCTCAACAGAGTAGGAAGGACATTAGTACACTATTTCATGATTTCTGGATTTAAACAAAGTGATTCCCCTTGCTGCGATATCAAAAATTTTAATCATGTGTAACCAAAAATTAAGGACGGTACTTTGTTTCATTGGAGGTGTCTGACTTTGATTGTTTATTGTTATTTATTCAATTCATTATGCTTTTTATAAAAGAAAAACTGTCAGTTTATGCATAACGAGATTGCTCATTGCTCAGCACTAGCCACCAAGCACACACTGCAGATTGGAATTGTCATCTCTCCCGCTTCAAATTAAACCAAATTTCATATAGTTAGAGTCACAATTACACGTTGGCTTGTGTCATTTTCCTACTGCTGCTTAGCAAAGGTTTTATTGCCACTCCCACATTATGAAGCGCTGCATTAGCTTTGACAATGAAACCAGGATGAGAAAAAAAGATTAGCGTCTACCATAATCATGCCAAAGCAAGATTAATCTAGTATTGTACAATACTTCCAACATCAGTGTCTGAATATACACACACGCTCGCTCGGCTTCCTCTATGTCTTCTCCTCAACTCCCCCAGCCAATCACAAGTCACAATCGGTAGTTTGCTTTTAAGGCCTTCCAGAAAATCGCAAATGACTGAACTTCTGAACAACACAAATGCAATATTTTGAGTACAAAAATATTCAATGATTATTTTGCATACCACCAGAGGGGCCCCCCATGTTCAGTGAGTGGTATGCCTTCCACACTTTGAGAATAACTGGCCTAGGGTATTTATTCTCTTAAAAAAGGTGAAGAATTTACATTCAATTAGATTTGCATCTTCAATGTTCCCCGCATAAACCGGGTCGCCTGTCTAAACGCAGAATATCCACTGTGCGTGGGGTTTCATCCTCCAGGGGAAGCCAGATTTTTGGATGAGGCAGGGCATTTAAAGTACCAAATTAGCTAGAGGAATGAAAGAGGGAATGATTGCCATGATGACAGTGCTCAACATCTCAGACCAATCAAAGGGATGTGCTGGCTGACATTTGCAGAGCAAAGACAGAATTGACAATGCATGTCATCCAAAAGACACCACAATTTGGGAGCAAGTGAAAGGAAAAAAAGGGAGAACAAGTGGAGGCTCGTGTGTCACTGGAAGATGGGTGTTGTTGAAATCAAAGTTTGTGACACAAAACTCATTACATAGGAATCCTTGTCTCCAGTCTGTTAACGCTGATGACCATTTATTCATTGTTAATGCGCTATACATTTATTGGATGAAAATTATTAATGAGTAAAATTACCAAAATGATGGTGGTTATATATCAATTTAGTCAATATATTGATTAAAGTAAGCCTATCAATTAACCTATCAATTAATATCATATCAATTTCTAACAGAGGTCCGCAACGTTCTTCATAATGACAATTACTTCATTTTTGTGGTAATTCATAAAAAAGATGGAGTGTCACTCAAGGGTTATGCAGGTTGCTTCAGTAAGACGATGTGGGTGATAAAGAAAAAAGTGTGGACATATTGAAAAGTGAGCCTTGCTCCCACTAATTTCTCAATTTTGAATTAATTAAACCCAATAAATTAAACCCTCAAATTAACTCATCCGACACATTTCTTGTGCAGGCCTTGCTTTTGAAATGTGATGCAGTGACCAGTTTGTAGTCCAATTTTTGACATGTCAAGACTCCCAAGCAGATCCTAGCGTTTTTTTTCAAGCTCCAGTGCAGTAGATTAATTATAAGTATTCATGACTGCAATCAGTGTGAAATTCTCTCAGAACATCTTGAATTTATTAATGCCGAGCCGCTCACAAAGGAGATCATGCGGTGTGAGTGTGTTCAGTCTTGCCGGAGCT
The DNA here is from genome assembly GCF_054491065.1 of Syngnathus leptorhynchus. Lineage (NCBI taxonomy): Eukaryota > Metazoa > Chordata > Actinopteri > Syngnathiformes > Syngnathidae > Syngnathus > Syngnathus leptorhynchus. The sequence continues at coordinate 20,960,524 of NC_141195.1, forward strand.
CAGGCAGCCTTTTCCCTCCGGCTGTCATAGTCCTCTTGCACAGCTTACACTGGCCTCCTCTCCTGGCACTCTCCTCCTCTCTGGGCTCTGCATGCTCCACATCTGACACTTTGAGTCTCTTTCAATGCTGTATCATCATGCACTGTATACAGTAACATGGCTGTCTTCGTCAGCTTCTGCCTTAACTAAAGAAAGAATTGTATTGCCATGTATTGCAAAAGCATGTTTAGTCTCTTGTGCATGCTGATGGGATGCCATGCAGTACTCTTGATTAACGTATTCCTTCTGTCTTCACTTCAAAGAGCAAGACTACAAATTTTGTTCTAATGATGCAGATTTGCACCAAACCCAAAACCTATTAAAAAGATACAAATTTGGATTGGTGCCGTCTTGCTTTTGTGAAGGTTGGGTTAGTTGCAGTTAGCAAGAGCATGACGACAAAAGGCCTTTTGAAAAGGGAGAGCACAGCTATGTCACCATCTTTGGCTGCTGGCCAGTTTCGCATGCCTCCAAAGGTCTCAGGGGCTATTGTGGCTTTTCAGAGTTCTTCTTAAAGGCTTTCTAATGCAGCTTTGTGGAAGTGTTGTAAAGCATCTTTGTCATTTGTCCGAAATACGAACTGGAGCTCCCTCATAGAACTGCAAGTGGTTGAGCGTTTTTTTTTTTTCTGTCCCCAAAAGCAGAATTTCCAGCTCAAAAATTCTAAACGGTTCAATTTATGACTTGCCTGCTGTCTATTTTCTGCGTGTACCACATTCATTGAAATTTTCTATACAATTGTTGTCTTCCTGTCTTTATGTATGGTGTTGCCAGTAATCTTGGCTGGTACCAATGGCACCTTAGCAAGAATATACAACATAATAACTGTTGCTCTCACATTCCTTTAGGACTGGGGAAAAAAATGAAAGCATCCATACCTTTTCTGGTCCTACTTCATGCAATTGTGGTCCATTGCCTGAGAGTGATGTCTAAGAGAGGCTCAGGTAAGTTTATTCTTTTTTGTATCTATGATACACAAAACTGCTAAATGCACCGACCAACAGACAAGACACATCCTAATTATTGATCTATCGGGGTTGAGCGAGACCATAAATAGGAGCAGCTTGGATATTTTAAGAGAGACCGCCATACTTTCACCATCACCAACTTCTTTATTGGAAACCATTTTGTTAAAAACCGTGCGGTGAGTATCAAGTGACTATGGGCGAAATAGTTTGTCGTGGGCGTACAGTGAGACAGTAAGAAAACTGGCACATCTTCATTTTCCTCCCGGCGTAAGTTCACATTCTTACACATGGTAAACTAGCATGTTTGGGAGTATGGGAGACGCTCTATTCCTTGCCGGGTGTTCAGGCAGACTGAGTGTGAAACTGCATACTGCACCACTTGTACATGTGGTGTGGTGTCACACACAGTTGCTCTCCAAGTGTCCACCTTGCAGTGGCCAACTTTACATCATTTACATGTGGAGATCTTCCGCAATGTGGACCTTGCATCCCACCTGCACCCCATTTAAAGGGAATGAGATTGGTCTCTAATCAAATCAGCAGTGTTAACTCCAACAATGGTCCAAATGCCCATTTCTAATTGCACTGTCTATGAAAATACGCAAGAAAGAAAAGTCAGACTATGTGCACAGTTGGACTGCTCTTTGCATTAGACTAAAATATGGCCCCCAGTAAGTTACTGTAACTGAAATTTGATAGTCGTGATAGTATTAAATACCATAATGTTGAATAGTAAATTATGTTCCGCCTAATCTTTCACTGAAATGTAATTAAATTTTAAATGTAATTATGATTCTTTCCCTCCCCCATCTCTGATTGTAAAATTGTTAAACAGAAAATCCTTAAAGAGCTTGAAAATTAGAAAATTGAGTGTTCATAATTGTCTCCCATGAATTTCTTAATCAAATGTACAATCAAAATTGGAAGTGGTGAACCTGATACAATTACACTATTAGATTAACTCCCTCCAGGATACACGGTTCACCCTCTCAGAAACACTTTAGAGCTCTATACCGCAGGAGATCTCTTTGAACAATGTGATGTGGTCAGTGCTCGATCATTACAATTCAGTTGTTTCATTGTGTCATTTGGCGTGACAAGCTATGATGATTGTGAATTACTAAGATGCTGTGATGTCCCAGGTCCTGCAACTGTGATTTATTGCCACAATAAATGGACACATTTGTATGTGACATCATCAGCATAAGCATGAACAATAGAACAAGTTATGGCCCATCATCCCCGCCAAAGATTATATCCTTTATTGTCACACGTTTGTGAGCAGGCCAATCAAGCAATCTAAACTGGTGTGGGATCTTCTCAGTTTAGCTTTGTACTTTGGTGGATTATATGATACTGGATGCATTGATTTGATGCATGATAGAGGAAATATGTATAGACCGTTATGTAACAGTGAGCACAAAGGAGCACAGCCCAGACTAACCAAACATGACGAATACGTATTATGTACAGCAGTCATTCCCAACCATGGTTTTGTTTAGTGCTCCTCATGCCATCTCACCAAGTGTCTGCATTTCAGTGCTTCCTTTGTGGTCTCAAATTAGCTGACAATTTTTTGTTTCTCACTATTTAAGACAGAAAGCAGTGATGATGATATCGATGAGTGAAATAGTGAGTGTTTTGTTTCATTCCAATCATTCAGAAACTCAAAGTGTTTTTCAAAAGTGCTGCTCGGTTATTTAGAATGCCGCAACAAAGAAGTCTCGTACGGTCATAATGAAGAGCACGTTTGCAAACACTGGCACTTGCTTTGCCTTAACCCGGAAGACGTTCATCTTTTGCTACTACCTTGTCGGCCCAGCAGTGTAGAAGAAGAGGTAAGGGCAAAAAAGAGGCAAAGCTCAAAGGAAATAAATTATGGTCATATTTTCTTTCCGGACTTGTGTTAAATATACACATAATAGATTATCATATCAAGGCTTGTTTTCTGTTCATTCATTTCCAATTTTTAAATGAAAAATGGGAGATGACTCAACTGAGACAGCAACACTGCCTCTTAGCATCATGTTTGGAATGTGTGTGTGTGTCAGTGTGTGTGAATAGCACATTCATGGTTTTGTGACATATAATGCACACATATACATAACCATGTTCAACACATAATAATAGCAGGATCAAGTCAAAGTAAAAAGCAAAGTTTTGCCGAGCTTTGTTTTGCCTGCAACACATTTTCCCACTTCACATCATCAACTTACTTTACACGTTTGTGCAAGAATCAAGGACGTCCTCATAGTCAATTAAATTTACTGTCTTCACACCCATCATAACGTCTAACTCAGGGAGGACATCCACATTAATAAGTCTGTTAAAGGATAGAATCTACCCTTTGCAGAATAAGGGCCTCTCTTAATTGTACGAGACAGTGACTCATGACCAGGGACGTCAGTGTGCACCGCAAATTTATTCACTAAAAGCCACTTGAGATTGTAATTTATATTTTTTTTAAAACTTCAACATGGAAGGAATCTGTTACTTGTGAATTTTGAGGCTGTTATTACTAGAGAACTATAAGCAAAAGAAACAAAAACATGGACTCAAACAATGAAAAAAAAAAAAAATTTAAACCAAAAACTAACCAGACGCTACATGATTTTGGACATTTGAAATTGCCAAAGTTGTTGATTTTCATCAGGCTGGACAAACAGTTTAGTCATAGGCAGTTATAGGCATATGATTTTAAGTTGCTCAGGTCCTTGTCCACCATTTCAGACCAATGCAGAATTGTCCATATAGCATCTATTGCACCTCTGTCATTTCCAAACTCTTTTATAGCCAATGTACTGTATATAAGACTCTTATCATTCACATTACATGGGGCCACATTCACCTATACACATGCATATGATGGGGAAATAATAAGGGAGAGGGGTTTGATATATGATTTCGAATAAACACTTCTCATCTCTTCCACTGTATATGACAAACAGTGGCAGTTTTGCGGGTCTACAGAGCTGTGAATTGCTTTTATAGCGTCAATGGCCTTTTGAAATGATTAGCTTCCATGAATGCATAAATAAAAGATGCAGAGTGCTTTTCTAGGGTGCATGATTTTTTTTTTTGCTAAAAAGACAACAGGACTGCAAGATTTTAGAGAACGTGAGTAGGGAGGGACTGTCACCACAGTGAATGCTGGTAAAGATTCCCAGGGTAATACTGTTGATTTTTATTATGACAGTACGGAGGTGGCAGCATCCAGTGATGATCTATTATCATCACCTGCTCACTGAGAGTCACTACAGATGTGGGTGGGCGGCACAGCTCTAGATCCCACCAGGAATCAAGCAACACAGCACACAGACAGCTCATGGTTACATTTACTGTTTTTGCATCGTTTTCTGCAAATGTGTAGTTAAAATGTGTTGCGCGCCACAGCCAATAAAAATAAATAAATAAATAAATAAATAAATAAATAAATAAGTAAATAAATAAATAAATAAATAAATAAATAAATAAATAAATATATATATAAAATCGAAATCAAGCATGCCCTGGTCGTCATTTTGGTTAAAATTTTGTCTCATGCAATGAAAGGATTTCTCTGTCTGTATTTATTTAGTATAACAGATTGAAAAGAGTAACACAAATGTGAATTCAAAAAAATATTATTGAAACCCCATTGTAATACTTTTCAATCGTTGGTTGTTGCTCTGTATTGAATTGAAAAGGTGGCCTGGTGAGACTACTTCATGAGCATGCCACCCTCAGTGCTTTTAGAGTGTTATACCAGAATCAAAAGGGGCCCCTTTTGCTGTTCACTGTGCTTTTTGAGGCTCTCAGTCACATTTGGGCAACAATTCTTTAAAAGCACACAAGGACCGCTCAGGAGAATGGCTCTGTTTGCATCTTTCATTACCTCTTAATATGCAAATGATGGATTAGCTTTGAAAGAAACCGTTGGCATGGAGACTAATATCTACCAGGAAGTTATACTGCCCCTTCATACCTACCCTTTTCAAGTCAGACAACTGCTATGCTAGCCCGGACATGCAAATGAAGTGTAATGAGCTCCTAAATCGCAGATGATGTGTCACCCTCAATGGTGGCTGCTTTGACATCCTTTAGACGTCAAACAAAATTCTAATGCTAGGCCGCTATGAATGGAGCTGTCAGATAACCATTTCCATTGTCCCCATGGAAGTAATTACTGTATCTCGAATCTTTACCAAGAAGAGGGCAGTGCCATTGAACTTTGGTCCTGGTGCGAAAGCTCTAATTCTCTATCAACATCTTTAATTGGTTGAATTAAGTGACCCATTTTCTGGATGAGAGCTGCATTTGCAGTTGAAGCTACTTCAAAGTATTTAACCCTTTCCGCTGTGGTTTAGGCTCATCGACCCACCAGTGTTTAGTGCAGGATTCGGAGACGCTGTCATAATCTCCTCTGATCTATCTGTAATGTTTGTGGGATAGTAGAAATAAATAATGACGTAGTATTGTCAACTGTTTGGATTGGATTTAGCAGACAGAGAATGTTCATTTTGGTTTAGAATACAAGTACAAGTGTTGTGTATGTATCCAAATTATTTTCTTGACAGACTTTTTTTATGCTGTAAGGGTTGTTGAGGCCCGCCTTTTGGAACCCTTCATGGATGCAGTTGCCCATGCAAGTCAAAGCACTGACTGCCTGTCCAATTGCAAAAATGGGGAAATGACTTGTGTATGTGTGTCAGGACCTCTTTCAAGCCTACCGAATGAAGTCAATGTGGGACTGTGCAGCTTGTGTAATTGTGTTGACAGAATAGTGTCTTGCCTCTTGCGCACATGCATGACATCCACTTGTTTAACGGGGCAAAGTGCCTCCAAAGTCCCTTGGCTTTCAGAGGCTTGTGGCACTTGAGTGAATGTTTAAACGAGCGCCAAACAATGCAGTGCTTTACTAAGATCTTTTTGATCATAAGGAATCTATTGTGCAGTCACACTTAGAACACACAAAAGCATTTACCAAGGCAGGGGTATTATATGCAGCTGAATGAATTGTTCAAAGGGATAATATTGAAAACAGTTTAAAATGTAATGGCACCTTTCTATTCAGGAAATTAGATGAAAGCAGGTTTAGAGCTTCCAAAGGGTTGGAACCAATTTTGGTCCATAACAAGACGAGAGTGGTCTTTCTATAGATCCCTGCCCTTAGAGCTGTTGGCTGCTGTTAGTGTTAATTTAGGTAGGGACAGGAAATTGTCAAGGCTGCGAACACTAAACAACACAGAAAAAGGTAGACGGGATGAACAAGGACACTGTTTGGAGACGCAATTATTCACATAATCAATTGGATAAAGGGACAAAGTCAGCAGTGTAACAAATTCCTATCCAGGATGCTTTTGCACAATCATTTGGTTTGGATGAGGAAAAAAGGATCATTCAAAACCATGCATCACATGATTGAACACTAATTTGCACACGTGTGGAAAAATAAACTAATCACAAAATGTAAAAAGCAATAAAAAACAACGTATATGGAGAAGCTGACGTCTGCTTATACTGTAAATTGTGTTTTCGTCCAACACCTCTTTTCGAGTCTGAGCTGTCGTTTTGAAACTGTGTGTAAAAGAGACAGAAAAAAAACAAAGATTAGCTGAAGTGGTTTTGATCAGTATATTGAAGTCTTTTGTGACAGTGATCAAATTCAAAGATTATGGTGATTCTTTAGAAGCCTCACTTTCCATGCTTCCAATGCAGTGTTACAGTATATGGATGTGAAATTTAGGCATAACGCTGGTTTTGTGGACCACTTTTATTTGTGTGTGTGTGTTTATCCAAACTAGAGTTGTATGATCGTCATCATTCATTCCAGTGCTCGCTAGTTGCCAAGGAAACAGAAGTGCCGAGGCTCAAGGATGCTGTTAAACGTTAGAGTGCGCAGAGCTCTGCGAGGGAGGAAGGAAAGAGAGCGGAAGAGATTTGTCGTGGTTGGTAGGCTATTGTCCGCCTCCCAACTTTATTTCATCTTTCATTCAAACTACAGAGTTGGTAGGTATGAAATTAAACAGCTCACAAACCACCAATCTACCGAAAGGCATCATTTTGATAGTGAAGCCAAAGTAACTGATTACGACCTGTAAGAAAGAAATGTTGCATCTGAGTCCTTATTTTCTTAGTTCTCATCACTACAAATCAGACACAAAACAGAAATAACATTTGATGTATTATAATAATAAAGTAATAAATAAAGTAATAAAGATTTGCTAAATCGTTTGGCCACATCCATTACCTTGTTTGGTAGTCCTGCTCCAACGGATGGGATGTAATTGATAAAAATACGTAATAGAAAACTGGAGTAAACTGAACGGAGTAAAAAATAGACCCCTAAAAAAATCCTAAAAGTTTCTCTGCAGCATCTGGAGAGGTTACTACAATCTTGGAGACTTCAAGTACCCACTAAAATAAGTGGATTTACCATGATACATGTCCTTTAAGTCTGCAATGGCAAGGGACTCGCAACAACGGAGTATCCGTTGTGTGTCACTATGCTGGATAGAATAGGCCCTCTGTGGTAATCTTCGAGCAGACAGGACCCAAATTGGACAAACCACTTGGTGCTAATGACGTAGGCTCAGCATTTGGCGCTGTGTGTAATTCCAGCTAATTACTGTCCAGGAGGTGATAAGACATGGTTGCTGAGGCAAAGAGAAGCGATAAAAAGGATCAGAGATTGGCCTAAAGTATTTTCCATTCTACATTGATAAAGAAAAAGTGTCTATTTGTTTAGAAAGTTTGAAGCTGGCCTGAGGTTTTTATTGCTGAGCTCCTAAATGTGTTTGAAAATATATTTTCTATTTGGGAATAGGAACTTGGCTTAATTTACCAATGTCTATCTAAAACATTATTACAATAACTAGTTCTCCAGTGTCACAGTGCTTTTTTGGGAGGTAAATTCAGTGACACAGTTCCAAATCTTAATATCTTTTTGGCATAGATCCTCTTCATAGTGTTCTTTTTTTAACTTTGTTGTTTAGTGTTTGTTGATGCCTCTTGGCCAGGATTCCCTTGAGAAAAAGAGGGTTTTAATCTCCATGGGATATTTCTTGGTTAAATAATGGTTAAATGGGGGGGGGGGGGTGTACCCCTTGTTTGATCAGATTTAGACATCTCTGGAATAAATGCAGCTTTCAAGGAAATCCCGAACAGCTAAATCCTGACTCCGCGGAAGCACACCTTTGTTCCAATCAGTCACAATCAAGTGCCTAATGTAGCAATGTATCTTTAAAAAATATGAAAGATGTGAAGAAAAAGATGGCAGAGGCATGCTGGATGTTTGGCTCAGCATGGAGGAGACTCAATACTGTGGTGGGGAAAAAATCTGTTCAACAGCATACTTCTATCTTCTGTTTTCACATGACCCAGATAGCAGTGAGCAGACTAGTGGAAGACAAACTGACATGTACGTGTCTGAAAAATTCCGAAATCCCCTTGTAGCAGTGTGGTGTTTTTGTTGGTTGGTTGGTTTATGGATATGATTTGTGTTTGTTTGTTTTTTTGCCAGAACCAAAACAAGGTGCATGAGAAGGAATATCACTGCAGAGGCTGATGCCCATGATCCCATTTCACACTCGCATTGGCTCCATGGATTTGTCAAGTGAAATAGTGTAACAATAAACAGGCTGTTACTCTCTGAAGGCTTCAGTAATGCGATGTCGCATTCGATGGGAGTTATGATGCACGAGCTGCATAGGCGCGGAAATGCGCACATTCAATCATGCACGGCTGTTTATTTGATGCATGTCTCCTTTTGTTCCCATTCTGTCCCATGTATATACAAGCCACCGGAGTGCAATGAAAGTAAGATACACGGCAGTAAAGGCACAAATATCACAAAATTAAAGCTTTCCAATATTGTTGACTAAATGGTAGGGTCAATTAAAGTAACTGTAATGTTAAAATGGTATTTAAGAGTAATTGCCATATGACTACGTGGATGGTTTGGCATTGAGTCTGCCGTATGATTATTATTTTTTTTATTGTAAATTAAGTTAGAACTTTTCGTAAGTCTAAATCCCATAGGCGTCACCAAATGTGTTTTCCTCTTGGATGAGCACTGCCAGGCCATTGCAGCATTGTTTATTTGGTGCATGTTTCGGGGTCTAAAACTTCTACAATTTGGTTGAGAAAATATGGTTGTTTTTGGGATTTTAATGACTGTTTAGATACTTTTGAAAATACAGTTCACATACTATAATACCTAGAATATCCTGGCAAAGGAGTGTGTTCCACTCCAGGACTTGACTTATCTCAGAGTAGTGAATAATATTTTTTTACAGAAGTGCTGACAGAGGAAGAGAATGTTCAACAAGACCCATTTGTTTGGGATTCAATGCCAGCCAGCAGTCACTTGGGCCTTGGTTCTTCTGGCAGCTGGATTTTAATGACGGTCCAGTGATTTAGTTATATGGATTTACAGCGTAGCTTTATTCTGCGTCAGCTGAAAAAGAGTGGTTGAGTGTGAATCTTTATGTTTGCCTTGGCTCCTCACTCTTTATTTATTTTTAGGCTGGGGCACTCTTGTTCCATAACTTCTAATTTTAGCCTCGCCTCTGAGTGCCTGCATCATTTCATAGCTTCTTACTTTTCATGTTTTTTGTGTCAATACTGAAAAACATGCCTTTACATCATCAGGTGGTATGCACAACGCCCCCAGCTTTTCTAAGAACACATTATGCAAGGAAAAACAACAAACTGAACAGATTAAAATATATTCAATGCATGACCTAAATGTGACACTTCATTTAAAACAGGTGAGCTATTGTTTGTCTCTATCTTAACACCTAATATACTTCATCTTTTTGTACAGAAAGTGAAAGAGAGATTGTGGTAAAAACAAAACATGTCAATGTGTCCTAAATCCAGTCTCCTATCAGATTTTTCCTACTTCATGTCTATATGCTCACAGCCTTGGGTAGACATTCTCTTTCGAGTGCTGTGAAGCAACACGCGTGGGATGTGATCCTGGCCAAAGCCACATCATTTATAACATGTCCACACGGAAACTGAGTCAATCTATTTCCCTTTTTGTTTCAAAAAGCTTCCCATAACACATCATTTCAACAAATGTGGGTGTCCACACTAAGATGATTAAACACTGTAGTATGTATACCAGGCCTAAAGTGCCCATGTAACGCCCCAAAGGAAGTCACGGAAAACGCTGAAGAAGCAAACAAGTTGTGACTGCTTTGAAACTGTAGTGTATTTTCTGTATAGTGTGGGTCTGTCCCGGTGGCCCTCGCAAGTGGGCACCAGGCAAAGCCGGGTGGCAATGGAAAAGGACTTCTCTGACACAGCCATCTTGGTTGGATCAAAATTTTATATCTGCTCACATGCTGATGTCACATACTAGTCTCCCCATTACGTGACGTCTGCATGTCTGTCTGTCCACGCGAGCGTTCTTCCTCTCCTGTGTCCTTCTCTTTAAGGGCACAGCCTGAATATGCAAATTAACTCAGCACAAATGCCTCTATAGGCTTTGTTCCCCTTGAGGCAAATGGTCACAATTACCTTCGTCTCCAGCCAGGAACTCATAACAGTGCTCATAAACTGAGTAGGGGGATGCAACCCTTTGTTTTCTCTCCGAGGTCTATATGTCTATATGTAAATCAATGTATTCATCAGAATGTAACTTAAAGTTTATTAACTTTGAAATGTCAAACTGGATTGTGTGTATGGGTATATATATATTCATGCTCCCAAATTGCTGGTACCGTTGGATGAAGCATACAAACAGTAAAAAATTGTCGTGGATATTCTTAACCTGATTTTCATTTGGAAAGAGTCTCAACAACTCCAGTGCCATGCCTAAAACCCCAGATGAGTTGTATCAGGAAGTGCATCTGATGAGAGAAGCCAAAGCAATAATTTGTTGTGATGTATTAACTGACATTATCATCAAATCATTTGTTTTTTCAGTTCATCAACAGAATCTAGCAGCATTCACAAGCAACATTTTAGCAATCTTCGAAAAAGCTCTCGTTTCATTTTCCACCCACTTGACTCCTCCATTGTTCCACCTCCTCCTGCCTAACCTCAACACTGTAAGGCAGATGATGGACAGAGCGTTAATCAGTGTGTAAATCACTCCTACATTAATGAATTAGAAGTCTCGCTGCCTTCCTGCTAAAAGTCACAATGAAATGTGGCTGTATCTTGAAATCCAGCAGATGATCAAGTGCAGATGAAAATGAACTGATGAATTAGCATATTTAATTATTATTGGACATTCAGGTTAGTTCATTTTGACAACTTTAGTCAAGTCAATTCTGACCCCCCCCCCCCTCTCTCTTTCTTCATTCTGCCAGAACCACTGCAGAGGCTTGCTATGCAGGCCAAGAAGATTATTCTCTGAGCCATAAGGGGCTGCTGATATGGCTGCAGCTGATAAGACAACATCTTTCCCATCAAGCCTCCATGCCTAAATAATACTTGTGGCAGTTATTTTTCAGATCAGTTGCTCAGGCCTGTTGAGTAAGATATACGGTCGCCACTGCTGAGTCCATTGCTTTTGAAAAGGTCATTTTGGTCTGCAATAATGGCTCTGTGACTGATCAACAAATTGTTGACCAGATATCAGGAAAGAACTGCTAAGTTTGTTCAATAATTGTAGATAGACCATCAATTGGATAAACAATGTTTGTTTTTGTGGGAGAGGTTTTATAATTTGTGCCTACATCTGTCTACCTCACTTCAACAGTTCCCCTATAAAAAGTCTGTTCTCGCTTGCATTGTTATAATGCAAACACTTCATGTCTCTTAACTTCTTCAGTTTGACAATGTAAATCTGAGCTATCCAAGATTACAATCTAAAACCTGCCACGCTCAACACCTAAGTACAAGACACTGACCTTTGGCGTTAAAATTATTACCTGATGTGTTCACCAGTACAGATTGTGATGACTCTCATTCATAGTAACACATTCAAGATTTTCTTTTCTCCTTAACTGTCCTTGTGCAACCCTTTGACACTCTCATCATTTCTATTTTGAATCAATGTGTGGAGGTTTTAGCGGGCAATTTCTTACTTCTATTTTTATTCCCAAACCAACCTCAGCAATGAGCCTACCATTCTTTGCAGAAACACATTTACCAAAAAAATAAAAATACCTTGAAGTTGGAAATGAAGAGTATGAGGAAACAAGGTGTATTGCCCAGCAGAGATGTTGTGTATAATGCATCCAAAGGGTGTGGATTTATTGCAGCCTCTTGAGGGACTTAATGTGCTGAAGTATTTTCCTTACTCACGGCTTAATGGGCTATTTGTGTTTGACTTGCTTTCTCGCGGTGCTTTCTTATCTGCCGTGTTGAGTACAAGCGCTCATGCAAGCCTGTTTACGAGGAAGTGATGCTCCCACTTGGTGTCTGCACACAATATTCCTCTCCAAAACATGTCTCAAATTAAAGTTTATAAGCTGGATATGAACTGCCTCATTCAGCATTAGATACCCCATTCCCTGTGCCTGGATATTGCTCCCTGCTGCCATTTCTGCACTGTTCTGCTACAATCAGATACAGCACATTCCTCCTGAAAATCCCAAGCTTTATTCTTATGAGACAGATTGCAGGTTCTAAGCAAGTTTCCAGCATCTCTAAGCTGACAGAATGTCTTCAGAACAGCTCGGGATGCGCCACACCAGGAATCTATGAGTGGTTCTGAAGGTTTGACAGTCTGCCACACAAGTGCTCGCGTGCATGTGCACAGACACAGCAGTGGCCAATTATACACTACTGTGACTGAGAATGGCTGGAAGGAAGCATGTCCCCCTAGGCAGAGCAAGTTGCACCTGACACAATGTCTGCATGTCCAGCGACAATTATTGCAACAGTTCCATTCTTTCACGTCAGGGAAAAAAAGCCTGGTTTGCAGGCAAGTTTTTGTCACCATACATCATAATCAAATGTTATTGAACTACGCTTCTGTGGTGTTAATTCTTGGCTGTACATTTAGAGACAAAATTTGAAAGCACTTCTGGCTTTGTTTTAAGCATTAGTAATCTTGATGGGCAAGGTGTGTGTGTGTGTGTGTGTGTGTGTGTGTGTGTGTGTGTGTGTGTGTGTGTGTGTGTGTGTGTGTGTGTGTGTGTGTGTGTGTGTGTGTGTGTGTGTGTGTGTGCGTGTGTATGTGTGTTGGAAAGAAGTGCGGCCACCTCACAGTTCGGAGGGTGCGGGTTCGATTCCACCTCCGGCCCTCCCTGTGTGGAGTTAGTAGCGTGTTCTCCCCGTGCCTGTCCTCCGATCAATGCAGCATCCCCAGTAACGATTAAGGCAACCTCCAAGATTCCCTTCAATGCACCGACTTCGCATGAGCTACAGGAACTTTCCGACATCCCAGCTCAACTACCTCTAATGCACCAACTGCCTACTGAGGTCTTCATGACCTATTGTGAAAAAGTACCAATCGGCGAGCACCAACTGCACAGGAAACCAAGACCAGTTTCTCAGAACAGGACCACCCACAAAGCGAAAGGCCTGCTGTTTTCCCAAGTGATGAAAACATTGAACCTGTTGAGCAGGCATTTGCACAAATCTGCACTGGAACTCAGCGTCCACAAATGTTTGATTCAGCAAATGCTTTGGAGACTTATTAAGGCTTACCTGTATCAACTTCAGGTTAATGAGCATCATAATCTTCCTCTTGAATCTTGTGAACAACTTGAAATCGGTAGAGGTAAAGCTTTATCACTCCCCAAAGCCTGTGCTAAATCATTCTTTTGTTGATACAGAGTTTCAGTGCAGCTCTCCGGATAGACTTTCCCTGGCTTTACGAAAATGCTTGCTTCGTGAGTTTGGTGTTTTTTCATCAGCGGTAATAATAGCAAGTCTTCTATTGTGTGGTTTGTCAAGAACAGATCTTGTCAAGAAACCTGCCAAGAGTAGAAGACATTTTACTGGAATGGTGTGATGGTTATAAAGCTTCTCAAAATGTCAATAGCTGGATTTCAGACGGATAAAAAAAAATCTCCTTGCAAGGTGGCAATTTTGCAAGTGTCTTCCGATGTCAATTGACAAGCTTTGGCAAGGGAATTGATATATATGATTACAAAAACAGCACAGCATAGGCTGTCAAATGGTGATGGCCTCACTTCTGTCCAAATGACACTTGAACCGAAATAGGAATAGTAGTAAAAAAGAATAGTAGTTTCCTTTTCACATGATTGTTATTAACTAAACTCACATTAGGACTTTTCAGCGAAGCAAAGACATTTGAATCTCAAATTGTTTGGAAAGTTGCCAGTACATGTGGGGAGGCGACAGGCGAGCTTTCTTAATACGCCATCCAACCCAAAGCTTAATTGTTTTGCCTTGCCCGGAAGAATAAATAACCCCCTCGAGATTAATAATGCTGCTCTCTGGAGTTTTTGCCATAAATCATGGAATAATAAAGTGTTGAGGAAAAATAGAACGGAACTTAATTTGCTTCTCTACTGACTGCAATAAAGATTATTGCTTTGAGGTTCAGTGAAGTTTTTCCAAAAGTTAACACAGCCAAGTTGAGAAAGCACATTTATTTCATAACTTGACATTACATTTGACTGTACAATTAAATTCAACTCAATTAAAATTTAAGTATACAGCACTCAGACAGCAGCTGACATTTTACATTGTTAATTTAAATTTATTAAGAAGTGTGACACTATTTATGAGAATCCTCGTTTGTTAATTATTGTGCGAGTGTGGTTTGTAGTCATTTGGGAATTTGATTATTTTAGATTGCATTACTTAACCTTTATTAGTCCTTCAATAGGGACATTTGCATCCTTTCAGCAGCAATAATGGTTATAGGAAACAGAAACCAAAACAAATAGCAGGCAAGTGGGACAGATACCCTCATTGTATGGGGTCAAGCGCATTAATACAAGATACGTACATGAACCTGTACGCAAGTTGTCTGTGCTGCCAGCCACAAGTGAGTAAATATCAGCAGGCTTGGAAATTCCTCTCATGTCAGCTTTGCTGGCTTGTCCATCTTACTGGAGATAGATGTAACATTCCATATGATACCAGATGTCAAGATGGATTGACATTGTTTTCTCCTTGCTCGACATTCTTTCCTGGCACAACATTCCCATCCTCAGCTCTCTGGGAATGTTGCGTCACACTCCGTTGTTGCGTCAGCATGGAGTACTAACAGCTGATCCATATGTTTTTTTTTTAGCCATTTATTAAACAGGACAAAATATCAAATTCACCAAATGAGAACAGCCAAGGAGTTTTGCAAGCCACAATTTATGCCCAGATATTTACATGCAGATTAATCAGCCAACCTGGTTTCAGCGGTTGATGTTGATCAATGGACCGTGCCAACATGTACAGTTGTTGCATGCCATAAAAGAGGTTACATGTCTTTAATTTCTCTTTTATGTGTTGTAATATTGTTATAAAATACACTGCTAATTTTTAATAGCAAAAATTCTTTTTTTTTCATTTCATGCAGAAAATGGATTTGATTTATATGTAAGTTATATGCATAGGGAGAAGGGAGGTGCATTGTCTTGTGTTCTGGTTAAGCTACAACAAGAGCTGAAGACTAAGAAAAACAAAGTGGATGATTCAGGGTTACACTCATATCACAGCCCAATGCTTCCCCTTCATTCTCACAGACTCCAGAACCTCCCTTCACATGAACAACTTCTTCCCCTTGGCACCACTTTAAACTTAACATTTAAACCTGCAAATTGTTTGGGCTATTGCACAGCATTGTTTGTTTTCTTCTTAGTCTACTTATATTTCATTATTGGTATTACTGTTTGTGTCATGTCGCATCCGTTGAACTGTAAAATCTCCTAGTTGTGATTGTCCCTTGCACTGACAATGGCAATAAAATCCATTCTGAATCGGAGATATCAGTGGGGTAGCAACACAAACATCAGGCCATTGCATGTCACGGCCACCCAAATGTCAGGCATACATTTAACTTGTTGTGACACAGCCCATTTGGATCACAAACACATATAGGTTGATCATTTGGTCATTTAACCCATCTCCTAACACGAGGTCTCCTTAGGCCTCATCCTCAGTCATGTAATGCTCACTCATGCAGCTCACAATTCCCATGCAAACAGAAGGTTAAATATGTTTCAAATTACAACATTTCTTGATTGTTCCAGAACAGTGCTCAAATGATGCTCTGAAACATTTGCTAATCATCTGGAAAGAATGGAGCTCTGGTTGTAAGGTTTTTACTCCGTCTAGATTATCCACCGCATGTTTACTCTCTTAAATCTAGTCAATTATATGCAAATGCAGTGATTTAGCTTCACACAATTAAATGCGTTAAAAGGACTTGTCATTGAAATGATGAATGGGAATAGACATCATTCATTGAGTTGGCCAATCTTGGTTCATCATCACAATGATTTGCAATGGGGAATTCCCATTTTTGGGGTAAAACCCTGAAAAATCGCGACTAACCTCTTATGGGAGGAATTTATTAATTTATTCAATACAACACAATACAGTCCAACTTTATTTATATAGTGCATTATACAACAGCTGCACCTGATACTTCTAAAACAGTCTTCAGCAAGCTGCCAACCCTGGATGACACCAGTGAGTAGTGTTACGAAAGTGGACCGCTGAGCTGGTGTGCTGCAGAAAGTCTGTGGGTGGAGTTGATGAGTCAACCTGCCTTTTTTGCATAAAAATGTTTAGACAACACTGTTGCGCTGCAGTGTGATGAGTAGCGACTAATTTGCAGCATTAATGCATTTCTCACACTCCAGCTTTTCTGTCCTTTTGAGACACAAACTACTGTGGTATTTAAAGGTTCCGGCTTTATCCTTATGGCAATGCCTCATTAGCTGTCACTCTCAACCCTTTTGTATTAGAAGAAAGTAAACACAAAAGATGCACTCTCACTCATTAAATGTTCTATTCATCCCGATAAGCCATTTATGCGTCTCACTAAATTTCCCCTCTTCCAAAACACAAGAAAAATTGTTAAAATATTTGTTCAAGTGAAAAGATTTGTTGATTGTTGCCAAAACAAAAAGTACATTAGGACGAAGACTGACATGCTCTTTTTTTAAGGCATTAATGAGTCAAAAATTATGACATTTTAAGTTCGCCAACAGATTTTGTGCATCGCAGGCTTTAGAGTGCATTCACAGTGTTTATGCCACAGAAAGGGCACGAGCTGAGGAAGGTCAAGACTGTAAGTGGCCTGATGAAATTGTCACATGGTATATGTTTCAACCTCAGGCACATAAAGACTGCAAGAATGTTTGTTGGTGAAATCACCCTGATTGTTTGGAACAGGAAAGGATAGGAGAGACAAGTATGACAGAAAATCATTAATCTCTACTTCGATGGCAGATAAAGATGTGATTGGATGTGTTGTCTCCGCAAGCATGGCTTTGGAAATGTGTCGTTTATTGAATGCTTCCTCATTCCTGGCTCGTGTCTTGCCTCTCTGCATTGTTGTATTCTATCTTGGGATAAAGGTGTGCTGGAAAACGAATGCTGCACATACAGTATTTATTACAGGTAGCTTTTGAAGTAGTGACCCTTTTGAACCTGGATTGCAAGCATACATAATTGCCTGCTTATTCAAAAGCAAGGTCTCAAGTGGCTCTCATGATTTTCATTTAATTTCCGTTTATTTCATTCATTGTCAAAGAAACGAAATATATAAATACAAGTGTTCTTCAATCTAGAATGAAATGGAGCAGAAAGAAGAAAAGTCTTATTTTATTTGTCTCTCTTTTTTCCTCAGGGTTACATTACTAGAATGTAATATAAAACCAATTGTTACACAAACAATAACATTTGTATCTATAACACACTTGGTCACATAATCACATTTTAATGCCATTCACAAGAACAGAAATGAAAATTTGACATTTTTTACTCTTCTGCGAACACTTTCTATCCAATATTGGTTTCATTAACAAGCCTGACTGACACTTTTCCTGTCAACAAACCACAACTGAATGGAAATGGCAAGAAGTTCTTAGGTCCACTTGCGCTGAGAAACAAATTTGTTCCTGTGAAAAATGGACATTCTGACAAATTGTTCTCTAATTGAATTTCTATAGTTCAACAGCTCTTCTATGGGCTTTCCCCACTTACTTTTGTTTGCATTTCTGAACCTCAGCGTGTTTCTTCTCTTGTCTTAAGATGGACATAATTTCCCATTTGTGCTGAAGTCAATTCCTTATGCCTCTACAAAGCGCAGCCATTCTCCTATCTTGGGTTTTGACACACCCTGCTGAACTGTATTGTCATTTTTCATCTGGTTGCCTGCAGTATGTTACAACACTCAACTAGCATTTGGTAAATAAGCACAAAAATTGTTGAAGAGACGGGATTTTTTTTTCTCATTCTTGCTTGACGTACAACAGCAGTTGCTCAACAGCCTTACTTATTACCTTCGCTTGTTGTTTTCAACTCTGCTGCTAGCTTCTGTTCAAAGTTGCATACTGAGACAAAATATAAACTAGACTGGATGACGTTGGTGTTGTAAATTCATGGCCATTTTTATTCAAGTTGCACAAATGTGTCCACACCTACTGGAAATGAGGCAACTTAATTACAATAGTCAGCGTCCTGCTCTGATTATCATTCTGTTGTACAACAACCCTAATTCCCTGGTGCATTAAAAGTCACAAGAGTGGAACAAATTATACAATCATTCTCAATTAATGGGTCTTCCCTGCAAAGACATGCAAATTCCCAAATGCTCGATTAATTCCTGAAACACGAGTGAGGGACCATAGAAGACGAGCTTTCTTTCAGCGTTTTACTGTAGAAGCATTGTCGGTGTCAGTGGGAATCCAACTTCTTCATCCCCCTGTCGACTCAATTTCAGACAACCTGGATGGATGGATGGATGGATGGATGGATGGAATATGGCATTTTGTTTGGATGTGGCACCCCAATATTTTAAGTGTCCCATCTGGCCCCCTTTGTACAAAAATTCTGAAAAAGCTACTTGAGGGAAGCCACACGTGTAAGGAGAGGAAGCTTGCTTGGCTGTTTTAGTGTAGATTACAGCCCAATAATTAATCTAAAAAAAGAAGCTCCTTGTCATGGTTGGGAAGCTACACTATATGAATTGAGACTGAAATTCTCAGATTTTCAAATCCTGGCTGGTTACTGAGTTTAGATTTGAAAATGTGTGCGTGTGAGGACAAATTGGTGCATCAGTCTGCAGATCATCTGCGAACAGGCAGTAAGACTAAAAAGGGTTTCTCAGGTTTTGAATCAGTTCAATCATATTGCATATCCACATAGAAGAAAATGACCTATTACTCAATTGCCGCGATTGTGGCTCAGCTTAATGAATTGATTGGGAAAGAAAATACCCCAAATTGCCTTGTGCATGTGGCTTCCATTCTGACTGATGAGGGAAATATATATATATATATATATATATATATATATAGCAAGTAGAACCTGCCTTAGATTGCAACAGTCCTGTTTCCCCGTCGATGATTGATAATGTAGTGAAAGCATGACAGCTGCCAGTTTGAAGCAAAAACTATTGTTATTTTTCACCAGAAATCTTCAGTCATTATGAAATTATTTGGTGCCTCATGAAATATAATACATTTTTATTATATCAGTGCTAGATCTGCAAAGGAATTATATCCAATTGTTCAGCTTTTTTTTTTAAATGTTTTTTTAATACACCCAAAAGGCACACAACACTACTTGTAAGTAAATTGTTAGCTAAATAGCCCAATTACTTTTTTCTCATCTTTTTTGAAAAGGGACTGAAAAAACATTCAAACATACAAGGCTAGTCAATTAAATCTTTGCAGAATACAAAGACCCGAATGACTGACAATCTGTATAAAGAAAAAAGAGTGGTGATTTTTGTCAATACTGTGGTAGCAAGTCACATATTACTTCAGCAATTATGCTATTATGTTAACAAAATGTTAAATTGTCTTGCGATGAGACCACACCTCCATTCCTCTCACTTCTCATCTAACTTTTTATCTTTGTAATAAGAATGTGCAACGTGTGAATTTTTTATGGTGTTATATAAGAGTCCCGTTACCCCTGGAGACCTATGCCCTGTTTCTGGTGTGTTCAAAACAAGTACACGAGAAGGGTGTGTGTGTAGCAAAGAAGTTAAGAGAGCGTGCCGAAAAATGGTGAGCACCAGTGAGAGCAGGGGGAGAGAAGTAGGCGAACTGGGTCGCAGCAAGACGGCAGGCTACAGGAGGAGTGAGTGCATGCGGTGGAGAAGCCTGTGAGGGGAGATCTTCCTATTACAGTGTATAGCACTTGGCTCTCAGATCTCCCTGTTGTGTTGAGATGCCAGACAAAAATACTCTGGGGCAACAACTACTGCCACCAGAGGACCAGCTCATCTGCAGCTTGTATGCAAATTGTGTGTACACAGATCCAGTGAGGAAAGCATGGAGGAATCAAAGCAAGAGGGCGATGGTAGAAAATTGGCAAACTTTGAGAAATGATAAGGCAGCAGGGAGGGGCCTATCCTTTAACTATATACAATGTATTGTAGTACTGTTAAGGTATTTTTTTTTAATCACTTTTAAATTCATCTTACTGGATTGGGTCCAAAGTGTACACTGCCTTATACCCAAAGTCTGTTAGGATTGGTTTTCGTGCACCAGTGATCCTAATGATGACAAGCTGTAAGAAAAATTAAAGGAAGCACATTCATGAATGGATTTCTTGCTGTATGCAGTTGGAAGAGAGACTCAGTGTTTCTCTTAATCATTAAAAAAGAAAAAAGAGGTGTACCAGAGGCAATCAGCGAGGCTGGGTGACAGACACCAGGCCAAGTGTAGCAAGCTTCATTAGTGGGAATAGGGCAATCTTGTAAGAACCATACAGGTTCTACACAACTTAATGATCATGATAAGGCAGTGACTACGCACGCGCACACACACGCACACACACACACACACACACACACACACACACACACACACAGGCACACATAGCATGGTGAAATAAAAACAAAGTGGACCAAATGTACACCTGTGGGACTAAGGGACAGCCAGTTTCCAATATCAGCTGGGAACGAGTCATAAAGGAGCAGGCTTGGAGAAGATGCAACAAGGAAATTGGTATGTTTGTTGAATGTATTCACATATTTACAACTGTTAAACTCTCAACCAAGACAGCATTTAGCAGCAAACATAACGCATCCACCACTCACCAGATTGACAAGTGATGTTCAACCTTTTTTTTACTGTCGCGGGAGGATGAGAAGCCCTATTGTTGCAAGATATGTCAGGTTACACAATACTTTTAATGTTTTTAATTTTGTGTAGGGTCTAGTGCTAGCATTATGGATATTGCTCATTATAGTGCATACATGCACGTGTATGCCCACATATGCACTGGTGAATAATGGAAGGGGAGTTTGAAAAGTAGGTCTTAAGATAAAACAGGTTGGGCTGCCCTGCTTTATAGTATGTGAACCAAATATGAAGTGTAAAGATTTCCTTTTTTTCATTGTCATCTTCTTTTAAAGTGTGTGTGTTGTATACCATTTTACAAAGATACTGTCAACCAAATTATTTTAAATCTTAGTTACAGCCATCAGTCGGCAGTTATTGATGAATTTGATTGTGTTGAAGTTGCTCGGTGAAGGCTCATAAATTCTCACAGGATACTTTTAAGTCGATGATATGCTTCAAGAGGTGTGGATGACGTTTGCTGTCATTTTATAGCAACAGCCAAGTTGGCGAGAGTGGATGAACATATTGGTTTTTACAAGTACTGTGATTACACAAAATGCTTTATCGCATGCATTTTTGTTATACTTGTACAGGACTTGTCTAAAATAGCCAGTTAATGATTTTTAAAATATCTCCAATGCGTTGGATGTCCACTTGTGCTATCTGCAAAATGACCCTCCCTTTCTGTCATACACAATAGAAACTGCAAAAGTCTCTGTTTTGTTATATCATCGTAGCCCTCATTATTATGCGCACGCTCATCAAAATTCAAATATGCAGTCCGCCTCACTTACTCACAGATCATCGTGAGAGGGGGAACTTGTTGGTGTGTTACTGCAATCAGCCGTTGAATTGGATGGGATGGTTGGAAGCTCAGGTAAGGTGTTGGGGAGAAAGAGGGAATGGGGGGCAGCTCAGCGGTTGGCCGGTTTAGCCAAGGTCTCAGTGATCTTTGGTGACCTTGGCGGCTGGAATTTGCGCAGTGCTGCTGCATGAATATGCATGCAGCTGATGGGCTCTCACAAAGTCTTTGAGTCTGTGGTGGTCTGTCGCTTCCTATTTGCCTTTACAGCACCTCCTGTCCCCGCAATTGTCTCTTCCTTGACTTGCCCCTCTTTCACATATCCTTACTTGGCTCAGCATTATCTATCCATCTACACAATCTAATGAGATATTTTTAAAGAGCAGTAGCCACAATTCCGCCTCTGATATCCAGTAAAGATGACCTTTGCCATAGGGTGTAGGTGGAGACAGCTTTGTGGGTCAATTTGTTCTTTGGGAGGTGGGTAACGGTGGCCACTTTTTAGTAGGAGGTGCTATCGTCCCCATATTACGGTGAACGTTACAAAAAATCAAATGAAAAGTAATGATCAAATAATGATTTCAAACATACTGTACTATTTGAATTAGCTCCAGTGCAATCACAACCCTCGTGGTTCCGAATGGATGGATGGAGAAATTATATCTCGTTAATGG
This sequence comes from Syngnathus leptorhynchus, assembly GCF_054491065.1. Lineage (NCBI taxonomy): Eukaryota > Metazoa > Chordata > Actinopteri > Syngnathiformes > Syngnathidae > Syngnathus > Syngnathus leptorhynchus. The sequence goes on from NC_141195.1 coordinate 20,983,172, forward strand.
TGAATGCAGTTGTTTTACTCATGTGTTGTATTAGTGACACAATTCCAATCTGTGGAGCACAGATGTTAAACCAACTGACTTTCGTTGAAAGTAGGTCATGCACAGTCGTAACTTTTCAATACAAGAGATACAAGCACAGTGGGGCGCAGCATTCCAGTGACAACACGTGGCTGATGTCACATCCGACAATGTATTCCAAACATGCAGCCAACACTTCTGTGTTTGATCTTGATGTGCACTGTGCAGTTAGGCATAAGGCTCATAAGACTGTACACGCTTTCTGCCAGAATTGCTAGTTTACAGTGAATGATGCAGAAATGATGCACAAGGTTTTTGTGCTTATTTTAAAAAGTGCAAGAATCTTGGAAATATGTCAGCAAAGGTTAATTAAGAAAAGTAAAAAAATACCTATTATATTTCAAACGGCATATCATTCCATTAAAAATAGTCACATGCTTCAACACTTGCCACTATGTAACTGATTATACAATAATAACAATAGCTACAGTATATAGTCATGTGCTGGATGTTGATGGTAGAGAGAATTAAAAGTTGGATGATTCAAAAAGATGGAGCCTTAACAGAAACGCAAGTCACCACACAATGGAATTCATCATAGTTACATGAATTACTTGTATGCCTTCTAGATCTGACCCATGAAAGACTGTGGATATCGCTATCTAAAGGCCTGACTTACTTGCCCTACTGCGTCCTTCATATGTGCTTGTAAAAAAAGGCTCTTTAAAATACACTACAAGGGTCACTGCTTCTTTGTTGTTGCTCTATTGAAAGTGTGGGAGGGCCAAGGACAGACACATAAATGAGAGAGACACAAATTACTGTCAAAAATGGAGATTATGCAACCAAACTAGTATGATCAGATTGCCTTTCTTGTTAAATTAGTCATTTTTGGTTTTGTCTGTTTTTTACCAGAATGGTTGCTACATTTTCAAGTAGTAAAGCTTTTTTCGGGAATATTATTGTCAGAGGCATAATGGCAATTGAGAAATTCAGGCCAAGTCCTGAGCTGGTCCTTTGTATAATTTTTTTGTTTACTCTCTTATTTTTCAAAATCGACCTTAATTCCTATTTACATACCATTACACACAGTTGTCTTGTGTGTGTGTGTGTGTGTGTGTGTGTGTGTGTGTGTGTGTGTGTGTGTGTGTGTGTGTCTGTGTGTGTGTGTGTGTGTGTGTGTGTGTCTGTGTGTGTGTGTGTGTGTGTGCATCAGGCTTGCAGAATTAAGTGAGCTCCAAATGACCCAAAGAGATTGGGCACAGCTCTTAATTTGCTTCATAATTTAAAGTTTTGCTGACCTACATAAGTTCTGTTATTGCTATTAGTGCGAAAATACTACACGTTACACAAGTTTTTTGTTTTTTTTTCATACCATATTTTTGTGTTCCAGCTCTGTATTATTAATTAATAAGGCTCAGACTTGACAGCGCATCAAACGCTTGTCTTTGATTGTGTGTGTGTGTGTGTGCGTGCATATGTGTGTGTGTGTTGTGCGCGTGCATTTACACATTCAGCATTAATACAGAACTGACACAAGTGTAGAGTTTATTTGCAACATCATCAAGGAGAGAATATTTCCAAAGGTTGTACAATGTAAACATAATGTAACAATTACAAAATAGTCTCAAATTTAGTCACGTGCTCCAACATCATATTTTTGTGGGATGCACGTAGCAGGACCAAATATGAACAATTTCTATTTCTTGTCTCCGTTGTCAATGCTTGCTGTGCCAATGAAAATGCAATAAAGAACCACAAGAATAATGATCACCTATGGTGCAAAAATGTAAGTGGAACTGGTGGTGGTATTTCGTCCACATATTAGAAGGGACAAGCATGATGTATTGTGTAGCCTTCTCTGTAATTGAATTGGGGCAGGAAACCGGGTGGTAATCAGAGTACAGCAGGTTGTCTATTGTCGTTTGACAATCATTTTCTTAAATGACTTTGCTCAACGCCTGTGCCTGTGTGGCCTGTGCTTCTATCTGCAGAGATTTTGTGGCGTTTCAGTATTGAGCACATTGCATCTCTCATGTTAAGAGATTGTTTATTGGTGGAGGGGGGTGGTTTCGGCCAGTTTTGGCCCCTGTGCCTTCGGGTAATGGCTTGTTATTTTTCTCCTTCAAAGTGTACATTCACTGCATTGTCAAAGTGTCCAACGGTCACATAGTGTAAACAAAAAAATTGGAGGAAAAGCAGTTGGTTTGGGCTTTTATGATGCTGACATCATGTATTTAGAAAAACGTCACAAACACGAAAAACTGTTACTGTACATGTTTTCATTCATAATTGCAGAGCAATGTGTAAGGTAATGGCAGTGAATTATAGTTGTTTTTTTGAAGATAGGAGGATTGTGCTGGGGCATAAGATGCTGTGCACCGATCGCAGTGGGGTTCATGAGGTATACTGTCTTTCTACGTTAAAAGTCACTTTTTTAGATTTGTGCTGCAACTTTCTTATGTCCTAAATGACACTTTTCATACTCAGGTCAATCAGTTTTTATGTGAAGTTAAATATATTATTTTGCACATTGTTTTTAAACATGTCTCAATCAAGAGTACTAACAAAAGAAAGAACCTCACCATTTAACATCTGCTGAATAATTGGGAATTACACGGGTTATCTTCAGTGCTATCTTCCATGTGCAGTTTTTGAGGACATTGCTGTCCATAGAGAGGTGCTGCTCCAATCATTTCATCATTGAATTTTTCTTCCTTTCTTTGAACAATCAGCACCACCTCACATTTTTTCTTTGCCAGAATTGAATAGCTCACAGATAACGAGCAGACGCAAGTTATTGAATGACAATCGGGTTGGGAGCAAGTGCGGCTCAGACTATAGAAGGCTTGGGGACAGGAAGGAAATGAGGCCCTGGTAGTTAACAGTGTGGGAAAAATGGAGCCAAAAAGAGGTCAGAGTTGACTTCTGTGAGCTGCCGGTATTGTTGAATATTGTCATCATCTTATCATCTCTCAGGCGGCTCTTCATCCATCTGCAACGGCGCTATTTTCCACCCAACTCTCATTTTGTGAGGACGCCAGAGCATAACGCCCAAATAATGTGATAGTGTCTGTAGTGGACCAGCGAGGGTCTGAGTCACCAACTTAGAACGCCCACGCGGCTATGATACAGTGCAGCAGAACAGGCAAGAGGGTAGGCAAGAGTGGCTTGCATGGTTCCTCCCCATGGGTCTTTTGGAACTGTGTGGGTGAGACTGTGGATGCACTTGGTCATGTCTGCAATGCAGCACTTCTTGGTGTTTATATGGTGGGTTTCATCGCCTCCCAAGGCGTTCTTGCTAGATGAGAGGATTACTGGCATTGTGGGAACGCGGGTAGATGATTTTCTGATTATGCAGCACCCTCTGTGGAGAAGAAACCACAATAAGATGAGTTAACATTTGTTTATCTGATATGTTGTGCAGTACAAGTAAAACTGACACGAGCTAGGAGAAAGTATATTGAGTGGTAGATGTTTTGATTATTCTCTAAATCACGCATGGTTGGATGTGGGTTTAGGACAGTTGTAGGAAATGCTGGTGCGAAGCGTGAGTGTTATCCGAGCAAGCGAGTGTTAACCGCACCAAGAGAGGTGAATATTTGACAGACTTCTTCCTTCAGTCTCAGTATGGGGGTCCTCTGGGGAGGCTTCCTGGTCTAATGTTCCCTGTAATCCCCTAACCCATTCTTGCGCGTTCACATGTCTTTGACTATGAGACGAAACAACATTGTTTACCTTCACCATGGATACCTCTATTCCAAAATGGGGCTTTGAGAACCAGCTTCCATTGTAGGATGGGGCAGTCATGTTGGGCTAGCGATTACCTTGGTGCACAAAACACAGGGGTCTCATGGCATGAGGGCCATTTGTGGCTCGCAGGAAGATTTTTAGCAGCACTTGACATCAAAGTTGAATGTTGATGAGACCCCAACTTTTTTTTGCCATTCACATTGAATTTGCATACAATCAACAGCCTTGGTGGCTCTTGGGGATGAGCTGGTGGGACTTTAAGAGTGACAACTAAAATGAAATTAATATGTTATGAAACCAAAGTGCATGAATAACGGGCAAGAAAGTGCCATTTCCAAAGAAAGGGAGTGTAAAGTTATAATTATAGATACTGCTGACCTGAAATGCAAAACGTTTATGAAACAATATTGCCATTCTTTGGACAAATATTTGTACAAATATAAAAAAATATAATGTCATTTAAAAGACCCTTTTATTTATTGTTATCACCGGTTTTCTTTTGCAGATGGCAGAAGATACTGGAAACATGTTATCATTTATTTGATGACCCAAAATCAGAACAGCTGCAAGTCAACTCTAGTTACAGTGACACTGCAGAGCAGCATCAGAACTTTTAATACATTTGATAGGAGCAGATACATACAGTATATAGAGAATATAGTGCTGTATCTGTGCATTTTGTATTGTATATCAAGTCATGACACAATGAGCATTCTCAGACAAGAACTGAAATAGGAGAAAAGACTGAGTAACCTGTTGCCATGCAGCACAGATTGCCATGGTGATTTACTCCAATTAAACCACTGCAAGCTTGGTAACGCTGCAAAATTAGAGTCAAAAGCACTCTATATTCTAATCTTTATGGCGAAATTGTTCCGTGAGATTCTACACTTAGACAGCTACACCAACCTGCCACATTATGTTTTTAGTCATGTTTATAACAATAGTAAGAGCTAATCTGACATGCAGACTCTTACATCTTGCCACCAACTAATGCAAACACTACTAAATCTTCTGACCAATTAGTTCAATAAGATAAATGTACAGCAATTAGCAGGAGGGAAAAACATTACACAAATCTGGGGCTTTCTGCCACAGCGGGATTTCAAAAAGGCAAAAGTCTGTAACTAAACACCCATTCTTCTGTCATCATTCCATCGTCCTTACTCATAAAACAATTGTTCCTCTGCATACTTTCGTTGTCGTTGAAAAGGGCTTCCAGGATTGGTCAGTCCTTCCGTGCATCCTCGGTCTGGGGGTAATTTTTTTTAAACATTTTTACCTGGTTTTGTAAAGTTTATTTTTGGGGTCTTACGTGACACTTATTTTCATTATGATTACAATGATTATTTGAAATTTAATGTCATACTCTTAATCGTTCCTCTCTCTGTTCTTGTCTTGCAGTGGAAGGATGCACGGATTGGTCCGTGGACTATCTGAAATACAAGGTGCTCCTGGGTGAACCTGTTCGGATTAAGTGTGCTTTATTCTATGGATATATCCGTGCCAACTACACACATGCTCAGAGCTCAGGACTCAGTCTCATGTGGTACAAAAGTGCTGGACATGGCGATTTTGAGGAGCCCATCAGTTTTGATGGCACACGAATGAGCAAGGAGGAGGATGCAATATGGTTTCGACCAGCCGAGCTAGACGACGTGGGATACTATTCCTGTGTATTAAGGTACAGCCTATACTGTCACACCTATATAAACGCAACTCTGTTGTAAATGTACGGTACACAAGTTTCCTTATTTCTAATAAGTAGTACTGTGAATGTTTTGGATATTAGCATTCAACGGCATGTGCACCTTCACTGCGGTACTGGCCATGAATACACAGGCAGTCTTGATCCACGTCTCCATTCACTTAAATTGGCAGCATTTTGAGATCAATGCACATGGTGCGGGTGGCTCGGTGACGCACTGGTTAGCACGTCCGCCTCACAGTTGGGAAGGTGTGGGTTCGATTCCACCTCCGGTGAGTGAGTGTTTGTGCATGCCTGAAATGTGACCTTTTGGAGAAAAGAAGAAAAAGCAGAATTCCGGCAGAAACAATATGGATCTTGCAGTGGTTACTGCTTGGACCCTAAAAAAAAGAATGTGGCAACAAAAAGGGAAGGTTGGTGTTGTTTATGGATATTTAAATCCTCGAAGCTAATTTCTCTCGACTCTATGATTGCAACACTTTGTTGTATGATGCAATCATTGGTATATCATAAGTCGACAACAAATGGCCGCCCCCTGATGGAGAAAAAAAATAAAAAATAAAAGAGTGGATTTTGCTGCTGCTTGCTATTGCAAAAAATGCAATATTAATCAGAATACCATGTTTAGACTCATGGGGGTGCATACATATTGTAAAGATTTTCTTTGCAATGACTTTCCCTTTATATTGAAATGTTCACTTTGTTGACATAAACAGAGTAATGTGGAGGGCACACACATGATGTGTTTATCTCAAACATGAGCTGTACAAGGTCACTTCCTATACCTATACTACAGTGGCACAACGATCACAAGTGTCACTGCCATGCTTGGCTTGCAATGGATGTTGTGGCTTGTCTACTTTGTAGGCCTTATATCACTTTGTCCAACTTCTAAACAAGGTGCCCATGTACATTCTCATGCACCCCTCATGTCGCATTTTGTGTTTGCCCGGATGTATTTAATCAAGGGCTTATCATATGCATGCACAACATACCGGTTCTGTGCTTTCACAAGACCAGCTGCAACTGACAGGAACTTAGCAAGCCTCCAACACACAGCATTTACACACAGCATGCACACTTGAAATTCTGAGCATGCATGCTTGTCTTCTTTGCTCTTTTGTACTCACACCTTCCCACGTACACATGCACAAACATACACACCTGCACAGATTCGTTGCGACGTTACAGGAGAGCGCTCATGTCATGTATAGTAAAAGAACGCGGAGCAGATGTGCGGTGCAGTATGTCAAATTGAGGTCAGCACTCAGCTGTTTCAGATGTTATACCCCGAGGAACATTGTCATATGCGAAGCAAAACCATCTGCAATAGCAAAATGTGTCTCTTAATGCAGACATATATACACACACGCACACACACACGTTATTCATTGTAACTATGCTACAAAAGTGACAATTATATTAGCATCAGAAAACTTTGCTGCTCATCACGATGCCCCTTTCAGAATTTATTCATTAACATTCATTAACCATGGTGAAAACGTCAGAGCCATCGAAACACATTTGTTTAGCCTTCGTGGAGAATTTGTTGATAAAAACTTTTTTTTTGTACGGAGATTAAATTCAAGACAAAATACAATAAAGAAACTTTTAGAATGTGTTTTTTTTTTTTTTTTGCTTCCTAGAATTTTTTTAAACTTTAACCCTTACATTCCTGTTTCTTGTGTGTGACCCTGTCTGATTTAAGTGTATCGTGAAATGTTGGGCGATATTAAAATCTCCAGAAACTCGGTTTTTGAACGGTGTATTAGATGACCAGGCAAGTAATCACAAGGTGGCGCAAACTCTATAAAATACACATCACGCCCAAAGTCAGCTGGGATAGGCTTCAATGCACTTGCCACCTTAATGAGGATAAGCAATATAGGAAATGGATGGATGGTTTCATGCTAAAGAAACATCTGTGGCTATTTCCTTGCTGAAAGAGAAGTCATGCCACAGAAGCACGTCCTGCTGTGTCATTTACTGACTTAAATCCAATAAGGACTTTTTGAATTACTTTTCAAATCTTCTTACTAAAATAATGCTGATAAAGGATTTTAATATTCATGTGTGCTCTCCTGAAAAATCAAGATTTTTAAAGTCTTATCGACTCCTTTAATTTTGTGCAGGTTGTGACTGGCCTTATACGTGAACAAGGATGTACTTTAGACGTTGTTGCTGTGTGTCAAATTTGAAAGTCTTGGACACCCATTTGATTAACTTTTTTATTTTCTGTCTCCTTTTCCTGTGCTGGCGTTAAATCTGCCGCAGAAATCAAATTTTTAACCCTCTCGCTGCTGTTGTTTCTCTGATGTATTTGATGAGAAGTCAGCTCATGGTTCCACTCATCCAGCCCTACTAAACTGACACTGGTGGCTCCATTAAAAACTGTGTGTTAAAAAAAAAAAAGACTCGAGCCCGAGTTTACTGACAGAACTTTCACAGCTAAACAGAATTCCCGCAAACCTGAAAGTGGAAAAAAGATGAGCTTCAGGTCTCTTACCTAATCTTGAAAGACTGCTGGCGCTGCAACCAGTGTACTATTGAGGACGCCAAAATAGAATATTAGTTTAAACTAATTGAGTTAAACCATCACAACAACCATATGCACACAAACCCCATCAACCTATTTACGTAGACTCTTTCCTTGCAATAGGTTTTAAGAGCATGTATGTCACGGATGGAATGGAGAAGGGTTTATTGGAGAACACAAACTAACAGACTCGGCAAACTGATAGGACTTAACAAAACGATAACATGACTGACTGACTGACTAACCGAAACAGACTTGAAAACGACAGGAACCAAAAAGACATGACGACAACAATGATCCGACGGGGCGTGAGGGGCAGACAGGACTTACATACATGACAGGTAACAAGAGGTAGGTGAGATTAATCAAACTAATCATGGGCACACAGGAGGGGAGGGGAGAGCACAGACAGAAACCATGACAACAGACACAATGGAATAGCTGGGGACGTGACAATGTAGTTTGCAAGATTAAGCCACCCCCCCCCCCCATTTACCTAATGTACATCACTTTGCAGTAATGGTTGATTTCAAGTGCTCAACAAATAAAAAAGAGAAACCTTTACCCATTGCGTTTGTAAAGCATGTTTTTTTTTTAATGCAACTATCTATTTTAATTTTTGTGACTTCAAAATGAATTGTGGTTCTAAAATGGTCCTAAAGATCCGTATGCTTCAATTAAAGCAGTGACAATATTACCAATTTTATTCAAATCAAAGAATGCATAACAAGCATTCTTGATGTACAGACAGGTACACACAACTGTTTCCACAAGATTAGATGAGCAAAGAGCGAGCTACCTCCTGATAGGCAAATAATGTTCAACCTCCGACTCTTCACTTTTGCTGGCCTTCTGCTGCTCTCCTCCACCTATTAAATGGCTCCCCTGCATGTCTCACAATGTCACGCTATCACCTGTGGAGAACTGGGGTAGATGAGTATAACGCAGTGAGATTGCATCTGTGTGCATTGCATCTCTCCTTGCTCGTGCACTGAAATTCCCATTGTGGACAGTATTAATATTCACAGACAGGGGAAGTAGGTAATCTCTCATGGAAATGACAGTCAGAATGAGCCTTCGGGAACACTCAGTCATTAAATTCCAACCATGATCTGTCAATTGATCAGACCCACTCGTCTGCACCAATAAGAAACATCAGACTGAGAAGAAACGCGGATGGGTGATGATGTGCAGCCAAAACATGTTCTGTGTGGTTGTGCTGCTTTGCAAGATCACTAAACTAGGGGTTGAATGCATTGGCCTCACAAAATATGACAGTGGCAACAATATGAAGTGTGGGAAATGCAGAGGGTCTATTTTTCTCACAAAGTATGACTGTGGTAACACATGGAGTTTGAGAAACTCTGAGGATCTATATTCGTGTCAAGTGAAACTGTGTGGGCGGCAATTTGGATCACTGGTAAAGCATCTGCCTCACAGTTTAGATTCTGCCTACCATGCATGTCTCTGGTTGTCGAAGAAAACCAGAATACAAGGTGGAAACCCATGCAGGCAGTGATCGAACCCTGCACTTCTGAACTGTAAGAAGGAAATGCCACAGTGCTTCCCCATATTCATATTTACCTAGTATGTATGTATAATATACATACATAGTGAATAAGCAGAGTCGTGCCCATATTCTGTGTCTTTCACCGCTGTTGGTGTTTTGATTGTTTTTCTACACAAACGGTTGCATACTCTCGGGTAGCTGGAGCCAAAAACGTCTGAGTCTCTATTTTGTAGGTTTCCATCAAGAACATGATGGAAACAAAATTGCATTGTGGCAAACAAAATACCTAAGGAATCTAATTGTAGACTTTTATGTATTGATCATGAAAAAATCACAGTCTTTGTAAAATCTCAATCTAAAAACGAGGCTGAGACTAAAAAGTCTATAACTTGACATAAAATGAGAGCAGGTGTGATGATACAGCTCAGTCTCAATTTTACTTGGATTTTGGGGTCCAGAATTTGGTAATCGTGTTTACCCCGAAAGCGCATTATTTAGAACGTCTTGGAGGGGGAAAAAACAATTAAAGTCATGCAATCAAGTGTATTGGAAAATTGCATTTGGGAAATACATACTAAGATACTGATAATGTGTTTGCATTTGGGCAGTAAGATCAATGTTCTGGGTGAAAATTAATAGGATATAATTTACCATCTCGTAGTTGTTTTGGAATCCAATTGAAACACTTTCTGACAGGGGAGTCTGCAAGACAGTCACAATATATTTGGGTCTGCCATGTCAGAATGGTATCTTCCCCCACCATCGAGTTCAACACGCTACCTGGGAGTGATTGATTGACAGCTCCGTCCTTCTTTTCATTCAAGTGTCCAAGACATACGGCCACAAGTCCAATGACAAGCCCACAAAGTCAACCATCAAACTGTGTCCAAAGAGTGTCCTTGACTCAAGTGCAAGTAAAGGAAACTCCTATGTTTGAACATGGTATTTGTTATGGGCAATTCATGGCGAGAAGAGAAATCTAATTCCAGAACTCTGCTTGGGGTCTAGTTGGCAGGTTGAAATGAATACTATCAAACTACTGCCGCCATTTGTAATGCTGTTCTCTAAGAAGATATCAGCTTTGTCCAAAGTCATAGACTGTGTCCTCCAAAGTCCACATTTGAGTGCTGCATGACTAACTGCAGCTGCACTTTAACCGCATGGTGGTGCCCACATTTACGCTGTCCTTGAATCAAGCCTTCATATCTGGCCTTTGTTTCCTTTGTTTTGTTTGCAACGGATCCTGAGCAAGGACTACTTCGGAGAAAAAGAATGGCACAGTGAACTTGTGTGCTCTCTTACTTTCAGTGTGGCTGCCTTAAAATGAGGCTGCTATGTTGTGTCTGCTCCATCATTTTTTATAAAGTCATTAAAAGCACTGTATTCCATATAATTTAATAATAAATCAAATTAAAATAAACTGCTTGAATTGTGTATCCTTACATCACACTTTAGTGTGCTTTCACGAGACTTGCAGAGTATTGAATCCCGAGTCCTCTACTTGCCCTACACAGTCACTGTCAGCCTGGTAACTATCACGATTGATGTATGCAGGATGTGATCTAACGTTGCCATGACATTGGATATCTCCTACAGTGTGACACATTTGACGGGCGCACTAACCTGCCACGGTATTGTCTAGCTTGTTATCATCGCATCTGCAGCACATGCCACGTAGGCCTCCAAGAACACTGAGTGCTTGGGGCACAGGGAGCCTGGCGTTGTCTGAATTGGCTTCCTGATATGACGCTGAGTAACTCATCCAAATATCACCTGGCTCAAAAGGCACCAAGATGGATGTGAAATGTGGGAAAGTCAATGGAGGACAAAATGCTGGCCAGCTCCTTTGCTCATTCATGCAGAGCAGATGACACCTAATTGCTCCTCCACATCCAAAAGGGAACCCAGTAGACCCCTGGGATCCTATTTGTACAGTATGTAGACCATCTGCTGAAAGTCGTCTGGGATAATCTCCACATCATGTTAGATTTGCACATGGCCACCATGCAAAAACACAATTACCAAGTGTTGGGCTCTGACTAGGTGGCTCGGTAGAGCACTGGGTAGCACGTCCGCCTCACAGTTAGGAGGGTGCGGGTTCGATTCCACCTCCCTGTGTGGAGTTTGGATGCAGGCTCCCCGAGCCCACATGGGTTTTCTCTGGGCAATCCGGTTTCCTCTCACATCCCCAAAACATGCTTGGTAGGCCGATTGAGCGTTCCAAATTGCCCCTAGGTGTGAGTGCGAGTGCGGATGGTTGTTTGTCTCTGTGTGCCCTGCGATTGGCTGGCAACCAGTTCAGGGTGTCCCCTGCCTGCTGCCCGATGACGGCTGGGATAGGCTCCAGCACGCCCTCGACCCCCATGGGGATAAAGCGGTTCAGAAAATGGATGGATGGGCTCTGACTACTTCCAAGATTTTTTGCCATCACTGTCGACCAGTGTCTGCTAATCCGCCAAGCAGCTAATGCCACACAATTATGTAAGGATTTGCCATGTTTGTAATTGTTTTTGGTTCAGCTCAATTTCTGCGACGAGCTTTGAGAGTTTACCAATGAGATTTTGCTAAACACTGTCAATTTGTTTTGTCTTTGAACCATGAGGGATTTGCTGCAACTCAGCTTGCTTTATTGCTTATTAGCAGGTTTAGGCAAAGAAGAAAGGGGCTTCAATTGATCCATTGATCAGTAGGGATTCACATTTGTCTTTGCTCCCTTCCTTGACACAGCAACTATAGTATCAAGTTGATTTCGAGATTCTGTTGAGTTACTCAAGCAACAGATGCAATCTTGAAATCACTGTGTTCTTAACTTTACCATCCATTTACCCTGCAATTGTTTAGCATTTTTCTCAACGAAGGCCTAAGATCATGATTGCCTAAACATATAAACATTTCTTATATGAGTTACTGAAAATTGAAATTCTCACTATTTGTGCTGAAAAATAATTTGTTATAATTCATTTTTCAGGAACTCCACCTACTGCATGAAGGTGTCCATGTCTCTCACGGTGGCAGAAAATGACACAGACCTCTGTTACAACTCCAAGATGAGGTTTTTTGAGAAGGCAGAGCTAAGTAAAAGCAAAGACATTACCTGCACAGGCATCGAAGATTATATCCAGCCAGGAGCGGAGCCCCAGATTGTCTGGTACAAGGTAGACTAAAGTCTTTCTCTTCAATACACTGTAATTTTCTAAGGAAGCCTCCCGTCTATACAATAACATAGGATACAACCTGCACAAAAGAATCACTGTTGGAGGTGGGGGGCTGCGAGGGCATGACGACCCTTTCCACCCAGAAATATGGTTCAATCCCCATGTGCCAGGCCAGATAATTGACTTTTGGGTATTTTATCTATATTATTCTGGGAATTTATTTCCACATTTTTAGCCATCACCCAAAGGGAACATATAATGAAAGCTTTCTTGAAGAATTTTTGAAGACTTTTTCAGGTTTGTAAAAAAAAAAAAAAATGCTTTAGTTTTGCGGGGCCCCTGGGATATCCTGCATCACCTTACATTAAAAAGACAACAGTGTTGAAAAAAGTCGATAAATGAATCCACTGGGGAATTAGACTGCTTAGTTCCCCATTGAAGGAAAGATACTGTATTCAGCATTATCACAGTTGAAAAAAGCTCAGAGCTCTTAATAACATGTCCCTTAACGTTTTTTTTGTCAAAATTCCCCAAGGATAAAGATTTTCAACAAATTTAACACAAGGTCAAAATGACTCATTTTTCAAAATGAGCCTTTGCTCACCCCGCCCTCTCATGAGTGGTGTGATGCGAAGAAGGACTCAGCTACCATGACGACAAGAGGCACAGCTATTGTGGATGGCAACGTGGTGAAACCCAAACGAGGGTCTAAAAACAAGAGTATTCAAGTTTTTGAATACCTTGTGAATGATTTGTGGATCCAATGTACTGCTTGAGCTCAGAGTGCAAAGCAATGAGAAAAGTTCTTTTGTATATTAATTTACACCGTTACGACACGACTAACACTAAGAAATAAAACCTTTCTTTCTGCTTTGTACTTCAGTTAAAATGATTTCAATCACGACTCAGCCTCTTTTTTTCTCGCTCTTTGCTTGTGTCATGCTCGCAGCTTGCATAATGCCACTTATGCATAGTCAATTACCAACGATTAGATGAGATCTCACACTTTATTTTTGTTTTTCATCCAAGCTAACCAGTAACAGCTCTTTTAACGTCTAGAGACACAAACGCTCACAAACTAACCTGACAATTGTCACAACCTGGAACGGCACTTTGAACACGATGCCACATTGCTCTCTCTGCAACAACTGTGTTGTTGATGGATTGCCCAGATGTCCCCACACCTTTTCCTATACCGTGTCCAACAAATGAGCCACACTAGGCAGCCACATCACTTGTTCGGCTTCCCAGTGAATGTGATTAAAGTAGAGGATAATGGCTGAGGGTGTTCAAGCCTCCAGTTATTGGCTGTTCTTTTTATGTCTGAAGTCCAAAGCCAAAGTCCACAGTGCCCCACATTTTCTTTTGCTTCTGGTGTTCCGGTGGCCCCAAATTGTAGGGTGCTAAAAGTATAAAAAGTTTTGCTAAAAGTACATTAAATTAATTGATTGTTCGAGAGGTATATTTGTAACATTACAATCAAATGGGATTAAATTAAATTCAAAAGCTAGTCATCATCCTCAAAATGTCTTCTGTCTGCTTTCAATATAGGAGTGCGTGCCTAAACAATGGAGACAAACAATCGAGAGGAGGAGGGACACCCTGTCCATCAAGGAAGTACAAGAGGATGACTTTGGGAATTACACTTGTGAATTACAGTTTGGAAACTTTGTAGTGCGGAGGACTACCGAACTGTCTGTCACGGGTAAGGAGAAGTTCAAATTAAGTGTTATATTTATTCAGGTGGGTGGTACCTCTTAAAAGCAACTTGTCTAAATGTTAATCTGGAAGAATTATTACTTGTAATCGACTTGAGGGATAACAGCCAAGATGCACAAAAAGGGAAACGTTTTATCCACTTTAATGGTGTCAGAATTTTGTTTGTTTGTTTGTTTGTTTGTTTGTTTGTTTGTTTGTTTGTTTGTTTGTTTGTTTGTTTGTTTGTTTGTTTGTTTTCTTGCTTGTTTGTTTCACCAAGCTTTTAGCATAACAAATCATTTGAAGTTAACAGTACAAGAACAAATCCAATTTATAACTTCTATTTGTGGTGAAAAAATGCAGGGGGTTTTAATTTGCATACAAGCATCCGGGTGAAATTGCCCTGACATGGGCCGAACAAAAGGGTAAGGAGATTTCAGATGGTCCAGTGGCTACCGTCAATTTTCTGGCACAGGTTGATGTAAGTGCTGGCTGTTAGCTGCTATCAGATAGAACTTTATATCCTTGTAAAGTGACAAAGGCATGACTGCAGTAATGGCAAAGCAAAGTCTTAAATCACCCATTAATTCCACCCTTAATGTCTATATTGTATCTGCTGTTGAGACACTCAGAAGCAGGGTGTAAGACAGCTGGATTGATACGGTGTTCTTTTTGTAAAATGCAATCATAACAGGAAGTTCAAAAAATGACTGAAGGCAAAAAAAATGTATTACTACAGTGAAGCCTTGATTTTATGCCCCTCAATTTTATGCAACCTTCTGTCTGACTTTTTTCGTCAATATTGTGACCAAGATACAAATTTTTGGTGGAACTTAAACACATCAGCGGTTGCAGCACAACATGATAGAAGAGGAACATTAGTCCCCTGTTTTACTGGATTTTTTCTTTGTCGCCTTACATGAGGTGGGACAGACTGTGGTCCTAATGAAACTGTGGGAGACATTTCCCCCCCATCCCCAGTGCCCTCTCCGCCTATGTTCACACGCATGTAAAAGTTTAGAGCCTTCAGTCAACCTAATGTTGTATTTTGTCCTAGTTCTTTCTCTTTGATGCTCGCTATGCTCATAGTAATTACCAGGAGGCCGCCTTCTCAGATTAACTATTTAATGTATGCCAGAAAGATTGAAACACAGCTGTGGAGCCTGCTTTGCGAGAATGCGAAAGAAAGTCTTAACTCCCACCTCTAGGATTCCTACCCTTATACTCTTGGCTGCCCACCTACAAGGGGGCAACTCTGCCTAGCCTGTGTGATAATGTGTGGCCTTGCAGTCTGAAATCCACTCGTATGTATGTGCAAAAGAGTGTCATAGAGAAGGGAAGCCAGTGAAAGCAAGACAAGGGTCACAGCAAAATAACGCCATAGCTCAAGCTACTTAGCTAATCACGTATGCCAAAGAGGCCTATTCTCGCACTAACGTGTATTTTGCATGTGTACCCATATTTCCTGGTAGCTACAAAAGCAGTCCCACGCTCAGTCCACTTTTATGTTTTGACGGTTTCAGCAGTACAATTAAATTGTTTTTGTTTTGTTTTGTTTTCTATTGTGTAGAACAGTGCCTGCTTAATAACACATTACATGAAACTGTTGGAGCTCTGATTTGGGTGAAAAAACACTTTTTCTCATGCACTGCCATTCCACATTGAACCATACATTTCCATTTGGGCCAGAGAAGAAAACTTGAGAATAGAGGAAGTATTGAATAGATAAAGTTTTTAAATTGAACTTCTAAGATTGCTAGATTGTTTTTGCTCAGACGTGACCTTTCAGTCATCCAGAATAAGCACATATACCATTTTAAGCAGTGTTTTCATCAACCTCCCACTGATAATTCAAATCACCAACAAATCCCTCTCACTTTCCTTCATCAACAGCTGGCAGGCCATCTCAAAACAGCTCAATTGGACAAAAGGTCATATTCCCCAAAAATATAATGAAGGCCAATATAACACCAGGGAAACTCCTCACCGACTGATGGAAAGTGTTTTTTGTTGTGGTTGTTTTTAAAGGAAATTCAAAATTATATTCTTTTAAGAAAAGAGCAGAGTTTGATACTTTGGAGCAGGATAAAGTGGAGGTGATGAACTTGATATACAAGGATCATCAACTTTAGTGTGTCACTGCATTTAATGAGCCTTTGACCAGCTTTTTTTTTATAAGTTGAGGTAGCACCCCGTCAGCCATACTTTTCTAGATGAGCATATACCGTAAATAGCCACAAAGTGGGATGGTGACAAGAATCGTGGAAATACATTGTGCTTTGCATAAAATGCAGCTGCGTTTTCCTTTGCACTAACTGATGCACCGTCACCCTGAGGCTCTTCATCTGCCTTGAAGTTGAGATCTGACAAACTGCACGAAGAATATTGTAAACAATTGGACATATATATAAAATGTTGCTAACTAGAAGCTATGGTCCTGCCTAACCATAGCAAGGAAAGAAAAGAAATACATACTTTTAATAGTTCAAATGGCTTATACATGAACCAGCATCTTTGTCTTCTGTCTATGTAATTTTGAGTAGAATGAACGCTTTCTTTTTTTTTTGTCTGTAAAAT
Source organism: Syngnathus leptorhynchus (assembly GCF_054491065.1). Taxonomy (NCBI): domain Eukaryota; kingdom Metazoa; phylum Chordata; class Actinopteri; order Syngnathiformes; family Syngnathidae; genus Syngnathus; species Syngnathus leptorhynchus. The sequence goes on from NC_141195.1 coordinate 21,000,127, forward strand.
ATATAAATTAATCGCTTTGAATCTTTAGTGCTAATTATAGTTTGGAAGACCAAAACAATGCCTTTAAACCCTTTTAGTGTCAATTGACCACAGTGTAGAGTGATTTGTCACTGTGGAGCATAGTGGATCCATTATGAATTCACTTTGAAATCAGCTATTTAAATGTCTGATATCACTTGTTACACAAAGACTTTGGAAAAAAAGCATTCTTTGTAAGTGGAGAATTATCATCTTTTTACGCAGCTCCTGAAATTGATGCTGCATTTATATGTCAAAGTGGATTCTTTTAATTCCTTAGGTTAAATCCTTTAATGGTATTAAAAGTCTACTCATAGCCTGGTTTATACTTCACTTGTCAGCCCTATTTGGTTTCTCCCATGTTCCCGTTGATTCATTAGCATATGAGGGAGGTTGGAACAGAATTTCATCTTAATTGACAAGATAATTAACATGCCTAGAAAGGAGATGACCTAGTGAGATGATTCATGAAGTGATCATTTACAGGAATTTAAACTCCACAGTGCAATCAGCAGGTTTTATTTATTTATTTATTTTTGTTTACTATTAGTGGGAAGAGTAAAAAATAAAAGTAAATAAATCTTTTTTCCGTGAATTCCACTACTGTTGGCCTTTCAAATGCGTTTTTGGTAAAAATTATTTGAATGCACATTTACAATCTGCAAAGCCTCTGGGAGAATGTCCTCCTGTTGCGTCTGGCCCAAAATATCTTGAAATCTCAAGACGACCAAGGCATTTGGGAGTGAAATAGGCTGCCCAGTGTCAACATGTTAATTTGTTTTAAAATGAATTTTGTTTGACTGCATTAATAAACAATGTAAATTGTAGTTATTTATCTCGTGTAATTTTTATGGATCACTTGTGTCCGTTTGATGTTATTTTACTGACCATTGTAGTTCTTTCTTTCTTTCATATGAAGATTTGCTACAATTTTGCCTGTGTAAGTGTTGACGTCCATATTTTCACACCCTTAGAGGGGCGCCATCTCAGTGCGAGCTTGCTGCCTTAATTAAGGTTGTCATTCAAGCATCTCGTTTCTTTGGAAACCACCTGGCTGCTCCATAGCAACTTTGATCAAAATCTTGGTTGTCATCTCCTCTGTTGTGAGGGTGTTATTTTGCTCTTTTGGACCTTGGACTTGTGTGGCTATTCCTAACTGCTGTATTCGACTTTAAAAGTTCTAACATTATTTTGTGCATATCGTCAATCGATATTAGCCATTCCTAAGTGTGGCTCCCTTATAATATATACATAAATAAAGTGGGAAATCTATTATCATTCACAGTGATGTATTATGATACAGTGATCATTTATCATACACCCAATACATAAAGTATGTGTATGAAATTGTAGATTTGCATACTGCTATCAAGCCAAATCTTGTTGGCACTCCAGCATGCAGGAGATAAGAATGTTCTCAGCACATTTTTTCTCGAGGGCTCAGAAAAGGCGCTAAATAAAGCGAACATGAGACTCAGTCCCACTCTGAGCAATTCAGGCAGGTTTCCATTTGATGCCACCAAAAATAAGCATCATACCAGTGGTACGGTTGCTTCAAGAAAAGGGTGAAGCAAGAGAGTAAAAAAGCATCATGCAGCATGTGCACATCCTTGGTTCCACAATTTTTGTTTAAATGCAGGATGCAATTTCCCTCTGGATTTATAACTTTTGTATAACTTGTTGGGAAGTTGTAAGGGTATGAGCTTATCATAAGAAATCAAGGGTAAAGTACTTTCTGTTACCATAGCTATTCCTGGCAGATCCAAACCATATGAACCTGCTGACAAGGAAAAGTTCCAACAAATAGTTTGGCTTTACCAGTGTAGCACAAGGTCAGATGATTTGGGTCGGTGTCCCCTTGTTTGATGTGGTGGTTGGGTGGGTGGGGGTCGAATTATGGACACTAATGCTGTTTGGTAAACCATAAGCTTGAAATATTGCAACCTATTCGGTCCCCGTTGGTTTAGAGTTGACTCATGTTAAGCTATTAGAGATTCGAGGAGTTGAGGAGAACAACAGAGTGAGGACCGACAAATGTTTTGAGGTAATGAGGTATTTGGTGTAGAATTTCATGGAGACGTCAATAAAAGATGACATCACTTGACACATCACAATCATCACACACCAGGATTTCTGACACTGGGCAGCACATTTCTCTCTGGAATACCTTGATAGTATTGACATTTTATTTTCCCCTCCATAGATTTAAGACACTCTGATGGAGCAAAGCAGCCCCAGAAGAGTCTCCTCCATGTTTCACAGTAGGGACAGTGTTCCCGTCTTGGTAGTCTTGGTAGAGCTGATGTGCCTTGCTGAAAAGTCCCAGTTTTTTCTTGTCTATCCATTGAACATTCTCCCAAAAGCTGTGTGGCTAGACAAGATGTTGTTCGGCTCTTGATTTATTTTTAAGAGTGGTCCTGGTCGTATCCCATAAAGTGGACTTAAGGTACACACCCCCAGCTGCCCAGTGGATATCAAAGCTTTGCTACCCCCACACACATTTTACCCGGAGGACACGAACAAGCCACGCCTTGGAGATTCCCAAGTTGAACACCAAATGCCTCGACAGGAGCTTTCTCCACTCTGCAATTATGATAGGTAACAGCCTTGCCCCCTGCAGTTGTTGAAGACATTACACAAAATGGCATCCACACCTTTAAGAGGAGACTCAACAAACTCAGTATGTGACCGCAATCCTCAAGCTCAAAGACATTTTGTCATCCAAACATTCTGTTTACATGCTCCAGTCTGAGTAGCTGCAGATCACCTCCTTAAGCTTTCTATGCTTTGTAGCTGCTTCTTGACGTTTTTTTTTTTCAAACAATACTCCAACTACAATTCAAAAGCTTTTTTTCACGTTAATTTTCCCAAGATGTATTTTGTCCGTATGTGTATGTATACAGAGTAGATGTTTCATGGAATGCAAAAACAATACACAACCATCTAACATTAAAATTAAACATTCAAAAGCATTTTACAAAATAAAATAGTTATTGGAGCGTTTTGCTTTGCCCAGAATAAAATAAAACCAAAACAAATCAGAAAGCCTGCAAAATGTATTCACTTAAACTAAAATAATCAAGGAATGACACTAATTAATTGTTTGATTTGAAATCCTGCATGGTTCATGACCTATCTGGTAACCCCCTGTCTTCTAAACCCTCAAAACGCACTCAAAGGGGGCGTTGTCTGTAGGACATTTGAAGGAGAGGGTTGGGCGTTTTCTGGTTGTGATTGACAGCAGCAAGCGACCCAAATAATTGCCATACAAGCTATGCAAATTGAATTAACCAAATGCTGTGCTAAAAAAAAAATCACGGACCTACAAATCGATATAAAGGTGTCCACAAAAGCTACCATACCAACTCCGACTCACTACCGAGGCGTGGATGATACCGAGATGGTTTTATACCCAACCATGCAAACACTTGATGGCTCATGCACAAGTAGAGACTCAAAGATGATTCCTTGGGTGGCACAGTGGACGGCTGATTAGCACATCCACCTCACTCTTCTGAGGGTGGTCTTTGAATTTGCACTGCAGTCTCCCTGTTTTCATTGTGTTTGCATGAGTTTTCTCCAAAAGCATGTCTGTTGTGGTCATTAAAGGTTCTTAGTTTTCCTTTGTCATGAATGTGAGTGTGTATGCTTGTTAGACGATTATGTGCCAACGGGTTGGCTGGCACCCACTGTGTGCCTGCCTGTCACCCAAAGTCGGCTGGGATAGACTCAGAATCAAGCATGAGCCAAAAAAAAAGATCAGGTTTAGAAAACGGATGGATGAGATGCTATTTTCTGGCAGCGTGATAAATTCTGGGTCACGGTGGAATCATCATAGAGGAGCTAGAAACATTAATGTGATTAAAAGACATGTGATTCATTCTATGTGTACCGTTGTTGGACTCAACAAAGCAATCATCCACAATGTTAGCGGTCAGTCCTGCCGACTGTGAAGCCCCAATCCAACATTTATGTACCTTTGCAGCAAGCCTCTGTCACACATTCAAACTTGCCAGATATCAATCAATTAGCATACTGTGCTTACAAACGCTTCTCTTGCACGTTCTACATCTGGGTCATGTAATTAAGATGAAGTGTAGCATAATTAATGCCTTTGCTTGGCTAATTAGCACTCACTTAGGGCTGTAGTATTCAAGTTGAGGGAATTGGTGCTAAATTTGTGTTAATGTAATTCCACACTAAAGCAGTAATGAGTGAGTCGACGGATGGATGGATGGATGGATGGATGGATGGATGGATGGATGGATGGATGGATGGATGGATGGAGGGAGGGAGGGAGGGAGGGAGGGAGGGAGGGAGGGAGGGAGGGAGGGAGGGAAGGTAGGTAGCTATATATGTATATGTATAGATATACAATACTGTATAAGTCACAAGATGTTGCATTGTATCTAAGCTATAAAAATCAAGTGTCAAGGGTGCAAAAGTAATACCAGTGACAAGCCATTTTGCCTTTAAAGCAGGTTCAACCGGTGGTCTTTGGCCTCTAGTGGTCTGTGGCGGTATTGCAGGTGGTCCGCGAAATTGGAAATGGAAAATAATTGGTAGACAAGGATGTGGCTGTCTTTGTTGCATGCGCACACAAGTCTGCATACCACCCTCAGTCAGGGTGATTGCTTACGGGCTCTTAGGTCAGTAGTGCTGCCCCATGGCTTATTGATGTCATGGTAATTGATTGTACTGCTTGCCGGCAATACTGTTTTTTTTTTTTAAATGGCCATACAGCTGGCTTACACTGAAATTGATTGCAGTGTGGAGGGCGCCCCTGCAAGATCTTTTTCTCTCCACCACAGAGACTTTAGAATCGGATCAGCACTTATTTTTTTTATTCTAATGTGGAAAGTTCATTTTCTTTCTACACACAGTAGTCATTGGCTAGCTCCTCCGATGAGTACTAATATGTGCCTGTGTTATCACTGCCATACTTTTCCACATGCGGGTTGGATTATGGCTCCTGTGCGGAGTTTGCTATTCTCCCCCTGCCAGCGCGGGTTTCCTCCAGGTACTCTGGTCTCCTTCCACAGTCCAAAGATATGCATGACAGGCTTTATTGAACATCCAAATTGCCCGTAGGTTTAAGTGTGAGTGCGACTGGTTGTTCATCTATGTGTGCCCTTCGATTGGTTGGCCATCAGCTCAGGGGTAGTCTGCCGTTCGCCTGATGTCGGCTGTGATATGCTCCAGCACATTCGCGATCCTCGTGAGGATAAGTGGTACAGAAAATGGATGAATGGACTACGTACATTACCATTTACAAAGAGTAGACTAGACACATAAGACGCGTTTGAAAATTCATTCTGACACGCATGCACTACTTTGTGAGTGGGTGTGTTCAGATAAGCAGAGTGCAATCCACTCCCATTAACTTCCCAACGCAGCCAGTGCTAACGCATCATGTCCCCAGTTAGAGTGCCCCGTGTGTGCTCTGGCACTCCATTTTTCGTGGACTGTGACAGAAAGGCAAGTTTGACAAATGCTCTGAGATTTTGATGATCATGTGATCCCATTGACTGGAATCGTAATTTTGATCCATAAATGATCATTCGTTCAGATCCTAGATGGGAATCGTATTTCTTCAGGAGAAACCTTAAAAATGTATTCCAGACAGAAGCATCCTCCTTCCAGGATAACCCAACTGCAACGAATGCCAAGTCAGCAACATGTCTCACTCCTATCTATGCAATGATATTTAAATGGCATAAGTCAATAGAATGTAATAGTTTGCTCGTGATTTCATCTTGACTCATGTTTGTGGTTGTGATTCAACTAATTTAATCAATTTTCCCCCCAAAAGTGTGGCGAAGCCAGCTTGGAAGAGGAACGCATCTTGGGTGTGAAATCCTCAATGCACAATTGATGTTTGCTCTATGAAAGGCAAATGCCCTCAGAGTCAAAGCTCAGGAACATTTCTTTGGAAGTCCTCGTTGTTGTTACTTCCAGTTATGGCCAAGATTTTTTTTTTTCATAGAAATAGTAGTCCAACTTGTGGGAGCTTGTACTCACACAAGTAATTAAATACAAGTTTACAACTTTACGGCAGAGCCTATCTGACCAAAGTGTGCCCGTTGGAGGACTTAAGAGATGCTCTGTGTACTGTTTTTACCCCGCAGCGCAGGCTAAATCGAAAGTAGTCTGCGAAATGTGTGATCTACCAAGCCAAGCAGAGATAGAAGTTGTCCTTGGGAAGCTAACATAAACGAGATCATCTTTGGAGCTGGAGGAAGCAACTTGTAAAATCTTAATTAAAAGATTGTATCACACATAGTTTTGCATGTGGAAAATATGGAAATAATGGACTTAAAAGACAAGTTTTCACAGTTGGAGCAGAGAAATAATTTACCATGCAGAGAGTAGGCGGAATGAGAGAACTGCCAGGAGAGAATCTGCATTTTTTAAAAATCCACAGAGATGATCGCCTCAATACAGCAACTGCACAAACTTTTTCCAGTGCACCCTGTTCTCTTTACTGTCCTCATTATAGAATGAATGAAACACAAACGAATGAACACAATCAAAACAAATCACAACACATGCTGAGTTTGCCAAATATGCCTAATGGCGACTTCCCCTCTTAAAGAGTTCCAGCAAGCAGAATGAGGGCAGTGTTTCACCTCTGTTGTTGTTTTGTTATTTTGATGCATTTGTAAATTGATTTTTTTTAAAGCCTCAAAAGATACCAAGATAAAACAAATTGGCAATTGGATGACATGATGCTGGTTGGTACAGCCCTGCATATCATCACATGAAATCAGAAATATATAATTGGATTCTGACTGCTTTGGGCTTCTTAGATCCCACGTGTGTGTCACAGCACACAGTTATCATAACAAGACTAAGTACGACATCACAGGTTGTTATTCTTTTTTTCTTTGGGACTGCAATTTTCATCTTTTGCTGGAAATGAAGTGTAGATTTAGTTTTCTGTGTTTGTCCACTACATGCCACCAACATGGTTAATAGTTTGAAAAAATAATACACATGGAATTTCATACTAATTGTAATTTATTTAGGATCTTGTAGAATGATTTCTCTTTTGCTTCTCAACTTACTGTCACTCCACTTTTGTTTAGCAAACTGTAAAATCTTTTTCTTCTTCCACTAGCGCCACCTTTCTTCTGTGACTCATCCTCAGCATCCTTATATTTTCAGCCACTTGCCTCAAAATACCTCACGCTTTGTCCTACCACTTATCCTCATTTTGAGAGAATGAATTTCATCAAGAATCGGTCCCCTGCTGAGGGATCAGCTGTGCGATGAGTGACAATCTCCCTAATTAACACTATCTCCGCATTGTACAAGGGGTCACCTATAAATGCCAGTTTCGTTCTGTTCTGTCAATTGTTGTGCTGGATCATCTCAAAAATCTTGGCATTTTCTCGGGAAAGAAATGGACCTGGGTTTTTATTATGTGATGTTTGTGCAAGAGTTCCATATTTGTTTGCATTATATAACATCTATTGATTTTTTATTGGGGGTTTTTTCTACTGTTTGTATTTTTGAAAAATGATGCCAATTTAGGGCCAGGGAAGTGGTGCTCATTTTAAAGAAGCAGCTTGCTTTTCCTGAGGAAACTTATTTTCAGCAACAACATAATAATGGTAGCAAGCTGCTACGATGCAACTAAAGTCAGCTTTTTCTTGGGGGCAGAGTGAAATATGTGGTTCTGAAGTTGTAATGAGGTAGTAGTTGCAAAACCTTGCACGCTAAAGCAGACTGCAGAGTTTTGTCAATTACCAAATGTTATTCAACAAAGGGAAGAAACAGAAAATACCAAAGCAAAATGATTAAAAAAAGAAAAATAGCCGATGCATAAAAGTTATAAACAGTCGAAAACTAAAAAAGGAAGACATGGAGCCACAGCAAAACTGGCTCTAAATAAAAATAAAAAAAGTGAGAACATGTCAACTACACAATTAAAGGAACACAGTGATGAGTGCCAGAGAGATGGAATCTTAAATGCTCAAGTTAAGAAGAAACATGGAATCAAGGACAATGGAACTACTTACTCTATAGACCAGAATAAACAAGTACAAACTGGAATCTGGACACGACAAAGCAAACAAAACATTCACTAAAACTAGCAACGGTGGCAAGGAAGCAGTAGTGTGGCTTCTTCTTCTCCACTTAAGAGCCCAGTTTCAGGTGTGTGCAAGATGCTCCACCCTTATACACTGGGGTGGGGAATATAAAAAAAAAAAAAAAATGCCACAGACTACAGAATAACAAAAGCTGTTGGCTCAAATGACAGGCTTGCTCACTTTTCAATCTACAAGAAGAAGAGCTGGGATTTAATTTTCCTATGTGAAAAATGTTAACCACACATCTCCAATAACGTTTGCTTCGAAAAGCCGCTATCTACTTTCCTGCGTAATTCTCCTCCTGCACACACACACACACACAGACACACACGCACATGCATACACTTGCTCTTCATCTGCCGAAGTGGTCTTTAATGAAGTGTGAAGAGCGCACTGCAACGACCAATCCCCCTCCTCCTTTTCCTTCCTCTGTTTTCATCTTCCGTCATGTCACCCCAGGGAGCCTCAGCAAGAGTCGGACAGAGCGCCACACTGAGCATAAGACAGGAAGAAAAGTGATGGGAGGGTTAATGAGATAGAACAAGGTGTTTTTTTTCCTCTCTCTTGCATCAACTTCTCAGCACCCCAACCCTCTTCGACCCATCCATTATCATATGATCACAGGGATGTTTTAAGATGCTCTCCCCCAGCTGATCATAACATCAGGTTGCTCGCTGAGTTTGTGTGCATGTGTGTTGTGAAGCAGGTCAGACTTGATGTGCTTGGTGCCCCTCAGCTAAAAGCCGGCCCACTCTCCCTCATAATAACGCACCGCAGAATTTGAATTTCCCGGGCAGAAACACCCCAGGTCACCAAATGTGTGTGGTGTTTGCATGCCTCCAACATAGCTGAATCTCATTGGAATCATCAGCAGTGTATAATCAGGAGTATTATTATGTTTTAGCGTATCTGAATCAATTTTGTATCGTGCAAACTGGAGGTTGTGGCTCCATGTACACAGTCAGACATCCGTGCTTCACTTTAAATCCAGCCTTGTTTGGTGTCAGAGCTCCTTCTCGCCGTGTCACGGTGAAGCAAATAATCTCAGCACACTTTGCGGGGAAAGGGATAATTAAAGTAATGAGGTTAATTCACACAGCACTGAAGCATGCCAAGCACAAGCAAATGCATCTATTGCTTTTCTCCTTTCCATTTATTTTGCATTTGATCGGAATTTGTCATTAATGAGCTCTCAGAAACCGGACCGTTTCTCCTTCCACTTCTAAGGACCATATTTGTAGTCTTGTCTTTATCCAACACGAGCAACCCATGAATGCAGATGTGTGCTTTCTACTCTTTCAGCATCGATCACAGCACCGTTCATTTAAAAAAAAACAGGCCCTGGTGCTCTGCTTTTCCAAGTGCGTATCATGGAAAACCTACCTGCTGTTGCATGCAGGGATTCATTAGCATTAGGAACCTCTGAGTGCATATCCTCTGTTACTAAGCCAGCTCGTCATTTTTCAAAGAGAAGATTTTGCTTTTTTTCATTTTCCATCCATCTATCTTCTGAACTGCTTTGTCCTCATGAGGCCCGCTGCCATGCTGGAGCCTATACCATCAATAGGCGCACTCTGAACTGGTCGCCAGCCAATCGCAGGGCACACATAGACCACTAACTTCACACTCACAATCACACTTAAGGACAATTTAGAGTGCCCAATTACAAATGTTCATTTTTGGAAATGGGGGGAAAAACTGGAACAAGCACTGGGAGAACATGCATAACTTCCTCACAGGAAGGCCGGTGCCAGAATCGAACCCTGCTCCCCTGAACTGTGAGGTAGACATGCAAAGCAGTGTTCCACTGTGTCGCTTTTATTCATCTAAGTTTTGAAAATGTCCTATGCAGTTGGCCTGATACATGTTTTTTTCTTAAGCATTTCCTTGTGAAATAAATTACAGTTGATCCAAGCAGCAGCTGTTGCACCATACATTCTTCCTTTTCTGTGTTGATTCAAATATTTGGTCTTTGAGTTACTAAAAGTCCTCTCTCCATTTGTCTTTCTTGCAGCTCCTTTGACAGACAAACCACCCAAAATTCTCTCCCCATCCGAAAGCCAGACCAGCATCATTGAGATGGCTCAAGGTAAAGGTACACACTGCATGCTAGCACTGGTCCCTTGCATGTGTCAGTCGCCGGTGCATATGGTGTCTTACTCACAGCATTTTTTTCCCTTTCAATCCAATGGCATTATTTCAGATTTTTTGATTAGCGAATTCCAACATCCCATCTCCAAAATCAATTGTTCTACTTATAGTATGTTGTATACATGTTCTGAGGGAATTGTGAGTTTAGCAACGAGTGGGTAAATTGTATTTACACTCAACAGATCTAACATGCTCATGCACCACCAGGGTACCTTCTGTTTACTCCAATGTAATCAATCCACAATTAATCCCACTGCCTCTTATTTATGAGGAACCATGGCAAGCTCGCGTTACTGCCTTAGACCACCATTTTCTCTCTGGAGTTCCTGGGAAAACTCCAGATCAAAGCCTTATTTGGAGCAAGCTGAGCCTTTGCAAAAGCGAAAATGGGTCATGTTTTTTTTGTTGGGGGAGGGGGGGGCATTTCTGGAGTTACACTGAAATAAACTAGCACAGATTGCTGTAGCATCAAATTAATGATAGATACAAATCTCTTTGAAATGTGTGTAATTCATATTGTTCCGATAAAGTGTTTTATAAAAGTTCCGCATGATCTATGTGAGGATTTCTGCAAAACTCAGAGGGACATGGATAAGTGGGCGATTTGTTTTCACAGTCCGTTCACATTGGCACCAGATAGGCCAATACAGTGGTGTAATAAAACACTTGCTGTATGCAACAGATGGGACCAACTTGCAACTGACCATCACCCACAGCACTAAATTGAATCGACATATATTGTCGTGTATGGAGAGAGCTGTAAAAACTAAAACTAAATTTTGAACTTATTATTGTAAAGCATCAAGAGCAATCTACAAAAGATCCGGTGGACAATACTGAACAAGGTCAAAGGAAAATGAGGAAGGTTCAAGATATCTACAAAACGTCAAATGAAAATAGTTAATAGGAAAAAAATGTGTAAAATCATTTTCACAAGATTCACAAGCCGGAAGGAGTCCTACCTACTCATGCCTTGTTTTACAGCAGATGGAAGTGAGTACCTGACAGCAAACTGGCTCAAATGGTTAATGTGCCTGTAATGTAGAGGTGTAAATTGTGTTCCTGTTAGAGGGAGAAAAAGGTTTCTGTGAAGGGAAGCACCTATCAGTGTTTTACAGAACTGCTGCACAGACAGTGTGCTGACTGTACAGGAGCAAACTCATTTTTCCATTTATAGTAGGTGACAACATTTATTGGCATTTGCTGGTGACCACATTCTTACATTTTTGGAGTCAAATATAATAGAAGGATTGAGAAGGTTTTGTAGGGAGACTAATTATTTTTGTGGTTATTCACTAAATCTGCCCACTAAAAGATGTAGAAAAACAATTGTGATTGTCTCTTTCTAAAAGATATATTTGAAAAATGTAATGCCGTGCAATATTGACACATTTTTAAATGAATACACCAATGAAAACCAAGTAAAATGAAGACAAATGGTTTGGTACTGCTTTTTAATTGGGTCTCATTAGAATCTACTGTTGTGAGAAGATTTTATAAGCTTACTTTATGTAACACTCATTTTCCAAAATAATTAAGTGCTTCCCCATCATTGTTTTGCTAGTCTTATACTCTTCTTGCTTGAAGCTCACAAGATGCTTGGATGGATGGATGGATGGATGGATGGATGGATGGATGGATGGATGGACGGACGGACGGACGGACGGACGCACACACGCACGGACGGACGGACGGACGGATGGATGGATGCACGGATGGACGGATGCACGGATGGACGGATGCACGGATGGACAGATGGATGGATGGTCAGATGGATGGATGGTCGGATGCTTGGATGGCTCTTATTAAAGAGAAGGTTATATTGGTCACTGATTGTTTTTTTTTATTGTTAATTTGCAAATTTACATTTTGGTTGACCGAGAGCACTGTAGTTGTTCTCAACAGTTTTGACTGTCCTATTTCCTGTAGTGAACTTCAGGCCTTGGGACCCAGTCACCTTTTTTTTTTTTACATTTTATTTGAGTCTCTAACCAATGGCTAAAGTCTCAACCATCTGTTGTTGCTCAGAGCATCTCTGTCACCCCACACCACCATTATTCCCTCCTCATTTCTCCCAAGCATTTGGGTTCACTCCCCCACCTTTCCGCATCTATACACTATGACCAGTAATACTCAACCAGGGTAGCATGACATACAAAAGAGAGCAAGCAAAAAAATGTCCAACTTCGTTTAATTTGTTTGACAGTTGTTAATCACAAATATCGTTGGACATCTACGTGTGCCAGTGATGTATAGTGACAGGCAGAACAATTAATTCCCCTTCCATTAGATGACAGAAGCTGCAATCAACCTGTGTATCCACCTCTTACCGTTCATACAATAGAGTAAGTCATGTTATCTTATCTTTGTGTCCAATTAAACATACCAGAATTTTACACTGATTCAGTAAATGCAGATAAGATGATCATTATTTATTTTATTTCTTATGTAAAATGTGTGCCTTAAATCAATCACGCGAGATAGTATAGGGCCATATGGCCATTGCACTAAAAACATGGGAAAGTGCAAGAACATGTAGAATTGACCCACTTTTACAGCTTCCACTCCTGTGGGATAATTTTTTATGGGACTTTGAGATTTTCTTTCTTTTGACCATTCATCCATAAAAAGAGCATTAGTGATGTCAGATGTTGGTTATGTCAGGTGAGAGCCCCTGCCCCCCACATCATCTCTATTCTTTGGTCATTGTGTACTGGGGACCTTGTGTATCCAAGGTCAAAGACTTAGCTTATACCTCTTTGACCTTGGATAAAACTTTTAACCAAGGTCAAAGAGTTATAATAAGCAGAAGCAGAGCAGTTAAGTGTATTGTTCCAATACAATTGAGCATTTCATGAAAGCCATAAAAAGCAGGCTGTGCCGGAACTGTGTTGTCAAACAGCTCAAGGCTGAGTTTCTCTTATCTCGCCTCTGTTGTGTTTGACCTCAGGTGTACAATAGCCTTGTTCTGCTTTGTTCGCTTACACTGTGAAATTGATTAACAATGGGCATTAATTGCAGCCAAGATTTGGGGACAAACACATTGTGTCTTGTCAAGAAGGGGAGCGTTCCGTAATAATAAACAGGGAAGGTGCTAAAAATAATACAAAACAAACTGCAATGAAAGTGAATATTCATGATTTTATCACGCATAGTTACACAAACAAAGATACATTTCAAATCATTTGTGGCAACTAATGATTATTTTAGAATTAATTCATCTTTTTCAACTTGTGGATAGATTGGATTTTAAAGGGTTCGATTCCACCTCCGGCCCTCCCTGTGTGGAGTTTGCATGTTCTCCCTGTGCCTGCGTGGGTTTTCTCGAGGAACTCCGGTTTCCCCCCACATCCCACAAACATGCATGGTAGGCTAATTGAGCACTCTAAATTGCCCCTAGGTGTGAGTGCGAGTGCGGATGGTTGTTTCTGTGTGCTCTGCGATTGGCTGCCAACCGACCGGTTCAGGGACCCCCCCGCCGACTGACCGATGACTGCTGGCATGCTCATTTGAATAATATTTCCTGATACATAGCAGGACCAATACTGCCAAAATACATAAATGAAAGTGAAAATAAAAATTAATAATAATAATAATAATAATGATACTATTAAAATGATAATAATAATAATAATAATAATAATAATAATAATAATAATAAATGTTATTGAAAACAAAATTTGAAAATCTATGGCAACAAAAACAACTACTACTTAATATGCATAATACAAAATAAAAGATACAAAAATACAAAAATAATAAAACAATTTTAAAAAGGATTTGAGTAGCATGAAGTCATTGTCTTCACTGTACTTTAGCAAATGACACCCACATTAGAACCCTGTTTTAATCTGTTCTCCTTCCGAGGGAGAACGTAGGCCGATTCCTGACCTATTGGTGTACAGTCTTCCCACACATGCACGCGTGTACACGCACACAGACTTGAGCACAAAAGTGTATCCCAAGAAGAGCCTTATCTGAGCCAGCCGTGTCTTTGATGCACCCCCCTACGTGAAAGCTCAGTGAGTTGTTGTTGTGATGACTAGCTGGTTGCTGATAGATTGACCCGCGTGTCACACACTATCAGAACATGCACACTTTGTGCATCAGAAATAAAATTCATTGTGTCACTGCTACATCACCATGCAAAGTGGGAGAGATAACTGTCGTTTTACGATGAGCTGGGGTGAATTTTTGTGCCTGTCATTATTTTTTTCCCATTCTGAACTGACTTACATGTGTGTGTGTTGCTCTCATTAATTTAGGACACACCATAGCTGACAGCTGTAGGTGTTTTTGAGAGTTATAGTTGCAACATGCTCTGGGCTTGATTTTCTCTGAAGAGATAAAACTAAGTTTGTGCAGCCATCTGCATTATGAATACCAGCGTTGTGTTTGGGTGACTTGAGAGGAGAGCTTCTCCTGAATTCAGGTTATTCATGTTTAATAATAGAACACCCAAAATGTGCAGCCACGCATGTCACTTGAGAAAAGACACGAGTTTGCATCGGTGTGTGTGTATGCGTGCAGATTCGTTTGGGCATCTGTCGATTTTTGCTTTCTGATGCGTTAGCTGCAAACAGGAAGGAGTGACAGAAGAGAGAAAAACACTTTTGCTTTACAACAAGGCTTGTGATGATGCCCCCAAGCAGCCCCTCCACCCCCCCAGTGACAGAAACCTTATTTCTGAGAAAGATATGAGCCTGTAATATCTTCACACCCCTTCCATGAAATCGGTCTCCTGGTCATGGAGTCAACCAGGGCTGCCAATCACTTATCTCAGAGCAAGATTTTGTCTGAATCTGAAAAGGGGATGTAGATGGAGTCCATTTTGATCTATGTGATTGGCAGCTGATATTCTAGTATAGCCGTACTGCAGGCTGAGCCTTTAAACTCCTGCAATATCAGGAATACAGCATTTGGGGAGCTTTGAAAAGGTTTGCTTTATCCATCAATAGATTTGCATTGCAAAGTGCAAATCTGAACAGCATGTAATGGTATCATATAATGACAGTGTTTTACTATCGCTTACGAGTAAATTCATTGAAAATCCAACAATCAGATGTGTTTGGCATCCCACAGTAAAATGCATTGTTATTTTTCTTTGGTACCCTT